>NW_021604588.1:13707016-13767016 GCF_004785775.1 Grammomys surdaster
CTCTCTCTCTCTCTCTCTCTCTCTCTCTCTCTCTCTCTCTCTCTCTCCCTCTACCTGAAAGTCAACATCCTGATCATTATTTTTCTTTTAAAAAAATCCCCACAACGAATTATTTTGAAATGTATAATTTATCTGTATGGACCATGGTTACAATCTAAGTCCAGAACAGTACACAGTGAATTATCTGAAATTTGCATTTTCTCCTTAGGAGACACTCTTCATCATTTTCTTTTTACAAAAATTTAAAGAAAATGAATGAGTAAATAAATAAGCAAGCAAACATTCCAAATTAACAGAAAGACATACAGAAAACCTTTGTTGTTTATTTTCTTCCCAATGCTGAAAGAATGAGATCAAGTGCATCTTAGGGATTGGATGTGCACAGGCAAGTCTCAGTGTGTGGGGTGACAGGCTGTTCCTCCTCAATAATTGAGGAACACTTCCTGGGAAACAATATGTGATCATTAGAGAAATACCATTGAGAAAAACGACTTCTTGATAACAGAGGGGCCTTTGGTTTTGCATTTGGTAGAGAATCTTGTCACAGCAAGCAAATTGCAACGACCTACTTTGCAGCAGAAGAGTCACAGAGCTAGACAGAAATCACTCTGACTACAGTACTTAAGTGATTCCTGTATTCCCAACACTGAATACAGAAGTCTCTCTCTCTTACCTCTTGAACAAGGAAAGAAGGAAGGAAGGAAGAAAAAAGGAAGGAAGGAGGATGAGGAAGGAAGGAAGCAGGAAGGAAGAAAGGAAGAAAAGAAGAAAGGAGAAATGGAGGGAAGAAAAGGCAGGCAGGATGGAAGGAAGGAAGGAAGGAAGAAGGAGGAATGGAAAGAAGAAAAGAAGGAAGGAAGGAAGGAAGGAAGGGAGGGAGGGAGAGAGGGAGGAAGGAAGGAAGGAAGGAAGGAAGGGAGGGAGGGAGAGAAGGAGGAAGGAAGGAAGGAAGGAAGGAAGGAAGGAAGGAAGGAAGGAAGGAAGGAAGGACTTCTGCAAGAGTCCCAGGAATAAAGTGGCGTGGGCATTACAAGATACATAATTCTACGGTCTGGTCTGTGTTCCTGATTTGTTGCACCCTACCCATCCTTTGTAGCTTCTGTCTCCTTTCCCCACTCAGGGTTCTGACTCTGCAATATTTGCATTTCAATTTCCTAGGATAAATTTAGCTCTTATCATTTTGCACACAACGGGCTTTGTGTAACGTCAGCTACCCATGCCCTCACTAATCTGACAATGCAGCCACAAAGATACCAGGCATGTGTGTTTGGTACATGGATATGGAGTCTTCAAGCAGCAGTATGAGAATCTGCAGCCCTGAGGGGAAGTCCGTCTATCTACTTCATGTTTCGGAGGGGATGCTTTTTAGTCATTTTAGGTGTGGAATTTTGCTCTAGATAGTAAATGTACTGCCTGCATTTCTTGGATAGGTGAAGCCCACATTTAAATTTGATGAATTCCGGAGGTAATTACTCTGATAGAATATCCAGCTACTAACACATCAAAAGCAAGACTTCATTGCTAAGATTGGACTAAGCTCCACCGTGAGTGTTAAGACTAGAAATTCTTACCTGGGTTATTATAGTTCTTTAGCATACACCTCTGTATTTGCAGTTTCTCATAGAAATCAGAAATACTATTTTGCTAATACTGTAAACTAGTAGGTCCCAAACTCAACTTCATATGGACTTGATTATAATGTTTAAGTGGTTATTGTGAACATATACAAATGAAATCAATTTATTATTTTTGATAACTTTATCAATGTCAGCAATACATTCTGATTACTTCATCTCCCACCCACTTCCTCCCAGCAAGTCCCCCCCTTTTTTACTTTATATTTTTAGCTTCATGTTTTATTTTACTTTTAGCTTCGTGAGCCATTGGGTTTAACCATGGCCACATGCACAGTCTATTCTAAGATTTTATTTTTCACACATTGATTATTTTGAGTTTTACAACAGGTTTGGGAGGCAGGATGAATATTATAACATTCATGTAAAGAGTTTATAGGCAACCATTAAGATCAAGTGACTTAGATATAATTATTTGGCTCTCAAATAGAAAAGGGGACATGAAAATTTTCCTTACTTTACTTAGCATTACATTTTCACTAATTGATGTCCCCCCACCCCCGGCTCCATGTGTAGAGAAGTCTTAGGGCAAATCATACAGCAACAGAGAGGATTATTATTAATTCTCCAATGGCTGGGAATTACTGCTCTTGACTCACTTCCAGCTTGCAGAATAATTTATAGCTGCCTCTCAAAATCTTTTTATTTTCACATCCTGTCTCTTTTTTAAAAGTTTTGGGTACTGTTCAGTGATTAGTAAAGGTCGTGTCAAGACCATTACTGCCTTAGGCAAATGGTGGTAATGATTACTAATGGGAAAACCTACAGAAATCTGAGCTCTTCACAGTAAAATGATATGAAGATCATAAAGGATAAAATGATTTCTGTATTATTTTTTTAAGATGTAGTTCACTTGAAATTATGTGAAGATTGGGAATTCCGCTTTATCATCACGACTCGGTGAGCTGGTTAGTTATCGAGTATTGAATTTTTTGGACAATCACACTTCCTAGAGCTATATTAATAAAAACGGATAATGATTATTTTTATAGGAACACTTTAAAGACACTTGAGGATAATCTAACACCTTACATTTATGCCTTAATAAATTCAAACTATCACAAGACATCATCACTTTTCCTACGTGAATCAGACAGTTGTGGATGAACAAAAGCATAAATGCATAAGTGAATACATTTCCTTATTTTCATAAAGTAGCAAAATAAGCATGGTTATGCCACTTAGCTGATAAATGGGAAGACACAGATGAAGCGCTTATAATATAAGATAGAACTACACTGAAACCCAGGTTGTTTAAGTTTTTTCCTACTAAACCATAGGCATCCTTAGAGTCCCATTCTGGAAAGTTAGAAAACCTTTCACTTTGTGATAGGCTCTCTTATGTTACTAGAATGAACAAACTGTATGACTGCCTAGATGTGGCATTAAATTATTTGGCATTAACCCATGCTGGCTGATGGGTAGGTATTGAAAGGATAGAATAGATCACTTCAATTCATGAGTCCATCAACATCAAGAAGACCAGATTTCTACCTCTTAGAATTCAAGCAGTGCAATTCTGGTTTAGTAAACAGATGTGTTTGCAAGCTTGCTAGGCAGCTGTAATAATGTGGCCCCAAGGCCACTATAGCATCCAGGAGAGTGGACACTTTGGGGTCCATGTCCAACAGAAGTCATCCTAGCCCAGAGCATGGTATTTCCCCTGTCATGTGTCCTGAGTGTTGTTAAATAAAGTCTAACCACTATGGCTTCTTTTGTCTCATGACATGAGGAGAGATCAATAGCATTGGAAAGCAAAGAGCTAAGTCAGCTAACTTCACATTTCATGTGTACTGTTCCAAGAATGAGGCTTCAAAACTCAGCAAAAACGTATGCCTGTTTGCATGTGGTCAACAGCAAGACTCAAGATTGTCTCTGCTAAGATCCTTACATGGAGTATGGCCATGGATCAGATAGTTGAGTAGGGGGTTCATCAGAGTTTGCTTTTTTGCTTAATGTAGAACAGTGAGTGGAGTGAGTTCACTATAAGGGACACATTGTGCATGGGAGGAATGTCAAGGCTAGTTTTAGTCACTTATTTCCATTATTCATTTATTTACATTATAGAAAGGTAATTATAAGAGTGGGTGTAGAGCGGCTAACAATGACCTAAATAGAATATACTCATTTTAAAAAATATCATAATAAATGCTTATTTATGCAATTATATGCTCAGCAGAATAGAATTGATTTTCTTTGGGAGAAATGATTATTGCCACGGGCACTATCACCTTATTATTCTAAACACCTACTATGTGTCACTCATTGTTTTATACTTTCAATATGTTTTGTGTTTAACTCTTGCAATATTTTTTTTGTGGAATTAGGTCTCTCTTCCATTTTATAAATGAGGAAGTTAAAGTTTAGAAGCTAAGCAACTTGCCAATCATGTGATTAGTTAATAGAGTGAAAATTCAAGCAGTGGTTTCATCAGCTCCGAAGTCTCCATCAGTTAATGACGAGGTATCCCTGCCACTTACCTTGTTGACACAGTGTCTTCCTGCCTTCCTTGAATTTACATTTCCTACAGATCTTGTGAAAATCTCACCCAGGGATACTTTACATGCCCATTCCACAGTGAAATCATGCCTGATTCTCTGATGCCCTAAGTAACACTGTCTGCATCACTCACATCTTTGACTTGGAAATTAAGATGATCATTTTAGGATGACTGTTTCATCACGACCCAAGAGCCAGTGCTCCTGACTTCGAAACAGACCTGATACGCTCAGCCCCTCCCTCTAAAGATTTGAACTTCTAATCCTCTTTAAACGTCTCTAAGAATAAAATATCTACAGTCGAAGTAGCCCAGCTCCACATTTCCTCTCCTTAATCTAAATGCATGCTCCTTTGCTTGCTATTCCGCAGCGTTAGAGACTACCTGCTCATAGATAATGCATCCTGTGAAAGTCTTCCCTGGGCTGGGATGCAGTAACCAGGCAACCCCTTGCCTTCCCTTCTCTCACTAACCTTTTGCAATTCTTGTGACCTTTCCTCCAAAGTCTATTTTTCATCCCTTTAATCTTTTTGTCACTGCCCCTTCTAACCTCTAGCATCAACATCAAGGAGACCAGGTTCTGACACACAGAAATGCCACTCGCAGGTGGCAGGCAAATTGGCATGCTTAGCACAGCCCCGTGCTCCCTCTGGGGATTAATAATAAATGCTATTTGATGATGAAATCGGAGTGCATTTTCCTTTCAATGAGACAGTGTCAACTGTTTTCTTCTGAAATAGAAATGAGAAGAATACAAAATTGAACAGCCTTCATTTCTCCCCACTCAGGAGGCTGTTATTACTGATCTGGTTGGCATTTCTCCTGGCTGAACTCAGACAGAAAGAGACTTAGCAGGTGCCATTGCACCTTCCCTGAATAACTAGTTATTATTTATGAGAAATTGGAGATGAGTACTTTGGGTGCTTTGTTTTCTTGCCCTCTATTTCCTGATCTAACTGGTGCATCTTCAATTATTAAAGCAGGTGACTTTAACCATTATGCTACAGTACCAAGGCAGAACAGAAAAATCATGTATGTGATATATATATATATATATATATATATATATATATAGAGAGAGAGAGAGAGAGAGAGAGAGAGAGCAACTAAGCAAATATTTGAAGGATTAATTCTCCTGTCATTTGGTGGAATTTTATATATCCTAGATTTGGAGTGGTTTATAAAGTACGTGTGGTAAGGGAATGGAAAAAATAATCTAATCCAAAATTTAGTGAAATGAGCTTGGTAAGGGAAGAGGAAAAATAATCTATTCCAAAATTTTGTAATTCCTAAGTAAGAAATTTGAGATTTTGAGAGACTAAAATACACACACACACACACACACACACACACAGAGAGAGAGAGAGAGAGAGAGAGAGAGAGAGAGAGAGAGAGAGAGATTTAGACATGTCTTGAATTTTCAACGAGATAGTGTGGGTCAGAACTTAGGTCTTACTATATTCATCCTGTGGTTGAAATGTGAATGTCCTTGTAGGCATATGTGTTGAATGCTTGGATCCCAGCTTCCAGCACACTGCTCTGAAGACATGGAAAAATTAGGATTAGTGACTTCCTGAAAGAAATCAGACACTGGGGACATGCTCTTAAAGCTAACCTTGGTCCCCAGTTCCATCTCCGCTGTTCCAAGGGATGAGCAGCCTCTGGAACACGTACCCATGGCCTCACCTTGGGCTCAAAGATCATCAGATCCAGTGACTGTGGGTGGAAGTCTCTAAACTTCAAGTTAAAATAATCATTGCTTCACTCCAGACATACTGATCACAGCTCACTTCCAATCTCTAGCTAGCATTGACATACTATCTCCTCTGTGCTCAAATGGTACTAGGTCCTCCATGGCAAAAGGTAAAATGAAATGAGAATCATGAAATCCATAAAGTAAGCCCCCTACATATGGTGAAAAGAAAGGATACATTTATATTAGGAACAGAAGCCAGTAGTTTTGCCTTCCTCAGCCCCATGTCACTCCTTCCTGTCCTTTAAATATCCCAACTAAGGACATTGAAGACTGGAGCAAAATCAGTTCTTCATTGCGGTGCCCCCCCCAATAAAGAAGATACAATGCTTATCTTGTATCAGGGAAAATCCACAGTAGTATTAAATTTCAGAAAAAAGTAACCAGTGATAATACCGAAGGTAAGTAAGTCACTGAAGTCTACACTAAAATATGAATGCCTTATTAATTACCAAATGAATGACCATAAAGGAAAACATACTTTTAGATATATCGACAAGAAGCTGTATTAAAGCAGAAAGGGAGGGAGGATTTCTGTGGAATAATACAAATAAGAAGGTTTAAAATAAGCCAGGCTTGGTGTTGTATACTTCTAATTCCAGCACTTAGGAGGCTGAGGCAGGGGAATCCAGAGTTTGAGAACAGCCTGTGCTACACAACTAGACATGTGTTTGGATAATAATGAATAAATCATTGGCTGCTGGAATACTTGGTAAGGTGGCTTGTCAGGGATAAAGAGGACACTGGAGAAGCAAGTTAGGATCTTCCATAGAAAAATGGTCAAAGTTAAACCAAGGAAAACTGAATTTATTTAAATCCTTTGAGGTGTTTCAATATCACCCAACAGCTCAGATGATAACATCCACATAAGCTCTCAAAATTGGTACAGGTAACTTTCACAGAGCCCCAAATTCGTCAGCCACACGTGGCCTTCAGTGCTTGCTCTAATTAAGTTTTGTAAATAGTTTTCAGGAGTGAGCCTTTCAGTCCATTTTATTTCTATGCCATCACAGACATTGTCCTAGCCAATGACCATAAAGCACTGATTGCCCAACCACTCAGTCACTAGGGGATAACATGTGACAAGAAAAAATTTAATCCAGTCCCAATGGGACATCATAAGCAATTCAAGACAAGTCTTCTTATCTTTAAAATGGAAAGTCAGATTGCATACTCCTGATTTGTAGTCATGTGGCTGTTTTGATAGAAAAATGTTAAAGGTCAATGCTATAGGTAAGATAATCAACAAGATGAGAAGCATTTATTGGAAGAATCCAGGACTCTCTGATACGTTATGTTAAGATATGTTATGTTTACAAAGTAGCATGAAAGGCACTAATATAAAATTAGAAACTCTTCTAAATCTACCTATAATCTAGGGAAAGACATAGAAGATGCTAGTCTGGCCTGGAGAATGGATTAGTAACTCCAGAGGCAAGAAAGCAGGGATATGAACATCCTTCAAACATGATCTATCCTGACTGACAAATTGGCAAACCCTGGGCTCAAGTTATAGATCCTATCTCAATATATAAAGTGGAGAATGACCACTTTCTCTTTACAGGATGGCTTTCTGGAGTATTTTTTATGTAGCTCTGATTTTCTACTGCATTATAAACAAAGCAGTTGGGCAATTTTCATAGTATAATTCTTAAATAAATTACAACAATTCATATTTGCACTATTTTACCACTTATTAAATTATTTCACCAAATCCCTATAAAATAACTGTAAGAAAAACACAGTAAGAGCATTTTTGCATCTTAAAATAAAGAGACAAAAAATATCAGCAGTCTATAGATGCTATGCTCAGATCTTGAATCTAATTATTAAGTTTCCAAATTCTCTGTGCTCTCCAGTCTATCACCTACCCAGTGTATCATGCATAATTCACAGCTGATAAAAAATGGTAATTTTTAGTTGGGATTCTTAGCTTGTTCCACAGCTTGAGGATGAATGGAGAAGAGCCATCAACACTCAAGGAGAATTCACAATTTTCTTACCTAGGATGAGTGTCAGGGAATGCCAGTAAAATAATATACAAAAGTCCTCAAGGGGTCAATGGTGACAAATGAAAATCAATGATACCTAAGGATAAATCCATAGTAAGTGAAAGTCACTGTTTATAGTTTAAAAGACCTAAATGGCTTTGTTTCCAAACCTACCATTTTTTTCCAAGAGATTATATGTTGTCTGAGCAACCAAGGACAAGACTGAGGTCGTTTCTGACATGTCCCGTCTATGCAATAGCATCATGGTACTGGCCTTTAAGTCCAGGACCTCTGACAAGAGGTGGCAGAAAGCATGCACTGTACCTTGGCATAATGAAGGCATGTAAATTCTAAGTACCATCATCAAAATGCCTAATATGGGCAGAGTTCTCTCTGAGACAGGTAGCCTTTCATCGCTCCTCAAAGCCCTAGGAGAGAAAAGGCTTCCAAAGAGAAATGACCAACATAGTGGGTAAGTGGCCAACCACCATGCAGGGCAGGGTGACAATCTGATTGCCAGCTACTGTTGACTGATATTTGTCCGCTGGACAATTAACCCAGTGAATCCAGCTCATCACTAGGTACCACCATGGTGACAAAAGGCCCTCTTCTTGCTCTCTAAAAGCTCACGATTTCCAGAGAGGAATTTAAATTGATCTTTTTACTTTTTCTGTAGCTCACAGATCACTTTCCCCAACACTTTCTGTTGTGGTAGACATGCACACGGATGCTAACTTCAGAGTTCCTGGGCGTCAGAACATTGCAGAAAATATTGGTTTCTTCAAGACCTTCTGATATATTTTTTAAAAACTACATAAATAGCTTGGGGGTAAGAGAAAGAGAAGGCAAGTGCAGACAAGAGTGTAAAATGTTTGTTTTCAAGGGAAAGGGAGGTAGGATGTGTGTGTTATCACAGAAAAGTTGGGTATGAGCGGAGGTCTGGTTCAGGAGCAAAAGCAGAAATGACAATATGGAAGTGTATGTATTAGAAAACATGAAGGCCTCAAGTCAGTCACTTAATCAACCTTAGCTTTGAAATTTCAATTGGGAAGGTAAATGAGATTTTTAAAAATACTTCTATGTTTGGTTTGTTTCCTAAAATACGCCATGGGACCACAGACTACATCAACAAAATTTTCCTCATTCTGCAAGTCTGCACACAAGATTTCCCACATGGAAATGTCATAGTGGGAAAAACTTCAAGCTTGGCACCCCCCATGTTCTTCACTATGCTTTCAGAAGTTGTGGAGCCACACGTTCCCAGGACTCCTTTCTTTCCTCCATTTACTTTTGTATTTCAGTATAC
The DNA here is from genome assembly GCF_004785775.1 of Grammomys surdaster. NCBI lineage: Eukaryota > Metazoa > Chordata > Mammalia > Rodentia > Muridae > Grammomys > Grammomys surdaster. The sequence continues at coordinate 13,716,198 of NW_021604588.1, forward strand.
AATGTGTAACTGGTATGGACAGAAAGAAAACTGAAAATATACTTAAATAACACGAGCTTTTTAAAATGACAAATTGTGGTTATTTTGCCATAGTTTGCTTTTCTCGTTCTTCCAATGAACTTAAGATACTTTTGTTTGTTTGTGTTTGTTTGTTTTGTTTTTAACAACAAAAATTTTGCCAAAGATATAAAATAAAAAGGTTTCATCAGGATACATAAGTTATATCATTTTTTTTGTACTTCAAAGTATTATAAAACTGGTATCCAAGAAGAAGCTAAGAACTATCACTGAGTACAAATGAGTAGGACGGGTGTTTTTCTGTCTGTGTCACAGACATATGTACTGTATTATAGACACTGCATCTTTATGTTCATTCATTTGCCCTTTTAAATGGACACCCAGGCTCTGTTCTCAAAACTGAATCTCAAGCTCAGAGTCTCCTTCCCTTCATCTCTATTCCTCCTTCTCCTACCTGGACATCCTCTCCTTCTCTTTACCCATCCTTTCTTTCTTTTTTGTTTTTAAGTTCTTTCCTCCAAGGCTAAATTCCCCACGATGAAGAGATGAAGACTAAAGGAGACTCAGCATGGAGTTGAGAATCCCAGCGTCTCTCATTGTGTGAATCACAGGCATTAGCGGAGTTGATTCTGTTCCCGGGCCTGAGTTTCTGTCTCAATCAGCTCATCAGCCAACAGCTTCTTTTCCTCTACCTTCTTTTTTTCATTACACAATAGGCTCACCAACATAGGGAGGAGAAGAGCTCAATCCAATGACTTCTCAAATAATCACTCAGCTTCTTGGAAGACCTGGTTGCCTGAACATTTGCTTGACCTAGATTAGCTGTTTTAAATAATTAGAAATCTTCAAATAAGTAATAAAATTGATATGACTTGGTCTAGGCAAAACCTAATTCTCTGACTTAAAGTTATTATCAAAGAGCTCATTATTCATGCAATACAGCTAATTTAGTAATAAGGATTTAAATATTTGAAGCCACATAAACTGGGCTTTTAAATCACCCCCTTCTGACTGCTCTCTGTCTAGAAGGGTAACAATTTATGATTTTTACTGATGATTCTTAGGTAAATATTTCAGGTCATTTCCTTTTTTTTTTTCTAGAAATAGCTGAAGTCCATTTTTTTTTAATTTAAAAGCTGTTTAGTGGTGCTATCATAAAAGTCTACTAAATTTGCTGGTGCTTTTCCTCTTCTGATTCGGTTAAGCAGAAGACTGGTTCCTGAAGGAACAAAAATTGAACCTCGTGAAACTCTTGAATTTGCAGCTGAGGTCCTAGCTTACAGATGGCTGGTGCCATTTCAGTATAAGTATATTCTCTTGTGATCTTCTTCCATGCTGGTTGTAGAGAATCACCAGTCAAGTTTACCATCAAAAATTCTCATTTGCCTTTCCAGATTATTCTGCTTTGTTTAGGGATAGCGATTAGTCATTTAGAGAATGTAATGGCAACTTTTGAGTCATAAGGACTTCATGGGTTGGGAGCAAAGTAGTTTAACCTCAAGAAATAGGAGATCTGGACTTTGATTTATTGTAAAGCATTCATGTAGGCTTTGTTTGAATTCTTTAAATGAGCAACTGTTTTGATCTGCCTGGTGATTCTAGAATTATTAATTTGTAGTTACTCAATGCCCTAAATATTGATCTAATGAAATTAAACAACTATCTGATATACCTCCACAGATGGCCCCTGGAGACTGTACTTAGAGAAGTTTCACTTGCCTCGTGTTCCTTCTGTATTTATCTGTGCATTTATTTTCTCTAATTGTTGAACATGAAATGCTTAAAACAAGACTACTAATTTCCATGCTCCTACATTAAATGGGGACATCTTATGTTCCAGAAGCTCTTTGGCAAAGGTCTTTCTAACTCCATGTAATAACTATATGAAAAATTATTGGTCGGGCAATGGTGGCATACACCATAAATATCCAGCACTCGGGAGGCAGAGGCAGGCCAATCTCTGTGTGTTTGAGGCCAGCTTGATTTACAGAGTGAGTTCTGGGACAGCCAGAGTTGTACATAGAAGAAACCCCTGTCTTGAAAAACAAACACATAAATGAATGAATGAATGGATGAATGAATGAATGAATAAATAAATAAATAAATAAGTAAATATTCTGAATAGCCAAGGTAATGCTTCCAAAGTAAGGCTCAGATTCTTTTTTTTTTTTTTTTGGTTTTTCAAGACAGGGTTTCTCTGTTTAGCCCTGGCTGTCCTGGAACTCACTCTGTAGACCAGGCTGGCCTCGAACTCAGAAATCCGCCTGCCTCTGCCTCCCAAGTGCTGGGATTAAAGGCGTGCGCCACCACCGCCCGGCAAGGCTCAGATTCTTACAGGAGGGGCATGGCACCTTTTTGTACCACATTAAATCTTACAGCATAGTGTCTTCCATCTTCAAGATGATTAAATAAATTCTTTTCCAGGATTCAAGGTAGCAAAGAGGTGGTAGCCGGTCCAGATGGACAGGATCAGAGTCACTAGGGTGAGGCTAGAGGGATTCTGTTACACAGAAAAGACCTTGTCTACCTCATATCAACAGGGTCTTTGGATTCAGAACCAGAAGACACCATAGGCGTTGCTCCTTTGTTGGAGAGATATTTCCTCTATTCAAAAACTTTCTGTCTTCGAGGGGAGCAAGGAAGCTCACATTCAGGCAGAATGTGATCAATCAGATAATTTAGAAAGGTCATGAAGTTATATCAGATAACGTACAATAGAAGTGGCTGGAATTTACAAGGCCTCGGAGATTCAAAAAGTGGCAAGACTTGGACAGATAGTAAACAATTTCTCGGTAAAAGACACTCCTAAAGCATAGAATACCTTTAAAGAACAACTGAAGGTGGATTTTTATAGCTCAGATACATTTTACTTTGGGGCAATATGTTATAGTCTATTGTGTGCTATCACCATGCTAAAATATCAAAGCAAGTGGTGCCACAAAAATTTGTCCACTTAAGGAAATTAATAGGTGTTTCTGTACAACTAAAACATGGTGTGTGTGTGTGTTGTGTATGTCTGTGAGTGGACATATATGTGTATATGTACATACAAACTTGGTGTGTGTATGTGAGTGTATGTGTATATGGTACATGTGTGTACATGTAAGTAAAAGTGGAACTAGATTAGAGAGGAAAGATTCCTTTCTTCCAGTTTAAACTCTTTGCATTAAACTGCTGCACCACTGCCCTGGCTGTCACTGCATTTCACTATGAAGCTGATTGCCCCTTTATTGGATAATAGCATGAGGCGGTACCATCAACCTGTGCACCTAAGAAGATCTATTTCTCGTATCCCCAGAGTCACAGTGAAACCATTTATGTTTGCTATACTCAAGTACCCTTCCCTACAATATGGAACAAGTCAGGAACTGGGGAAAGTTACCTGCCACTCTTCTCCTGTACAGATTCTCCTGTGACTGTATACACACCTAGGATAATTGCCAGGTGATCGGTGTGAGCTTTGAAAAAAGAGATGTCCTATAAATTTAAGGCATTATCATTATTTTTATTGCTGGATTAATTAGGTCGTAACACAGTATAACAATAAAGACATTACTTAGATCTGTTTTAATTATCTGTTTTGAGGTAAAAATATGGCAGGTGTGCAGATATCTGACTTGATGTCAGGATGTGATACTGCGGCGACTTCTCCATGTATGTGGAATCACTTTAGTCATGGAACTGCTGCACTACTGCCTACTACTCTGCTGTGTCTTTTTTTTTTGTTCCCATCATTATAAATAATATGTTCTCATTAAATCTCTCAGTATATCTACTAGGGAACTGCAACTTAAAAATATCTGTTACAACTCACTGTTTTCATGCAGCCAATATCTCCCCTTTTCAGTTCTCATTTGAGCCACTCCACCTTCTGTGCTGGGCTAAGTACTCTCTCCCAGCATGCATGGATCTAGTATGACATAAAAATAAGATGATCGTTTCTGGGTCTGTCGCAGAGAGACCAGGTTATCCCTGATCTAAATTGCCCAATATTGACTTTATTAATAACACAATCAGATCCTTGGCTCGCTCTGGATTATTCCAGGGTTTGCCTAACATATCTACATCATTATGAATAGAGATGCTCCGTCTGTAGCATGAGGCATTCTAGGCAAAATGTGGCCCTTTTCACTTTTGCTTTTGCATCTAAAAAGGTAACACAAACTGTCAGCTTCTAGCAATAAATGCAATAATTATTAAAGCGTTTACATTTCTTGAACACTTGCTAGAAGCTGACGTGTGTGTGTGTGTGTGTGTGTGTGTACTACACTCACATTGTGAGTATGGAGGGCAAAGGACAATTTTTAAGATGACTCTTTCTTTCTACTGCATGAGTCCCTGGGATCAGACCTGGATCATCAGGTTTGGGGTAAACATCTTTACTTGCTGAGCAATCTCTCTGAGTGAGAAATATGTCATCCACTGCAGTGTTAATATCCAAGGCCCGTGAGACAATTATCTTGTTTGTTTATGTTTTTTGTTGTTGTTTTTTGTTTTTTTTGCATGATAGCATGAGTGTTGAAGAAGATGTACCTGACTTCATCCTTGGGATACTTATCTGTCCATCTCTGGTTTAGGTTGACAAGAAACGAGGAGAATTCCTACTTTACAATTCTCAATCCTGGCAGACAAGCTCTTCCTCAAACTCAAATGGACACTGGGGACTCAGCAACAGTGTCCCCAATGTGTATTAGATGGATTTCTTCCGAATATCCACATCATGCCTTTAAAGATTTAAGCTCTCACATTGGTTTACCCGCTTCTCTTCTTCAGAGTGGAGTGAAAGTAAAGTGGGTCAAAGTACAGTACAATTGCACACTCTGTGAAGGCAGGCGGAAACTTTAGGGAAAGGTATCAAACTGGGAGCCAGCCAATATGACTGCTTGTAAAGAAATGGAAAACAAAGGGTAGATATAGATGCTAAATACAAAGAGCAAAGGCAAGACCCAGGTTGACATGTAATCAGGAACTTGCAGTTTGATGGATGCTTGCTCAACGGGTGAACAGATGGGTAGGTGACTATTGCAAACAACCCTAAGATGACCCATACTTTATAACTGTATGATCTAAGTACCTAGAGGCTCTGTGAACCCAAAGGGGGCAGTAGTGAGTGGGTACTCTTCTATTCTCCTAGTGGGCTATTTTCTGGATACGAAAGCCTTCTTGGAACCACATTGGCACTGTGAGAGTGTCAATCAATTTACTCTTGATTTATAACCTCTGACTCTTGTTTGGCCTATGGCTTGTTCTTAATTCTAATAAATCGTCCAAGAACTCAGGCTGTCCATGATCGTTCAGTGCTGTGTCCTTCTAGGCTTAAGCTGGTCCTAGGAAGTAGTGTCGTCACTAAGGCCAGACTAGAAGCCCTCATAGAGGAAGAATAAAAATTTCAAGCTTAAACCAAAAGGAGGATTTAAGATTTATAGTCTCACACTACTATTTAGATTGTAAGGATGGACTGGAAAAGGGTCAAGTCTGTGTCTAGGTGGCATCTTCTACATGCTGGCATGTATATCAACTACCATTTATTTTTTAAATTTCTATATTTTAGATGATATGACATCTGTGACCTCAGTGACCATGAAGAAACTTACCTAAAGGGTTTAGCTAACTCTCAGATACAGTGGACAGATCATTTATAAACATGATTTAAATATTCAATCAACTATTACTTACTTTGACATTTGAATATGCTTAGCAGCCAGCTCCCAGAAAATATATGACTCATGACCTCAAGAATGCATAGATTTAACCACAATAGGATGGTGCTAAAACGGGGCACTTTATTGACTAATTGGATGGATGATTTTTTAACATCTGTTAAAGGAACACTTAATTGACTAATGATTTGTTTTAACTATGAGCCTTGTGGACAAATTTGCCACTTTACTTTAGAATCTGTAAATAGTGATAAAAATCTTTGACAACTTTTCATTAGTAAAATTTTGCTACAACAGGGGTAGATTACCAATTTAGTTTCGTGATCTTGGTCATGGGAGTCTAGTACAGCTACTGAAGGCTGCCATGGCACTATGGATATCATCATAGATAAGACTAGTCTATGTTCTAATAAAATATTGTTTAGTAATTATTTTTATTACATTTCCTAAATGTATTCTATGTGGTAGGATGTTATGTATGTTTAGGTCAAAGAATAGTTTGTTGGAGCTTCCAATATCTGGGTCCGGGAATTGAACTTGGATTGCTAGATTTGGCAGCAAGCCCCAGTATCTTTGCCAGCCAACCCAATAAAACACTATCTTTAAAGTAGGTGTCAGATAGACATGTGTCAGGTTGGGTTTGCTCATTGTCTATGGTTACCCAAAACCTGTCTTTGGAAACTTAATCTCTACGCTTGCATGATTGTACCAACAAACAGACAAACAAACAAACAAACTCACAATTTATGTCTCAAAAGAGAAAAAAAGTCTTTTTAGTCACTTTTATTTTCTATAGTTCTTTCCCATTCTTTTTGGCCTTCCTCAATGTGTCAGTAATGTGAAATATCTCATTATTTAATAGAAGGGCAACGTTTATCGGCTCTGTCAGCGAAGCACTGTTGTAGATACTAGAGAGAAAAAAAAGTGTTTCAAAGAACAATGCATTGCAATCAACTGATGATTTATCAATGTTTAAACAGGGGCCATCAATATGGCTCAGAGGATAAAGACACTTGCCCACAAGCCTCAGAACCTTAGTCAGTCCTTGGAACATACATGACAGAAAGAGAAAACTTATTTTTACATGTTGCCCTCTTCCCTTCACACCTTCAACATGTTACACATATACTTACATTTTTAAAAATATTAAAGAAATGCAAATAGGTATGTGTCACTTGGAATCCTTTTCTAGGGCAGAGGGTCCTGTCATATTACTGGTGAACATGTGCCTGGCTGGTATGGAGATTTTTCAAATCTTTCCTCTTAGTCACTTCATGTGTTTATTTACATATGGGAAATTAAGTTATGAGCTGATCAAACAAAATTAGTGAACATTGGTAACTATTTACATATTAATTTTGGATTAATACTAATTGTGTATTTGTGGGATACATTGTGTATTGGCTGTGCACATGTACAATGTATACTGCCTAAATCTGAATAATTAAGGCACATATTTTATCATCATAATGTCGTATTTGTAAACTTTCAGTCCCGTTCTATTAGTGATGCTTAAAATATTTATCAGTTTATTATGGACTAAAATCACATTCATGGTTTTCTAGCTGACATGAAATTATTCCTTTTGTCAGTGTTTAGGAGGCTACCCTGTAACTTCTCACTTCTCTACCAACTTTCTTACCTTTTTCAGCCCCTAACAATCATTGTTATGATTTAGATTGATTTTTAAAGTATTCCCATATAGTGTTGCTACTCTTTTTCTGACTTATCACTCATTATTGCAAATCACAGGCTATCGTTATTCATGTCTAAATGATATGCCTTTGTACATATATGCCAGATTTTCTTACCAACTGGTAGACATCTGGATTGATTCCCATTTTAGATCTTGTGAACAGTGCAGCAACAGCACTGATTTACAAGTGTCTCTTAGAGCCACCGAGATTTTAAATCTGTCTGTCTTTCTGTCTGTCTGTCTGTCTTTCCAGAAGTAGTGAGAGAAGAAGGAAGGCTATGTGATAGACACATTTTTAGTTTCTTGAAGAACCCTCATGTTTTTCCCTATAATGATTTTACTAATTTATATTCCTTTAAAAACACTGACTCAGCATTTCTCTTATGTCTTTTTGACAAGGACAGGTTTGGTGCAATCCTTCTCCATTCAGAGCTGTCTAACTTGCAGTTCAGCTACCTTTCGGCAAAGCCATATAGGACTATCACCACTGCTGCTCTTTCTTCTGAGTAAGTGCTTTGTTGACAAGGGATGTTGATAGAAAGAACTGGAGTATTTGACGTCAATTCTGTGTAACTGCTTTTCTGTGTTGGGTGGTAATCATATAGCATTAATGTTCAACATTAATTCTGGGTGAATCCATGAGTTTTTTCCCAGAGAAGATTGGCATATGAGCTAGCAAGCTAAGCAAGGAAACATCCATGTGAAAAGTTACCCCCTACTCTACTTGGGTGTAGAACAGGTGATGAAAGGGAAGAAAGGAGGACTTTCCTAAGTTAGTCTAATTAAAGGGGCTGTACTAACATTCCTCCCCTCGGACATCAGAATTCAGAATTATCCAGCCTTTGGACACCAGGATCTGTGCCACTGTCCCTCTAGGAATCTGAAGGCTGCTAGCAGAATACTGATATCTAGGCAGCTAGAACGAGGGTCTTAAAGCCTATAAGTGACACTTCTACTTCAACAAAGCTACAGCTACTCCCACATAGCCACACCTTCTAATAGAGCCACTCCCTGGGCCCAGCATATACAAACCATCATATTACACTCCCTGGCCCCCATAGGCCTGTTCAAACATATGAGTCTATGGGGGCCATACCTAAACATAGCATAATAAAAAATACATTTAGTCCAACTTCCAAAGCCTCCATAGACTATAGTAATCTCAACAATGTTAAAAGTCCAAAGTTCAAGGTATCTTCTGAGACTTGTCCAATCACATAACTGTAATCCCCAAAGCAAGACAGGAAATGAGCTGGGAAAACTCCAAACTCGGCATCTCCATGTCTGATACCAAAGTGTTTTTCAGATCTCGAACTTCTTTTTCATCCTTGCTGACTGCCACAAACATTTTTCTCCTGGGCTGGTTCCCTTCCCTGTTAGCAGCTTTCCTCAGTAGATAGACCACAGCTCTGACATCTTAAACATCTTGGAGACTCTCCAAGGCAACCTCAATGTTACAGCTTCTTGTTTCAATGTCTGGGATCTGCACATGATCTTCTGAGCTCCTCCAAATGGCTGGCATCACTTCTCCAGCTCTGCTCTCTGTAGCACTCTGAGCTCAGGTTGATCCACTCCATTGCTGCTGCTGTTCTTGGTGATCATTCCATGGCACTGGCATCTACAATATGCTAGGGTCTTCCACTGCAACTAGGCTTCACCAACAGCCTCTCATAGGCCCTCTTGATGGTCCCAAGTCTCAACTCCTTTGCATGACTTCTTCAGTCCTGGGTTGTCAACTGCAATTGAAGCTGTATCTTCTCCATGACCTCTCACAATGCCAAGCCTCAGCTGCTCTTCATGACCCCTTTATGCCTTCAAAGCCAGTACCACCTGGGTGACTCTTACACATTACTATCTGTAGTCACAAGATTTCATCCTCTTCTGGTACCCGTGTTCTGTTAACCAACTTTTTGCCACTGTAACCTTGAGAGTAATGGCTTCATAAGGGGAAGAGTTTTAGTTGAATTATGCTTTGGGCCATTTCTACGTATAGTCCCCTTACTCTGCTGTTCCTAGCTCATGATGAGGCAGAGCATTGTGGTAGCAAACCTTTGGAAGTATGAAGCTGTTCACCTCATGATATTCAGGGAAGCAGATAAGTCGAAGGAGGAGCCAGACCAAGATATACCTTCCTAAGTGCCTATTCCTAATGTCTTACTTCTTTGAATTAGGCTCTACCTCCTGATAAACTTAGCCATGAACTCTGTAATAGGTTAATCCATTAATGCACCTAGACCCTAATAACTCATCAAAACAAAACAAAGCAAAAAAATACAAGCTTGCAAACAAACCTTTAATACATGAGCCTTCAGGTAAGTTTTAAACTCAGACCACGGCACTGTGTCTGATGAACTCATGTTTTTTTGCAGACATCATGGTTACTATAAGAGAAGGAGGTCTGAGTCGGCCCTCTTGGCTAAGTGTATTCTTTAGGCATATTGTCACATTAAGTATTTTCCTAAGCAAAGACCTCCAGTGTCAGGGCTTGATTGGAAAGGGCCATGGTATCCAAATCCATGGACTCTTCTACACTGCACTATTTCTTCTGCACCGCCTGCTGGATGTTCCCTTCTGATGGATTTAAGCACTTGTGATCTCTAATGTGGACATGTATTGATCAAAAGCATCTTAGCTCATCAGAAAGGCTCTAATAATATTGAACTGCATGATAGAAGCAGCCTAGATCGCTAGCTCTCTCCCTTCCACTTGTGATCCTAATTCCTGTGTAAAAAGAAAAAAAAAAAAACAATTCTGTAGAGTTCTCTGTAGAGTGGGATCCTGCACATCCAAACACAGTGCTTTCAAAGCATAAATGACCCCCTTCACTTCTTTAGCATACCATTGATGGTCAGAATAATTTTCTGTTAAACCTTGAAGGGAAGGAATTCATACATATCACAGAATAATAAGGTTTTCTTTTCAATGACATTTTGCCTGTTACCTGGACAGAGAAGCATAGGCAGCCTTTAAATAACTACTTCTGTCTCTAGTTCATGATAAAATTGTCCACTGTTGATTTGGCTTTTTATTCAACTAAAATGTAAGCCAGTTTCTTTAACTTCATATTTATAGATACAACTTTTAATGAATACACATATATAGACTCGTCATTTCATTTGAGTGTAACTTAGCATTCTTAACTATGTTTATGACTATGTCAAAATTATTGCCTACATGCTGAAGTAGTCATCTGATAACCTTGCTTCACTAGAGTGTTCTGAAAGTGCTTTGAAATGCTCAGTTTGACAGAATAACAGAAATCCAAATAATTATTTCTTCTGTCATTTAAAAAAATTCCCTCCCCTTTCATTTATGCAGGACTTTATTGACAAGGCACAGAACAGTGCTTCCTTGCTCAGTGACTATTTTCCTGTGGACACAGAACAACTGTTGAGGTTGTAACAGTTGTGGTCTTTGCACTGTACATTCCATTAACTCCCAAGGCGACAGTGTTTCTCTATGTCTTTCTCACCTCCTAGCACATTACAATAAGAAAGGAAAAGTGAGTGGTTGTGAAAGCAACTGAATGGATGCTCAGGGGACGGAAGTGCACCTACTTTCCAGAATGAAAGAGAGGGAGAGTGCAGAAAATCTCAGCAATAGTGAAAACACTGAGGAGGGAGCAGCTGTTCAGAGGGAAGAGATAAAAGCCTATGGCAGAGAGGCTGGAGGGAGCCGAGGATGGGAGCAGAGCAGCCATGAAGGCTTTGAGTGATGAGCTCAAAGACAGTCAGACATTAAAGGAAGCTTTGAAAGCACCTCAAACACAGAAGAAAAAAGGCTAGTTAAGCAGAGCTCACCTTATATCTCCAGGAAGGGCTTGTTTTATTTATGTATATATAAACAGAAATAAAAAGTTGTAGCACTACACTTGTTTTGCTCTTGTTAGGAGCAGTAATATTTCATAAGGATAGTCTCTTGGTCTGATGTAAGTAAACCATGTCTTAGGACTCTAAATTGGTCCAAAGAAATACTTGAAGCAGTAAGCCGGGAAGTTGGGGATTAGGGTACTTTGAAAGAATGGCACCTACTCTGTTGTTCTCCACTGTGCAGAACGCGCTCTAGCTAAATGAAGGAAGAATCTTTGTAAATGAGGCGAAGGCATAGAAGAGATCAAACACAAAACTTCTCTCCTTTCTCCCAGCAATGTCTTTCTGGCTTCCAAGCATGCTCTACTATTTTGAAGAAATTCTCCAAATGGGACCCCCCCACACACACCAATCCCAATTGTATGTCTTGTTTTTTGTTATAAGGAAGGGAAAATATGTGTTTGATTCCAACCCTCAAACAGAACTCTTTCAAAAACTGAAAATGTGTTATATGTATACACTTTTATTAATATAGTTTAAAAGCTCTAGCTGATTAAACAAGAGTCTGGTTTTGTCCAAATGTTAAACCGGTCTTGTTGTGTTTCATCTCATTATTTCTTATACAATATTAACCTATAAATTAATATAATTACTATCATGTTATGGAATCACTATTTTATCCTCTCCACCTGGTTTAGTTAGGGTTTCACTGCTGTGAAGAAACACCATGGCCAAAGCAACTCTTATACAAAAATCATTTAATTGGGGCTGGCATACAGTTTCAAAGGTTCAGTCCATTATCCTCATGGTGGAAAGCATGGCAGCATCCAGGCAGACATGGTGCTGGAGGAGGCAAGAATTCTATATCTTGATTTAAAGGCAGCCAGGAGGAGACTGACTTCTGCAGGCTTCTAAGAAGAGACTGTTATCTACACACTGTGTAGAGCCTTAGCATAGGAGCCCGTCAACACAGAAACACACATCCTACAACAAGGCCACACCTACTTCAATAAGGCCACACCTCCTAATAGTGCCACTCTTTATGGTCACACATATTCAAACACATGAACGTATGGGAACCGAACCTATTCAAGCCACTACACCACCCTTGCAGCTTCCACTATGATGGCAACCAATATCATTAACAGGCACTTACTGAGCATTTACTCTGTGGCAGGAACTGTGTTGAATACTTTTCATGAATTATCTGAGTTAAACCTCACAGTAACCGTCTGAGACAGATGCCAGAAACAATCTCTCAGACCTTAGATTTTGTCTTTGGTCTGACCTTGTATTATATCATGCTTTCTTGTACTGAGTATTCTTTTGGTTTCACTGCTGAAATTGCCTGTTCTTGGCTCTCCTTACTCATCACTACCACAGCATCCCATCTACCTGTCAAGTTGCTTCTCTCAAATCCTGGAGACTTGGATGTGGGAGGCTTTGTGTAGAAGATGGGTTCTGCCTCTATGTTTGAAGCTAAGGAGCGTGAGTCAGTTGTACAATGCTATCCACCCTCTCGAAGGTCTTGCTATTTCTCTTTGGTTATAGTGTGCTGAGATTCACGATCTGTACTCTGAGGCTATTTGGGTCAAGGTTTAAAATGTCTATAAACACTCTCTACTAGATCATTAGCTCCTATGATCTACCTACCAAACTCTATGCTAAAATACAATTCTGTTCCAACTGTAGCTGCTTCTTCTCTCTTACTTTTTACCTCAAATGTAATTCACTAAATTGTTCTGACTCATTACCCTACTGTTTGGCAAAGTGATGCCTATGGGATTGAGAGGGGGGAATAGAGCGGTATGCCTAAGACATGCCAATAGTAAGTGGACTTTAGCAGGGCCATTGTACTTCGATGACTTAGCTTATATGTGTAGCTTTCTTCTCTACATCCCGTTTAAGGGTGCTACACATTTTTTGTAGTCTTTCTTTTCTATATAGATCAATACTTCCCTATCTACAAGTACATATGAAGATGATGATACATTTTGTTTCACCACATGCCCTTATGACAAATTCATCCATTTTTCTTTCCAAGTATCCTATTCCACAATTAAATTATCCTCCTCAGATCATGTGCTGGGGGAAACAATTCCATCACATTTTGCTTTAAACATGTGAACCCCCAGCTACTGGAAGGTATGAGAAAGACAAGCTAGTTGTGTATCAGCAGGGTTCACATTTTCTATGTACCCACGACAGGACTCCATTGTTAGTTTCCATCAGTTAAACTGGTTTCATATCAACCTAATGAAGACAGAAGTGAGAGTGTCGCTGTAGATCCACCACAAAGTTTCCTGTGACATCTTGGGATATATATCCTTACAAACGCGAACATATATATGTAAAACCAGGCACATGAAGCACATGTACTTAGGTGTCTCCCATTTTTTTCCCTCGAAGCAGGATCTCTCACATGGCCAGGAGCTTGCTAATATAGCTAAGTTGGATGGCCAGTGAACCTTAGAGACCCGTCATCTCTGTTTCCTCAGTGTTGCGGATAGCAGCACACACCAGTGTGCCCAGCTTTGTTTCTCACATAGACTCTGGGGGGAAGGTATTTCTTCAGATCCTTGTCTTCATACGTTTTAATAACAGTTTTGGTTTTACCAGGATGAAAACAATAAAAGAGAGGGAAAGTGGAAGCTTCGAACTGAGAGGAAAAGAAGAAAGGGAAAGAGAACAGGATTGTGGGAAAAGGTGGGATGGGCACCATCTCAGGGTTTCCATTACTGTGAAGAGACAGCGTGACCGCTGCAACTCTTGTATAGGAAAACATTTCATTGGGGCCAACTTAGAGTTCAGCCTTTAGTCCATGATCATCATGGCAGGACGCATGGTGCGAGTAGGCAGACATGATGCTCAAGAGATAGTAGAGAGTTCTACTTTGGGATCAGCAGGCAGCAGGAAGAGAGGATGAGCCACTGGGCTACCCCTGAGCTTCGTGAAATGTCAAACCCCACCCCCAGTGACACATTTCCTCCAATAAGGCCACACCTACTCCCACAAGACCACACCTCCCAATAGCTCCACTTCCTATGAGCCTATGACCGCCAATTTCATTCAAACCACCACGGAGGCACATAAAGGAGTCTATTTGGATAGTGTGAGGGCCACTGCAGCAGTGTAGTCAGATCTTGCTTCACGCACAGGCCAGGTCTTGCACACTTCCCGGCTTGTGGCTCATGAAAGGAGTATAAACGATGTGACAGAAAAACAGTAAGAGAGATAACGGAAAACTGACATTGCAGTTAGCATACCTAAAATATGCCTCTTAGGCTTTGGACATTCGGTTTCTGGACGTTTCCATTTCTTTCTCTTTCTGAGAAAGTTTTCTTTGCTTCTTTTGTTCATTTTCATGAATTTCACCAAAAGGTACAATACCTTGTATTGTCCGATTCAGAAATATATGCCTTATGGCTCCTTCCTAAAGTATTTTAAAGATTTAGTTTATTTAAATATATATTATATATTATATTAAATGTATTGTTATAATCCCCCCTCTGTGTGTTTGTGTGTATGTGTGTGTGTGTGTGTGTGTGTTGTGTGTGTGCTCGTATCCATGAAGGCCACAAGAGGGGTTGGATTTCCTGGAGCTAGAGTTACCAGCCATCGTAGCTGCCCATTGCTGAGAACCAGACTGTACTTTTTTGTAAAAGCAGCAAAGACTCTTAAACAGTGTGCGGTGAGCTCAGTCCTGAATTTTACATATGTACACATCATTTTCTGTAATCTCAAAATATTTTGTCCATAATTAATTATGTGACCAATTAATCGCATTGTGTCACTGTTACATATGATATTCTACTTATTTCTGTGTATATATTTTGTGCATCTAGATGAAAGTGTTTCTGAGGATTAAGAGGATGTTTTATCCATTCATAGGGTTTCCTGGCATTATATAGGTTCTGGATGGTCAATAGTTTCCATAATTATTACTACAGTATAGAATTCTAATCTATTATGATTTACATGTCACTGAAAACTGAATAGCAAGCAACGTTCTATACTAAAGAAACAACTCATTAGAAAACCCATGACTCATGGTTCTAAGGCACAGTTTCTATTATTTTAGGAATGAGGTAATACCGGAGCTGCAACTCCCATTTTGTTAAATATTAACCTCTTTATAGACCTGTGGGCTTTACAGCTCATTAGACATTAATCGTGCCAGGGAAGGCGGTCAACTTTAGTTCAAATAAGCTGATGCTTAGAGATGATGGTAGACTTTAAATGCACTCTCATTTTACAGGGATCCGTTCAGTCCTCAGAGCATTGCCTTTTGTTCTGTGATCTCTAATCTCCGTGCATTTTTACAGGGTCATTTATGGGGCTTGGAAGAATATTGTATTCTTAGAGTTACCATTGTGGATAGATGCAGCAAAGTCGTTAGGAGGCAAACTTCCTAGCTCCGTTGGTTTTTTTTTTGTTTGTTTTTTGTTTTTGTTTTTGTTTTTTTGCACCTTGTCCTTCTACTTCTGCCTTGCAAACTATTTAGGTTTTTAGTCCAGGGATTTGGGGGGAGGGGCGAGACCACAAGCGGGACGAAGCTGAGAACTGCAGGGAGGAAAGTGGTGACAGGCTGAGGCCTTGCAGGCTTGCCAGATAGGTCCGCGAGAGGGATATTATTTCAGAAGCTTTAAACATTATTCTAAGGCTCCTCTCACTTAAAAAAGCAGAAAGCAATGTCTGGCCCGAAGTGCTATTTCAATATAAACGTGTGAATGGGGGGCATTATGTGTACATCCTATTAATTTGGAAGATGTGGTGTGAAAAACTGAAAAAAGTCCTCTTTTCCTGTCCTCTGGAGGCTCCGAATTCCTTCTTCTATTTTTAGCTTTTGTCCTTTCAGCTCCGCCAAGAGCTATCCTGAGACCAGGCCTATGGAAATGCGCTGGGCTCCGAACTGAGCTGTGAAGAATGAAGGTGAAGCTTTGAGCTGCTAGATTCATGGCTGGGGTTTTTACACGCACATAAAATATGAATCTCCGTTGTATACAAAGCTGAACCCATCGTGCCAAAAGGATCCCGGTCAAGCAGGTCTGTAAAATGAAATCCTCTTGGACTAATTTAAGGAGACCTGAGTGATATAAATTGTGGCCTGCTCAAATGCAGGGGGGTGAGGGGAGAGTCCGGTTTGCATACTCGTTTCTCTCGGCTCTGTTGGCAGCTTTGGGGTAGAAGGGAGGGCAAAGAAACCCAGATCGGGAGGTTCGCTTTAGCATCGTTTTCAAAAAAAAAAAAAAAACCCTCCACAACTCACTCGTTATGCTGGTCCGGTGGGCTTAATGAAAGCCTCTTCAGTGAGAATTTAATACGGAGATAAAGTTTTCAATAAATAAATGGCTCAGAGTTGGCTGAGCCCTGATACCTTTCATTCTGGTGTAGCTGCATGCCTGGAATTACTATGCATAGAAGGAAAGGGCTCATAAAACTGGACCTGATAAAAGAATTAATTCCGCACAGAACGCTGAGCTGGAACCTCTGCACATCAGACATGGAAATTTCTCTATTTCATTCGATTCTTCAGTAACCATCTCGTAGGTCTTTTGTTATCTTAGTACAAACACTCAAGGTCCCTCTGACCTTAAGCAAGCACTTACAGGGCTACAAGAGCTATTAAAGGTGGTTTGATGTAAAAAAAAAAAAGTTTCAATACCTGTTTGGAAGTTTTCAGGCAGAGCCAGATGAGTGACAGTGTATAACCTTGAAGATATGTCTCCTTCTTAACAGCTCTGAGACTCGTCTGTGAGAACGAACTGGCTAGGATTTGATGGAGGGCACCGTACCCCTGCGTGAGGAAGATCTGTTTGGTTTGGAACCAACATGAGAAATAATTGCCCCGATTGACACATTCCTGCATTCCTCGGAAATGATACTTCCACCAGTAGTTTAATTATTAACTTAGAGCATTGCTTTCTTTCTTTTCTGTCTTTTTTCTTCTTCTTTTTGTTTTTGAGGTAGGGTTTCTCTGTAATCTTGGCTGTCCTGCAACTGACTCTGCAGACCAGACTCCCCTTGAACTCATGAGATCATCCTCCCTCTGACTTCTGAGTGCTGCGATTAGACGAATGCACAAGCAACAGCCAGCTAGAGTCTGTTTTTCATTAACAAGACTTTTAACAAATACTTTTTGGAGTATTTGCCAATGTTTGAGGTGTTGGTAACTTTTTCAGTCTTGACCCTTCACCTTGAAGTCATCACTATGTAGTCAATATAGGATTGCCATGAGCGTTTTGTCAAGATTTCCATCTCTTTCCATTTCTTATGGTAGAGCTGGGAATCTTAAAAGTCCAAATGCACATGACATATATTTCACAATGTCACAGAAATCTGTGTGCACACCCCATGGTTTACTCCTGTGGCTTATTTCTCAAAATATGAACTTTATTTTCCTCATCTCAAGGGATTAAGAAGGAGGAAGAACAGGATGGGCAATCCTAGCTAAGTAGTTGATTAGTTTTGAGTAAAAGTGCAACAGAAAGTAGAGGATTCAAGGTTCTTTGCATGAATCGTTGGGAAATCTATTTCCCACAGAGGAACTCAAATACATATTGAATACAATATGGAAATATTTGTTAATTTTGTGTGTATGTAAAAACACAATTAACCAGAAAAAAAATATGAATTTCCAATGTATCATCACTTCAAGTTATTTTAGTAATCAAATAAGAATTTCCAGGAAGCACCCTTATTTCCAGTTCTCGCTCTCTCTGTCTCTCTCTCTCTCCCACTTTCTCTCTCTGTATATATTTCACATATCAATTCAAAGAGAACATTAGAAAAGATCATCTCAACTGTAGTTTTTGATGGTGTCTCAAATGTTTTGAGTGTTTCTCTAAGAGCAGTTTTATTGTTTATCATCTCTATAAGAACATATTTTATTTCTTGGTACTCTCATTCAGAAGTTAATTCCAGTAATTACTGTAAATCCATTCTAAATGCTTACAAACACAAAGCACTATGCTCTAGACAAAGGTTGGGTGTGTCAGGTCTGGCAAAATTGCTATCAGGACAAGGTTTCTCTTGTTGTAGGGACAAAATGGTACCTAGTTGCCTGTGGAGTCACCAGGGGCTCACTCAAGTCTCAAAGTCCAGAGTATCTCTTGTTAAGCTGACATAATTCTGTAATTTATAGAACTTGTACCTCTCCTGTATGCTTTATTCAGGGATAGCAATACATTTTATCCACCTTCCAATATTAAGACTTAATGTTGGAAATATAATATATAAAATAATATACAATAATTAATAATGATAATAATAAAATATTTATTATTATAATATATAATATTAACATGCTAATATTATAACATGTGTCCACTGGGAACACATGTTTAAGACTTTTAAGCTGCTAAAGAGATAATTTTTTTTCAATAAGGTGGTAAGATTGCTTACCAATGCTTGCAAAACTTCAAAGCTGAGATGTTTATAATTAGTTTATAACATAAAGTGTCAGACTCCTATAGAAAGTTACTCTATCTACAATTTGGTAAAGTGTATCCTTTTTGTTTGTGCATTGCAGAAGGATGCCTGCATCGGCTTACACATGGACATGTGTCACCCTTTGATTTTACTAACAATGGGGAAAAACTGTTACTGTTTGGTGTATCTATTCAAGTATGTGACCCAGTATTTTGATGGGCTGGCTATTCCATAACAATTGAGTTTTAAGTGTTTTATCAATCTTAACCTCTCTTGAATAAACAAAGCACCATCAAGAATCATTGCCTTTTTTAAAAAAAAACTATTTTTGGATTTTATATATTTTATACAGGCATTTTATGGCATAGTTGGCATTGACCTATTTTATAGCTACACGTTTCTTGTTTAGTATGATTTTTGCATAGTTTTGATGTCAATAAATAATCAAATAAATTAAAAACTGTTTCTTCTTTTTTAAAACTATATATTCTTATTTTGTGTATATGAAAGTCTGCCTGGGGGTTGATGTCAAAAGTATCCCCTCTCCAGGAAAAAGTCATCGGGACAGGTATGGCCCTCATGCCTCACTGGACAATGACAGGGGGACCGGAGCCATTACAAGGTCCCCTTCAATTACTGGAGGTCAGGCCTCTATCCCTCCTTCACAAGATTAGAATCGCCACAGCCATCCTATACTTAGAGAAGAGAGGAGATGTCAGGGGCAGCCCTGCTTACACACTGAAGGCCTAAAATCAGCCATAGGCCTAAAATCAGCAATAGGCCTGTCATACATGTATACTAACACCAAGTCTTGGGTCACTGTGGAAAAACATTGAAACAGATGGCTATAAGCTATTGTAAACAGGCAGCTTTCATGGAAATTTACCAGCCTGAGGAGTCATAGACCTTGTAAATAGGTAGCCTTGGCAGATAATACCAACTTAGATAAGGACAAGTGAATCATAGGCAGAATCATAGTGATCTGTCCCCCTGAACCTTCACTCATCCAATACCCTGTTCTGAAAGATATCTGTATTCCCCCTGAACACCCATGCTCCAGTGTCATCCCCTTCCCCACGTCCTGCCTTTCTGTGTTTATAACCCCTGTGTGCATGAATTATGATTTGAAAAAAATAAATTATTAAAAAAAATGAAAGTCTGCCTGTAGGTATGTGCACTGGGTGTATGCCTGGTGTAAGAGCACTTGGAACTGGTGTTAAGTACAGTAGCAAGACACTGGGGCATGCTGGCAATGGAACCCAGACCTTCTTCTGTAACAGCAGCAATCATTTTAACTGTGGGGCCTTCCAGCCCCTAGGAACTTTTGCTTTTATTAGGAAACTTAATTTTAATGTGTAACATACTGGCTTTTATTTTAGGACTTAGAAAATTTCTTCAGTGATGGTGCTATCAGAATCTGGAGTTCTCTCTGTGAGTGTGAAGTTACACTCCTCAAAAATATCTTTCTACTTCCTTTGAAAAATTTAAACATATTGGCACATTATTTTGCATAATGATTCTTCACTATTAAATTTCTCTGAGACTTGCAAGACCTGCACTGGCACTCACCTTGTATAGTCCATGCTGAGAATTTAGACTTCTTCCTGTCATTTGTCTTGCTAAGGGTTTGCCCATAACAGATAAGTTTCTTAAACAAACAACTTTCATCTTTGTGTTTTTCTACACATTTACTTTTTAATTTTCATATTCTTTCTTTCTCTCTCCAGATTTTCTCTCTCTCTCTCTCTCTCTCTTTTTTTTTTTCCTGCTTTGTCTGGAGATGGAGATTTGTCACATCCACACATGTTGGAGAACTTATATTTCCTTTTCATTACAGCTCTAACTTTAGGCTATAAAACTTGACTTGTTAGGTTTTAATTTTCATTCCATTCAAAATATTCTTCAATTTCCTTTCAGGATTTGTGTTTTGACCCCTGGGTTAAGGACACGTGTACTATCTAATTTATAAAAATTTGGGGACTTTCCAGCGAATCCTATGTCAACATATACTTCTACTTTAATGACACTATTATCAGAGAAGACAAGCTGTATGATTATAACTTTGAGGTATTTTTAAGACTTGCTTTATGGCCCAGCATGTTGTCAATACCAGTAACTGGTTGGTTTGCATTTGAAAAAACACATGCCTCATGCGTGACTAGACTGTGTGACTCTATTAATGTCAAGTATGTCAAGTTTGTTAGAGGTTTTTCAAACCCTATAGTTCTCTGCTAATGCTTTGTCTTCTTTTTAAATCAGCCACTAAAAGAAATATGCTCCAATCCCTGGGAACAAGTATATGGTTATCCAATTTCTCTCTTTTTTTTTTCTTATTTCAGTGATTTATGTATTTCATATCATATGATATTTTTGTTTTGATTACTTTAGGTACATTTTAAAATTTATTTTAATTTTTTATTAAAAGACTTTTATGCAATTTATTTTGGTCATGGGTTTTCCCTTCTTCAACTTCTAGATCTTCCCCATATTTTTTCCTACCCAACATGTTTCTGTCTCTCTCCTCCTATCTGTCTGTTTGTCTGTCTGTCTGTCTGTCTGTCTATTTTTCTGTGTTTCAAAAAAAAGTCAGCAATAATACATGTACTAGCTGGTTTTGTGTGTCAACTTGACACAAGCTGGAGTTATCACAGAGAAAGGAGCCTCCCTTTAGGACATGCCTCCATGAGATCCAGCTGTAAGACATTTTCTCAATTAGTGATCAAAGATGGGAGGGTCCATTGTGGGTGGTACCATCCCTGGGCTGGTAGACCTGGGTTCTATAAGAAAATAAGCTGAGCATGACAGGGGAAGCAAGCTAGTAAGAAACATCCGTCCATGGCCTCTGTATCAGCTCCTGCTTTCTGACCTTCTTGAGTTCCAGTCCTTACTTCCTTTGGTGATGAACAGCAATGTGGAAGTATAAGCTGAATAAATCCTTTCCTCCCAAACTTGCTTCTTGGTCATGATGTTTGTGCAGGAATAGAAAGCCTAACTAAGACAATATAAAACAAAACCAAATCCTGCAAAAGGTAAGAAACCAAATTCTTCACAAAAAAAAATTCAAAACAAACAGGCAAAAGATCAATGAGAAGAAGAATGCCAAAACAAAGCAAAAGAAAAGAAAAAGTCCACAAAACTACTGGAGCTAGTTTTATGTTGGCCAACTACTCTAGGGCCTGGGCCTTCACTGGAATATAGGTGATACATCCAGTGAGACTCCATTGGAGAAAACTGATGTTTCACTTAGCCAGAGGGTATCAATTTCAGATAGCTTCTTTGTTGGAGTGGGTCCCTGTGTCTATTTCTCCTTCTCAGTCCTGGGACTCCCTTAAAGATTGGACTTGTGCAGGTCTTGTGCATACTGCCACAGTTTCTGTGAGTTCATATGTGCATCTGTCTTGTTCTACATAAGGTACTGCTTCCTTAGAGTCATCCATTACCTTGACTCTTGGTAGCATTCTGCCTCCTTTTCTGCACAGATTGTTGAGCCTTGAGGAGAAGAGATTGGCAAAGACATTCATTTAAGAGTGAGTGCTCCAAAGTCTCATTATCTCCTTGTCTAGCTGTGGGTATCTGTGTTAATTCCTATTTACTGCATGAAGAAGTTTCTCTGATGTGAGTTGTGCAAGGTTCTGATCCATGGTATAATGGTTTGCATAAGCTTGGCCCCGGGAGTGGCACTAATAGAAGGTGTGGCCCTATTGGAGTAGGTGTGTCACTGTGGGTGTGGGCTATAAGACCCTCATCCTAGATGCCTGGAAGTCATTATTCTGATAGCAGCCTTCAAATGAAGATGTAGAGCTTTCAGCTTCTGTTTGATAATAATAGATCGAACCCTTGAACCTGTAAGCCAGCCACAATTAAATATTGTCCTTATAAGAGTTGCCTTAGTTATGGTATCTGTTCATAGGAGACATAACTAAGACATCTGGGTATACCAGTATGTAATTAGGAGTCATTTTATTGCTATGTTCCTTTAGGAGAATAATAGTATTAGTGTGTTTGCTTGTTTTTTTGTTTTTTAGACAGGTTCATGATCTATCTAGTCTTGGATCATTGACCCCTTTAACACTGTTGATATTGTGTCACTTCAATTTAAATTTATTATTGTTGTGATGAAGCTCCATTATCAATGCAACTTGGGGAGAAAAAGGTTTATTGGGCTTACAATTCCTCATCACTGTTCATCATTGAAGGAAGTTGGGACAGAAACTCAAACAGAAACCTGGAGGCAGGAATGGATACAGAGGCCATGAAGGTGTGCTGCTTACTGGCTTGCTTCCTACAGTTCTCTATAGAAACCAAGATCAGAAGTCCAGGAATGGCATCAGGAGTAATTGGCTGGGCTCTTCTACATCAAGCACTAAGTAAGAAGATGCCTTACAGATGGATCTTATGAGGCATTTTCTCAATTGAAGTTTCCTTTTTCAGACAATGCTAGCTTGTATCAAATTGACATAAGATTAACCAACACAGGGTCCATTTTATTGAGTGGTCCTTAAATGTAATAAAAGCATGGTTGGTTACTCTTTTAATATTAGTGCCACTGTTGCACTAGTATGACTTGCAGGCAGATTGCTGTCATTTGTAATTGGTCACAGCATTTGTAGTTGGATGATATTGATAGTTATCTCTCTATTCCTCCAGTAACATTCAGAGTACCTTCCAGAACCATGAAAACTAGCCAGTAGGAGGTAAAGCTTATACTTAGGCATCAGCTTGACTTCTCCATAACTGATCACATAAGTAAATAATACTTTCAAAATTAAGGCTCTACCATCAGATTATGGAAAACAACTGTGTTGATTTGAATCAGAATGACCCCCATAGACTCCTGTTTAAATGCGTAGTCACTAAGGAGTGGAACTGTTTGAAAAGATTGCAGTGATTAGCATAGTATCTATCTATCTATCTATCTATCTATCTATCTATCTATCTATCTATCTATCTATCATCTGTCTGTCTGTCTGTCTGTCTATGCCATCATGCTTCAACCTATGAAGATAATATACTAAATTTTTGAAACAGTAACCAAGCTCCCAATCAAATGCTTTCTTTCATAGAAGTTTCCTTGGCCATGCCATCTTTAGACATCAAGAACAGTGACTAAGTCAGCAAGCAAGCTGACTTATTATATTTCCCCAACATATTATTATTAATTATTAGGAAATTTCATACAAAGAACCCAGATCACACTCACCTCCCATTCCTCCCAGGTCCACCCTTGCACCCATCCCTCAAACAACAACAACAACAACAACAACAAACAGAAACACCTTGTCCAGTTTGTGTTGCCCATATACTCACTGAAGCATGGTCAGATTCCCAGTGGCCATCCTCTTAAAGAAAACTGAGTCCTTCTTCCCAGCACCCTTACCAGAAGCCATTTACAGTGATGAGATATACTTTAGCATCTTTATCACAGGTTTTAAGGAGTCTGTTCAATAGCTTCATGTTTGGGCTGTTTTTTTCCTGGTGGCAGGGAAAGTTGCCACAGAAGCCTTCATGTCTCTCCGTTTCAGGTATGGGTCTATAGTCATTGATACCATTGCAAAAGAAGCTTCCTTGCCTCTAGTAGCCGCTGGTAGCATGGATTGTGAACCTCAACATTGTTTCTGGTGGCAGTATGGATCATGGACATCAATGTGGTTTTCAGTAGCAGCCAGATTACAGAAGTCTTTCAAGAAGACTTAATCCAGAAAATAAACAATTTTTGATTTTAGATATTGTCTTAGTTAGGGTTTCATTACTATGAAGGAAAAACATGGCCAAGATAATTCTTTTGATTTTAACTTTTTTTCATTTATGGTTTTTTGATTTTTAATGTATGTTCTGTCTGCATGTATACCTGCATGCAGGAAAAGGCCATCAGAACCCTTTATAGACGGTTCTGAGCCACCATGTGGTTGTTGGGAATTGAACTCAGGACCTTTGGAAGAACAGCTATTCCTCTTAAAAGCTGAGCCTTCTCTCCAGCCCAATCAAGGTAACTCTTAACATTTAATTTGTCTGGCTTACAATTTTGGAGGTTCAGTCCATTATTATCATGGTTGGAAGCATGGAAACATGCAGGCAGATTTGGTGCTGGAGGAGCTGAGAGTTCCATATCTTGATATGTAGGCTACAGAAGGAGTGTAACTTTTGCAGGCAGCCAGGAAGAAGCTCTGATCCCACACAGAGAGGAGGTTGAGCATAGGAGCCCTCAAAGTCTGTCTACACAGTGACACACTCCAACAAAGCTACATCTACTCCAGTAAGGCTACACTTCCTAATAGTGCCACTTCCTGTGGCTAAGCATCAAATCTATGGGTGCTGAACCTATTCAAACCACCACAGAGTCCCTGTTGTTGCTTAGCATCAGGGTGATCTTGCAATTGGGCCATGTGTCTGAGGGGCAGGAACTGTGGAATTTCCAGGGTGCTGTACACTACCTTGTTCTGGATGCTGGTAGCCTGGGTACAATCACCATGTTTATAGCACACTGCCAGCACTGTGGCCCCTTGCTCTCATCCCCACAGCAGGGCAGAAGCAGCATCAGTGACTTCATGCTGTTGGCATGGCTGAGTAGGGTCATTTGCCTAGTGAGAGGCAACAGGGTGAGGCAGCCTGTTGGTGGCCTCCCGTTGACTGGAAGACTGGCTCTACTTGGCAATCCTTTGGCTCTTTTCAGCAATGACGAGCATACTCTGTCCTCTGCTGTGCCAACACTCTCATACCTGTTGTTGTCTCCTCATCTCTAGGTCCACTGCTCTCAACTCGGAGTGCTCCTTCGTTCTGCCATCTTTTTTCTACCTCACCTCTCACGTCTGCTGGAAGATTATTGATCATTCATTAAATATCTCTGTTTCAAAAGGTCTGTTGTGATTTTTCTAATTCTTCACTCAATGTTGATAAGTTATATACTTCTAAAATTTGTCCATTTAATCAGAATGAATTTATTAGTCTGTATGAGTTCCCAGTGTTTGTTTATAACTCTTTTCATTAGCAATTTGTTAGTAATGTCACTAGTTTGATTTGTGATCTCAGGAATACATATCACTCCCCTCTTCTTTTGCCCCATCTCTCATCCATATGTCTTCTTCTCTTTTCTTTATGTCTGACACAATATCACATTGTTCTGTTTAATCTAAAATTTGCATCTGAGACTCTTCGAAGAAAAGATCGACTACATTTTGAAGTACTTAGTCTTACTCACATGTAGGGAGAGGCCAAAGTAAGGAGCATCACTGGTCTGTGCCTTACTATGAAGCTCATAATCTACTAGGATATTTTGCTCTCTAGTGCTGACTCTCCTTACTAGACAATAGTCACATCTGTCCTTGTATTGTTCTGACCTGAAATAGAAAAAATTGCCTGAATGTTCATCACTGTTTGTGTCATTGTCTCTTGTTTGCATCCGTGAAAGTAACTTCAAGTTTGACGATGGGAGAGATTTTTCTAAGGTGAAGAGATTTACCACTGTGATGGAATTAATGGAATGCTTTTGAAAACTCTATAACTTGCAGATAGGATTGAACATGAAAACCTCTACAAATTACAAGCAATTGGCACATATCATTTGCATAAATTTTGATGGATGCAAACCCATGTGCAACTTCGTGGAGGAGATCTAAAAAGAGTAGAAACTAAGCCAAAAGTTGGTAGGAGATAAGCTACAGCCATTCACAGAAATGATGCGAGTAACCGATATTCGTGTAGAAACAGGTTAACTCCTTAAATCAGAACTAATGTCAAGTACAAGTCAGAACACAAAATCAGTTTTATTATAAAGTTTGTAAAGATTTAAAGATATAATGATTGCTTTTGGCGAGAGTGTAAAGATGGATGATTTTATAGTCTAGGCTCCAGATAAGATGAAGTTATATAACAAATGACAGTGCAGCTTACCTACAAAATGAGACATACCCACTCCCCACCCAACACTGAGATTCACGCTCGTGTAGAGGTTTGAAATCTGGTAAAATAGTCACGTTCTATTCATGTGGACTCTACCTACGTAGAGTTTCCTTAAAATAACTTTGTCTTTTATGTCTGTGTTTCAGGAATGATGTATACTAGCAATATATTTTTGAAAAGTAACTTTCTCATTTTCGTGCTTAAACAATTGATGCTTGTATCCTTTAAATCAGAGAAAGTTATTAAGAGCCTGAAAAATACAGAAGCATTCGTGAAAATATAATAGCTATTGTTGCTAAACTATGATGAAATATTTTTATTAAATTTTCCAAATTTTCTAAAACAGATACATGATTTCATAAGGAGACAGACAATACCCTCCATGGTCCCAGCCATATATCTATCACCATAGTCCTGGTGCTTTATAAGTGCTAAGGATTTTCATATGTTTGGCTATATACTTTCTGATAACTTTTATTCTGCATATTGTGAAGTTATAGGGAGGCTCTATTCAAGGTGGGTGGCTGCCAGCACCCGCGGGTCTGAGGAGTCCTCTTCAAGTCCCATGGAGGGTTTGCAGGGCGACAAAGCAGTGGAGAATGAGACTACAGATCACATAATATCTCCAGAACAACTTTAACAACCATGTTAAAGTCAGATCTTTTTGTTTTTATTGATTCTTTGTGAATTTCACATCATGCAATCCGATCCTGCTCATATTCTTGTCCTTCCATATCTATCCTCTGCCCTTGCAACATCCTCCAAAAAGAAAAGAAAACAAAGTAAAACAGCAAAAAGAAAAATATAACATAAAAAAATTTAAAAAAAATTTTTTTTGTAGAAGCTGAGGATTGTCACAGTGTATCACAAAGCATACCTCTTTGCCAAACAGCTTTACTTGCAAACATTCTTTGCAGTGAGTCATTGGTATGGTTTGAGGCCTCTGACTACACTGTTAACACTGGGTTCTCATGTGAGCTCCTCTCACCTGTTGATGTCTCTGTGATCCAAACAGCTATGTTAATGTCCAGGTTCTGTGCTGCTATTGAGGTCCTGGTTGATGTGTGAGGTGTGCATTGTTACTGGAAACCATGTGGAAGTACACGATCCATGTGGCTTCAGGATGTTACGGGCAAGGAAGCTACCTTTGCCATGGTATTATTGATGACTGCAGACTCGTAGCTGAGAATGAGAGACATTGAAAGCTTCTGTGTTCTGTGACAGCCTATGCCCCCATGAACTCCCTTAACACACACACACACACACACACACACACACACACACACACACACGAGTCCAGAACGGAAGCTAATGAAGAGAGTCCTTACTGTGATAAAGATGCTAGCTAGCTCTTCAGAGTTGATGGTTTCTGGCAAGGATTGTGGGGACTGGGGGCTCTGTTTTGTTTAAGGGCCTAGTCCCTGGGAGTTTGACCATGCTCCAGTGTGAATATAGGCAACACAAATTAGACTTGGTATTCTATTGTTTATTTTTGTTTATTTATTTACTTTGAAGGGGAGGATGTAAGAGTGGGAGGCTAAACCTGGGAGAATTAGGAAGCAAGTGTGATTGAAGTGCATTGTATAAAATTCCCTAATAATTAATAAAAATATCATATTGTGGAAAAATAAATGGTACAATTCTATGCAAAAAAACCCAAAAAGATTATATTTCATTATAAGAAAATTTAAGTTTTGTATTTTAGCTTACGTATTGTATATGTGTTATGTTATGCTTAGACACTACCAAAATTTGTAGAGAATTATTAAGTTTCTTGACTCTGGGTGTAATTAAAAGCACAGGAGTTTGTGGATGAATGTAGTAAGTATTCATGTATTTGAGTTGTTAGCAATTTAAAGGCATGTATTTCCTTCATGCACATTTTTTTTCTTCTGCTTCTTTTGTAGTCTATAGGAATGGGACAGACAGGAGCAGAGAAGTAAAATGGAATAAACATATGTCTGTACGACTATTTAGCTCTACTGAGGGAACAGGGCAACAAAGGCCAGCTGGCAGGTGAATAGAAGCTACTTGGGAGTCGCTTCACCTCCACCTGGCTGGAAGTTTCAGAGCGTTGTTTGGAGGAGGGAGTTTGACATAATATAAGAGTTTCAAGGTTGTATAGACATTGAACCTAGCATTCTGGAGACTGACTCTATGGTTTTCTTCAGCAGTCGCACTAATTTACATTCTTACAAACAATGTGTGAGAGTTCTAATTTTTCCACTGGCTTTACAGCATTTGTTTTTGTTGTTGCTTTTATTTTGTTTTAATGCTCCTTCTTTATTCATTATAATGGCCATCCGAGCGAGAAGGAGTGTCCCATTAAGTTTTGAGGTTTGTTTCCTTAATGACTGATAATGTTGATTATGCAAATGTTCTTTATGGAGAGTATAACACGTCTGACTACAGCTGTCTCCGAGGTCTGAGGACTTTAATTGTGTGTGTGTGTGTGTGTGTGTGTGTGTGTGTGTGAGAGAGAGAGAGAGAGAGAGAGAGAGAGAGAGAGAGAGGGGGAGAGAGGGAGGGAGGGAGGGAGGGAGAGATTTGAATATTTTCTTAGGAGAAACACCTACTAATGTGCACAATTACTTTAAAATTCTCTTAGATTTTGTTCACTTGTATGAGTTTCTTTCTTATACAGTCTAAATGGTAAGCTCTTATCAGACATATTATTTGCTAATATCGTTCTCCATTTTGTGGCCTGAATACCGTCATTGCTGATGTTCTTAGGTGCACACAAGTTTGTCCTGATGCCTCACGCGGCCATTTATTTTTGTGCTGTTTCCTTTGTTGTCTTCTTTCACTGTTCATTGGCAAATCCAAACTAACCAGAATTTTCCTGTTCTTTTGTTGCTATTATTATTGCTTAACAGTATTATGAGTCTTAACTCCCAAGTAAGTCACGAATTTTGAATTTAATTTCACAGGTGACCATCCAGTTGTCTTTGAAAAGGAGTCCTCACCTTTAATTAGTCACACGTTTTACCCTTATCTAAAGTCTGGGTGATTGATAGTTTACATCTTACACGTAACTTTTTACTAGTGACTGTAACTATCTATTCTGATGAGAACACAATGCTTTGTATTATGTTCTGAAATGAAAAACTTGCAAACTTCAACTTTCCTTTTTCAAAATTATTTTGCCTGTCCAGACTTCACTTTAATTCCATGAGCATTTTAGCATTGGCTTTTCCATGTCTGCAAGAACAACCATTAGAACTTTCTTTTCATGGCTTGGGAAATTGATCTTAGAGCCTAATCCATGCTGGACATGTACTCTACCATAGGGTGGTCATAGACCTTTCCTTGTTTCTTCAGTTGTTTTGAGACAGAGTCTTACTCATAAGCTGAGGGTGGCCTTACACTTACTATATTCTAAATTCAGATGCTCTCTTATCTGGGATAAACTGGCTCATGACCAGAAGAATTTCAATATGGATGGTGTTGAATCTGTAACTCACTGAGTGTAGTATTTCCATTTTATTAAGACTTCCTTCTTAAACACAGAGGGATTTCCAGTTATGCTTTATTTTCTTTGAACAATATTTGACAGTTGTGAGTATAAGTATTTTCATGTCCTCAGTTAAAGTGTTATTTATACACACACAGATAGATAGATGGATAGATGATAGATAGATAGATAGATAGACAGACAGATAGATGATAGATAGATAGATAGATAGATAGATAGATAGATAGATAGATAGAAACAGAGAACATTGAAAAGCTCATTAAGTCCTCTAGTACCTATTCAGCTGGTGTTGGCAGCTGGTTGGTCAGACATGGAGACCTTACAACTTTTGGGAACTTGCAAATCTCTAGCAGGTAACTTGAGATAAATGATATTCCTATTTGAACATGGAGCACACAGAGAGCATAATTACACCTGTCTCGGATGTCTGAGGACAGGGAAATTTCTCAGGAAGATAATCCTGAGCTTCAATTAGTCAGACAGCAATTGTCAACTGAGTAAGTTTGGAGACTGGGAAAATTGTGCAGATGTTTCAAACACTGCAGGAGAGTTTTAGCATTTTGAACAGACAAAACAACTGCTATTATCATATTTTTCTGTCTCAAAAGAATAATAAAATATTTTTGTATTTCTTTTTTTTTCAGAGCATGTTATAAATACTCCAGGTGAAAATAAGACAAGGAAGAAAGGAAGAAAGAAAGGAAGAAAGGAAGGAAGGAAGGAAGGAAGGAAGGAAGAAAGAAAGAAAGAAAGAAAGAAAGAAAGAAAGAAAGAAAGAAAGAAAGACCAAACCCAACAGTATTAAGATGTGGTGGTTTGAATATGCTTGGCCCATGGGGAGTGGTACTATTAGGAGGTATGACCTTGTTGGAGGAAGTGTGGCACCATGGGGCTGGGTTTTGACGCTCCACTCAGTACAGAAGAATCAGTGTGCTCCTCGATTTCTTTGGATGAAGACATAGAACTCTTAGCTCCATCTGTGTAATGCCTGCCTGGGTACTTCTCACCTTGATGATAATGGACTGAACCTCTGACTCTGTAAGCTAAGCCCTATTAAATGTTGTTCTTTATAAAAGTTACCTTGGCCATGGTGTCTTTTCACAGCAATGGAAACCCTAAGACACAAGGTGACCCTTGATGTGACTGTAGTGTTTAGATTACTGGTCCTCAGAACAGTGTCACCAAGGCTAGACCTGTCCTCAGTTGCTGTTTGCTTGTTGCCATCCTTGCTGCAGACTGCTCTGGTCTTCCAGGAATGTAGGCACTAGACAAGATGCTCCAGCCTGAACATTCTCCAGCACAGGTGTCTCTGAAAGGTGTGACTACCCAGAATATTTTGAAATAATAGAGTTTAAAGATTTCTTGTATTCTTGGCAAGTGAAAATCTGAGAACATTTTATAAAATTATATGGACTTTCAATTTAACATTTAGGAGAGGAGATGTAAGATTAAGGCACAACACTTCCTTCTGACTTTACATCTGTCTTCTTCTTCTATAAAGTTTCTGTGAATATATCCTTTATACCCTTTCACTTTTTTTTTATAGAAAAGAGAAACTTTGCATCCTCTTTCATTTCTTCCAAGTTCAAGCTGTTTTCTGAAAATACTTGATGCCACAGTGACTGGAAAGCTGTGGATTTCAAAGTCCGTGTCTTAAAATTTATAGTGTGGCTGCTTGGGTTTCATGATAATTCACGAATGATGTGGGAGTTGATGGCATAAAACAAATTACAGAGTTGTAGCAGAGGATTTATGAAAACCCTGGTGTGGTGTAAAAAGATCACATTTCTCAGAAAGAAGGTGTCAGTTTCTCAACCTTGCCTCATCTCCAAAGCCATACGATGTTTAAAATAACTTTTATTTGTGGTATTAATGAGAAAATATCACAGCACTAATACGTAACAGCACCTGTTAGAGGACTTTGTAATATTTTGATACATATCTTTCAAAATAACCCATAGGGACTCTCAAATCACATTTGAAGATGTTAAAGAGAAGTAGTAATGATTTCCAATTCCAGAAGTGACAGTCTACAGTATATGTTTTGGTAGGACCGTGTCGTTACGTTACACAAGAAATATCTAAAAAGGTTGTATTGGTACTGGCTCTGTGTTTACATACATGTATGTATGTATGTATGTATGTATGTATGTATAAGTGTGTGTGTGTGTGTGTGTGTGTGTGTGTGTGTGTGACTAATATGCGCTGGAGATGAAGACATGTCAGGCCATAGAATTTCAGAGCCCATGGGACTTTAGAAAACATCCTTTACAATCTGCTTGTTTTACAGTAAAAGCTAAGAAATGGAGGTGTTTTGATGTTCCAAAGATTGATTAGCAGGTCTAGCACAGGGAACTAGAGCTCAGATTCCTATATCCAGCTCCAGAAGTCTCCTTCATTATGTAGATGGCAGCTCCATTGCTGAGCATCTCTTTAAAGAAGTTAGGCGAGCACTTTACCAACAGACCAGGAGATGCACCATCTAGACCGTCTAGATCTAGAGCTTGGAATCCATCAAAGAGTCAGACACTTATGTTTCTGATGCCCACTAACCACTGAAAATGCTCAACAAGTGAAGAACAATACTGCATTCTGCCCAGACTTGAGCCTTTAAAACTTTCATATCCTAGGAATTGGTTCACACCAACGTTCAGCATCTTAGAAACCAGTTTATCTCTTAGCACATATAGATGTGTTGGATTAGTAATTATGGATATTTCATGAATTTGATAAAGAATCATTGTAGGGAGGTATCATGGCTCCTGAACTAGGACCATTAATGGTAAATCTCTAGATTATGAAGTAAGCACATTGAACAAAGTAAAAATTAAGTTTTATGACTCAGTTTTTCTTTCTTCACATTACACATGCCAGGAGATCCTCTTCAGAGATGGCTGAGTTTTAGTTGACTTGTCACCTGTGGTATATTTTTCCCATTGAGCAAAAAGCCTGTAAATTCAGCTTGGAGGATTTGCCTGAGGCGAGGTGTCATAATCATTCACAAATCACCACTTGTATCCTGTTTACATTACCCTTGCCTCCTCCTGGTCTATGTAACCGATCTCATTTGCCTTTCTCACAAAGGAAGAATGGAGTCCTACCAAGTCCTCTTGCAAAGCTGTGCACATATTCCCATGGGTGCAAGAGAATGATCTCATTGTGTCCGCAAAACTGAATGACAGTAGAACAAAGAGTACAAGAGTAAAAAAAAAAAAAATCACACAAACTCACACAATACTACTGGCCTCTTGATGTTTAGTGTACTAAATATATGCCATTATTATTTTTCTTTTCATGGGCGTGTGTGTGGAATGGGTAGGAGTGTGTGTGCATGCTCACGTGTGAGTGCATGTGTGTATGTGTAGATATACTTCATGGATATAACTACACATGACTCTATGAAGACCATAGGTTGATGGTTGTTTGCTTTCCACCTTGTATACTAAGGCAAGGTCTCTCACTTCAGTCCAGAGGCTGCTCATTTGGCTAGTCCCATCTTACTGGCTTGCTTAGTCTTTGAATCCTTTGTTTCTCCCTCCTGGGTTAGAAATTCAAGTGGCCACTACAGATAGTTGGAATTTTCATGTGAGCTAGGTATTTGGATTCTGGTCTTCACATTTGTACAGCAAATGTACTGAGCTATCCACTGAGCTATATCCCCCACCCCCAATTGACAGTATTTTATTGAATATCCTCACTGTTCTATAAGATCACATTTTGTATATATGAGTGTATATAGGTTTATAGATGAGTAAAATCCAGAGACACTTAAGCCATATGACTAGGAAGAAGCACAACTTAAATTTAAACTCACGTGTACTTCTCCTTAAAGCTTGTGAAGTTGTTTAACCGGTTCCTTGCCATGCTCCTTGCATGGCAGAGCTGCTGGCAGTCACAGCAGTTTATAATTCTAATTGAGCCACAGAGACAAAATACACAGAAAGATACATGCCCAACTGAAGAACTGAACACATCTGCCTGTGGTTCAGCAAGTGAACAAACCCTCATTTATAAAAATGTGCTGGACACTGGGTTGCAAACTGTCACAGGTCCCTACAACTGGATGAGCCTAGTTTTGCCTTCAAAGACAGAATAGTGTGGTGGGGGCAATAAAATGTCCACATGAAGGGTAAGTAGCCGTTTTGCGTTTATATGATAATAGATGACAAGAGACACCTTCAGGGTAAGAAAGAATAATAAGATGTGAGGTTACTCCTTCCCCCAGGAGAGCAGAGACTCGCAGTTCAAACTATGCCAGAGAAATCTTTATGAAATTGGCTAATTTCATTTGAACTGGAGATGATTTCTGGGCTGCTGGCTTGCTGACCCCATTCTGGCTCTTAAGTTTGACTTTTCAGGGGAACAAAAAACCCAGCCTTTGATCAGAAAGACGTAAGAGAAAGTAGATCTGCCCTGTCATACACCAAACTGGCCAAATACTTGTTTTAAATGTAACCTCCACCTATCCTTCCTTATTGGAGACTGAAATACAGACAGTAGGTAATTACCAACTGGAAATGTTTTAATAAGATGAACATCTGGATGGAGGATAACAAACTTACAAACTATTTTTGTTTCAATTATGGAACTCTTCAGAGGAACACACTTTGAAATTTAAAATTAGGAGCAAGCCTCCCTATTGTTTCTGTCCTGTCACCATCCTGGGTGGTCTTCATGGCTCAGTAACATGATCTGTAAACAGAACAATGACGGATTTGGAGCAATTGGTTAGCAACGTTCAGTAATCCTTGTCTAACGTTTCCTCATGAAATGGTCCATTGAGAAACAGAGAAGGCCACCATAGCAGAGTGTTGGCTGCCCGCTTCTCCTGTCTGTGTCCTAAATATGTCACCTCAGCATGCCAGGCTGACATGTCATGGCCACACTGTCAAGCTTGTTTGTAAAAGCTACCCCAATTCTTGTTTTACATGCTCAGCGTGGTCTTCCCATGTCTGGCTATACACTGCAATGTCATCAATCAACGCCACCCTGAATTCACCCAACTTTGTCAGCACTGTATTTACCTTTATCTGAAATGGAACTAGTGTTCCTCTTGCTGACAGGGAGCCCCAAGGACATGCGTAAGGGCTGGTTATTGTCAGGGTTTCCCATTTGTGGATGACCCTATAGTCACCAGAGCCTGTGTGTCACCATTCTCTGATTGTGTGCCATATAACTCTCCTGGATGCCATCTTGCTTTGGATGTTCTAGCCAGAACATAGGTGGAGCACTGTCATGCTCCTGTGCTGGCATGAGAGCTTTTCTTGGTTAATCACACTGGGCATGGGAAGATGGAATATATCTGTAGTCATCTTTTGGATATCATGGTGGAAAGCAGCACCAACAAAAATTGTTGTAATTCTCTGGTGTCTCTTCTTAGACAGAAAGGCTATTGTGTTTACTAGCAGGACATTTTGCATATTTGGGTGGGAGTATCTTTTGTCTTCCCCGATATGGAGACCCTAGCTTACTTCTAGTTTCTGTGTCTGGAAGAGAGCACAAAGGACAGGTTTGAGTTTGTGTACCTGCCAACATCTGACTAGTCTTCCCACCTGCCAGGTGACTGGTAGCCTAATTATTCAGAGGAAGTTAAGGATGCCCCAGACGCTAATTCATTTGTTGTTACCTATGTGAGCTTCCTCTGTACATGAAGCCCTGGAAACGTGTGTGATCTTTCTGATCCTCCACCTTGTTACTTTCTTTTCCATTTTAAAACTCCTTAAAGAGCAAGGTACATCTCAAAGTAGTCTACGGAGAGATTTATCTGAGATCAGTTTCCGTAAGGTCCACTGAATGATCAACTTTTTTCCCCTTTCATTTCATAGACAGATTTCCAAAGAACTACCCTTGTTCCTAGAGCACCCTCTCATAGCAACAGCAGAACTGATCATATTTGTCTTTTTCCTGTCAGCTATTTAATCCTGTGAGCCTTGTGAGCTTGTCTCTGCTTGAAGTTCAGCTTGTCAGTGTCTATATAAAGTGAATTCAACTTATGTTCCAGAGGAAGGTCCCCTGTCACTGTAGCAGCTCTATGTCTGATGATCATTTTACTATTGGAGAGTCTTCCTGTCAGAACAATGGGAAGCCACGTGAGCCTATGCTTATGCTTTCGATCCACCACCTCTTGCATGCCTCTTTCGGACAACTTTTGTGTTCTCTACATCTTGATATTCACTGTGAAATGCCCATTTCATGACCAGAGCACAGGCCGTAATCAATGACTAGAACCAGAAGGTTACCACACAGGTGGAATTTGTCAGGTTCTACTTAAATTATGGAAGACAAGAAAGAGGACATGGGTTTGATCTCTAAAGTTCCATAAGGAAAACACTGGCTGTGGTGGCATGTACTTACAATCTTGATGTTGGGGAGACAGAGACAGGGGGGTCCTTGCAACTGACTGGCTAGGCTGGTCTACTTGGTGAGTGCTAGGCCAATGAGAAGATCTGCTAGAAAAAGAAAAAAAAAATGGATAACCAAGGAGTAACATTAAAAATGTCCTACAGCCACCATGTGTACATGCACATGTATGCACACACACAGACACACATATGCACAGGATTTGAGGGACTATTGGTGTTGAGCACACGCAATTATGTCCTTATCTGAGTTTCTACCTTAAAGCAGAGTTATGGATCTCTACTATGGGTAAGGAAGCTGGGTTTGAGTAGATAGCCCAGGAAACTTCTGGGTGACAATTATGTACATTATTATATGTTTTCTAGAGTTGAGATGATTGTGTAACATTATATATACAGTCAGCGATAACATTTTCCTTGTGGAAAGAAGCTGGCAGGCTTAAATGTTGCAATACTTAGGAGTGCTCTCCCCCTTCTGTGCTAGATTTGCTTCTTACAGATTAAAATTAAAAGAAGAATGGAGAAGAAAGGGCAGAGAGCTAGAGGACCATTGCAGCATTTCCTCAAGGTGGGAAATTGTCCTTGCCTCAAGGTGAAGGCCGGTGTGAATGCTTGCCCGAAAGGCTCTTCAAGACGGATTCCTTAATCAACAAGTATTTATTTAGCACTATTTCAAGAATTGTGCCTGGGGCTCTGGTAGGATAATAAAAGAAGTGTAAAATAGAATTCATGCCCTCCAAGAATTTATGCTCTAATTGAAGAGAGAAGAAATAATAAGAGGCAGGTTAGAATAAATGCTAAATCATATGTTTGAGAGGATAAGAACTCAGAGAAAGGGGAATGTTATCATGCGAGACCTGAAATAATCAGAGACGCCTCAGCAGAAGCAGAAGAGCCTGAAACAAGCCTTGAAAGATGAGTTCAAGATGGTAACAGTGGCCCCACATTAATTAATTCAGAGTGTTAATTAATTCTGATCATAGGGAATGTGACCTAGGAGCCAGCACTACTGTCACCATTCTCCTTAATTACAAAGAGAAAGAATTAACCTATACCATGGAGCCATTTCAAACACATGGTCACCTTTGAGACAATTTATAGGCCTGCCACTTAAGTCATGGGGTTTCAGCTAATTGACCTCATTTCTCCTTTCTACATTTCCCTCCCGCAGACATTATAACCTTTTAAAGTTTTTGAACTCTAACTTCGTATTAATCTGTTTTGCAACTTGAACAAAGTCCCCTGGCTGTGGACTAGAGATTGGCCTGAGGACTTGAGTTAAGAACCTCTAGGCCGAGAGATGGCTCACTGGGTAAAGTGTTTGCCATGCATGCATGAGAACCTGAGATAGTCATCTCAGATACCTTGTAAAAAGCCAGCATACATCAGATACCAATGCATCTACAGCAAGATAGAAGATAGAGACAGGAGAATCTCCGTATCTCGTGGGCCAGATAGCTTTGTGTATGTGGCAGCAAACAATGAAGAAACTCTGTCTCGTATAAGGTGGAATGTGAGAACTCTGTAGATTTTCCTTCCATGTGCATGGCCTCATCAGGCCTCATCATACACACACACACACACACACACACACACACAACATATCTATCACATGTGCATCACAGATACCTCACACATACATCAAATTCATATCTCATGCACATATCACTCTCACACACATACATGTGTGCACATACACATGCATGAGTACATAGACGTATCACACACACATCACACATACTTCACACACATATGTCACACACACATCACTCACACACACATGCACGAGTACACACACATATCATCTACACATACCTAACAGACAACACACACACACAAACACACACACACACAACTTCTTTCCACATTTTATGACCCAGAAATGAGCTACCCACCCCAGCACCTTTGCTTAAGTGACCAGAGCAGCCACCTCTTGTTTCCGAGGTGACAGCCAAATGGCATTGCCCAATGGTTGTGCTGTGTACCTCGCAGGATATTAGCTGCCACTTCCTGTAAATCTCTTCATATGCCTGGCAAAGCTTCTTTGTCATTATTTGGTGTCACCTTGAATTAGCCTACAAATTGTAAAAGAGCCATTCCACACCCCTGCCACATCACACACAGGCCTACTCCCTTTTTTTTATCCTCGTAACACTCGCTGACTTGTGTAATTCCAGGGACACTCTGTTTGCTCTGCATGGCGGGATAATGATGTTGGTTCAGATTTGGGAAACAATTTCCAATTTTTTTTTTCTTACTTAAACTTTACCAGTTCTGTGACTCAAAAATGGAACTAAAGTGTTGTCAGAACTAACATCCCCCACACAAAAAAAGCCACTTTCTTTATATAAAAGAGCACAAAGGAATGCTTCTCTTTTTGTAAAAGCACTTTTTAAAAAAACAACATCTCCCGTGTGCCCTCAGAAATGCTTGTTTTTCTTTATATAAAAGTAATAATGGGTAATTGTAAAAAATGAGTAAAACCCACCTGAATGCACACGTACGTTTAGATAAAAGGGAACAAACAGAAGAAAAATCCGGGCCTTCAAGAGGCTAATACTTGCTGAAGGTCGAAGTCCTAAATAAATAACAAGATTGGATGGAGCCTAGATCTCTTCAGGCCATTCTCTGGGTCACTAGGGCTGACAGTGTGCTCAAAGACAGCACTGCCACCCTCTTCACTCAGGAAGGTTTATAATTCCATCAATACAATACAAAGGTTAATGGGATTACCTTCTTCCAACTCTATCACAGTAAACGCAGGCTTTATGACAACGTTTTTAAAAAAAATGACCTCTCCCTACTTTATGCTGATCATTAACAAGATTATCTTACACTAGAGATTTACTATACCAAAGAGCATTGACACCACTAACTGCTATTAAGTGTGTGATACTTAGACTCTATAAAGTGGAGAAAAATACCTTGGTCAGCAACACTGGGGAAAACAGACATGGCCAGAGGCATTCAACCCGTGGAGAAGAGCTTTATTTTACAGGATCCTGTCTGCTATGCTGATCTCTGTGGAACTCCATTGATGAAAATCTCAGCACAAAACAAAAAAGCTCACTTTATGTTTATATTCTTAAATGTGTTTCACTCGGCAGTAATTTCAGCAGGTTGTATGTTATGAGCCCAAAATTAAAGACTGAAGACAAACAAAAGAACCAGAAACAGTTGAATCTGTATCACTGGATATGGCTTCAAATTTTAAATTCTGAAATGTTTAGCACTATGATGTCACCAAGGAATCAAGGTTTGTTTTTAGCAAGGAAGTCCTGAAGCAGAAAGCAGTGGGTAGGGAGATTTCCCCCAGGAAGAATTCAGACAGGAGATTAAATAACTCTCAACAGCATACCATAAATGTTAAGAGGCATTTATTTATTGCATGTTGTTCCTGAGGTATCCAAGCCACCTCAAGAGAGTCTGGTGAAATGCATAGGCTCTGTTAAGGCATGCCCGTGCTGGTAGCAAAGACAGAAAGACAGTCCATAGAGGCTGGAGGAGAGAGCAACAAGCACTCCAAGCAGGGTGTTTTGGATCTGGGCCCTGAGTGGTCCACAAGATATCAAGGGTGAGCGGAGGTACTATGGCAATCTGATTTTTCTTTGGAGAGAAACTTTGGAAACAATACTTATATGTTAAAGCCTGTGTTATTGACATTGGCTTCTTTGTTGTAACAAACCAGCCCTCTGTACAGTAAACCTTCTGCTTCATATCTAAGAGTGTAGCCTTTACTAGTATGAAAAGTACTAGAGACTGGTAATAACGTGTTCTCTATTTATATCTGCAGATACTTTAAAAAAAAACAGTGTGAAAGTTCATGTGTTGGATATTTTTGTCACTATGACAAATATTTTACAAAACCAACTAAAGGAAGCATTTGTTTGTAGTTTAGAGCTTGAGAGGACGTAGTCCGTCACACTGGAACAGGCAGAGCAGTGTGAGGTTGCTGGTCACACTGTGTCTGCCATCAGGGAGCAGAGAGAGATGAGTGCTGGAGTTTGGCTTGGTTTATCCTTTTATTTCCTCTCTGTTCATGCCAGTATCTCAGTGCATGGGGTAGTGTTCCCATGTTCAAGATGGCTCTTCCATTCTTAGTTAAAATTGTCTAGAACCAACCTCACAAATGTTCCCGGAAGTGCTTCTTCTGGTTGATTTTCAAGTCCCATCAAGTTGACAGTGAAAATTAACCTTCATAAGTCCACCCCTTGTTCATATCATGCTTAACCTTCCTCTCAAAGACACATGGCCAACTCGGATGCCAAGTCTGACCTATCCTTGTCCTGAGGTCTCTGTGGCCATTTTGGCATACCTTTCACAGTTCCATGCAATACCCTCAGAGTCTCTATGCCGAGGCTATGGTCCTGCCTCTCATTGCCTGGCCTCAGCAGCTTCCTATGACATTGATCCAGTTCTCCAGAACCCCACAGTTCTTGAACTATGTACACCTGTCAAATAAGCATCATGCAGATGCTGCTGCCATGTTCTCCCAGGTTAAGATGCAGTGAACACAACTGTGGTGGCCGAATATGCGTGATGGCAGAACCTGGGAACATACTTTACTAGGAAGGTTTTGGTTTTGTGTTTTGTGTTTGTTTTGAATCAGAAAATCACTTCGTTTTTTTTTCCTCAGTTCAACATTTCTCTTTTCAACTATATTTACATTTTATAAGCTGGAGCCTTTAACGCATGGAATCTTGTCATAAAAATACCTTTTCTATTTCCCAGCACAAAGTACAAGGTATGTGCTCACCTCTTCCCCAAGCAGAGTTACTTCATCTGTATCTTGTCTGTAACTTTAAACTTGCCCTGTCCCCTTCCTGACGAAACCATGCATTATCCATACATTCCTGCTTTGAATACTCATTTTAAATCTCAATAAATGCAGTGAGCAATAAATGTTCCATGGTCTGGCTACTATGCTGCCTTAAAAATTTTAGCTGTCAAATAACTTAGTCAATAACTCTTGAATTCAGCCTCAGTCAAGTTTTCAGGACACAGGTAAATTTTAGCCATATTCTTTGCCAGAATGCAATGTGAGTGGTCAGTAGCCAAGTTTTCAAAGACAGTTGTTCTGTGAAACCTTATGATCCTGCTTCTACTGTCTGCTTGCTTGTTTTGTTTCTTTCTTTGTCTCTTTATTTTTTT
Source organism: Grammomys surdaster (assembly GCF_004785775.1). NCBI lineage: Eukaryota > Metazoa > Chordata > Mammalia > Rodentia > Muridae > Grammomys > Grammomys surdaster. Next base: position 13,757,693 of record NW_021604588.1, read on the forward strand.
CTTTATTTTTTGTTTCTTTCTGTCGTTCTTTGTGTCTTTCTGTTTTTCTTTCTCATTACTTCCTTCCTTCTTCCTTCCTTCATTCTTTCTTTCTTTTCTTCTTTCTTTCTTCTAAATACTCACCAGAATATTTTATTAAGTTCTGAGAAATAGTGTTCTAGTGTCAACTTGCATGCCCAAACCCTTACACTTCATTCTGACAAGCCAGTTCTAAAGTACTATAGATCCACATACTCATCACCAACCCCATTTTTCGTACCAACTATCTGCTTCACTTACACCGTTGATGGAATCACTGGCAAAGCCAATAAAAGATGCATTTTGCCTTATAATTTAAGACATACAGTCCAAAGCAGTAAGGAAGGCACTGTGTTGAAGGGTGAAATAGATGGTCACAATTTTATTCAGTCTAGAACTCTAGCCCATGGGCTATTATCACCACATTCAGAGCAGGATGACATGTTTTCTGTCATAAAGTGGTTATACTTGTATTTGGTATGTTTACTGTGAGGAAATCCTCTGACATTATTTGAATGTTCTTTTCCTCATGAAGCACAAACCTACCACTGTATAGTCCTTGCAGATGTGTTCTATGTTTTCCATTTTGATCTTCATTATTTTATATTCATTGTTGGTATTCTATTGTAAAGGGGATCTCATACTATTTTTTTCTCTCTTTCTTACTTTCCCCTTCTTCCTTCCTTTCCTCTGTCTCCTTTTTCTCCTCATTCTGGTATTTCAAAACCAAGATATTGGTACCAGATGTGGTGATTGCCATTAGACTGTCACTGCTCATTCACATTCTGAAAAGACAGCACTGTGAAATGTGTGTGTTTGTGTATGCAAAGATATGCACATGTATGCACACATACAAAATTATAGTTTCACATCACAGTCTATGTATATACTTTAAAATACGAATTCTCATTAGAACCTTGCATTTAGTACAACACCGATTAAATTTCTATTGTAAAGACTTTGTGAGGGCCAGGTGTGATGCTGCAAGCCTGTGGTTCATACATGTGGGAGGTTGAAGGAGGATCATTGTGAATTTGAATCCAACCTTGACTGTGTAGTGAGGAGAGAGAGAGAGAGAGAGAGAGAGAGAGAGAGAGAGAGAGAGAGAGAGAGAATTTATTAATAAAAATTGTAAAAATATATTTCTTTTGAGATGGGCTAGCAAGCAGTGTTCAACAACTTACAAAGGATTAGATTAATATACAAAGGAAAACTGTTAACTTCTTCAGAAATAGTTGTAAATTTACTTCAGTGAAGGAGGATAAAAGAGCCAGCTTACAAACTGCCATTGCAACAAAACAGTTCTTGGTTTAGTGGCAGGCTGATCTGGAGATTTTCTGTGCTATCAACTGAACCAATGTTTCCCTCTTAGAGATATAGGACTACATTTTCCTTGGTTATTGCTGTTTTTATAGAGGAGCAAACAAGATCATGGCAGAGCCCAAAATGATGTCCCAGAAAACGAATGGATGAAGAAGTGCTTCCCCAACTCATACTTGTTGCACTTGAATTCTGGTATTGTTATCCTTCTGAAGACTTTGACAGGGAGAAGGAAGAGCCCATAGGAACAAACATGGAATGTTTGATTTTTGTGGAACTTCCCTTTTGTTCCAGGGAAACTAAATTAAGGCTGTACTTTAGTTTCATATTGAGTTCTGCATGTGTATATTGTAGATAGAATAATGGGTATGAAACCCGACTTTCTTTTGTTCTGCAATGCCCCTTTGTTTTCTGACTCTTGTGCAGTGAGGTAGGATGGTGGGACTCCGTACTGGACAATTTAACTGGGTGTTAAATACCACCTCCACGCATGAATCATAACTTCTATATGGGTCTCAGTGTTTTCTTTCTTTTTTCGCTGGCTCATGTCTATGACACAATGTGACATTCCAAACCCCTCCAAGAAGGTAGAGCCATTAGGAGGGTAATCTACACTGCACTGTCAAATGAGAAAGAAAGAACAAATATGATGTGGTTGTTGGCTGTTTAGTACAGGATAACACTGTGCATTAACTGTTAAAGGAAAGCAGTTAGCTTTGCTTGTGCTAAAGACTTGCTGCTTTGGGCTGGGCAGTAAGAAGTCATGGGTACAAGCTTGCTATCTTCTCCCTCTGGAACCTCTAATAGGGAAGTCTGATAAGCTTTACACTACATATACTGATAGATTTGCACTGTATATAAATGGAAACAAAGATAACCAGAGACCTGCATGTTATATATCTTCTTGTGTGAACAGAGGACAGTAGTACCATACTTAAAAATAAACTTCCTTCAAAGAAAGAAGCTGAGTTTGGACCTGACATTGTATCCTGTCTTGCGTAACGATGCTCTATGAAGATTATTTCTTCCTGGCTTATCACTGGCTTTATTTCACAGTGATTTCAGTATTTACGCTGTTACTTTTCTTTTACCTTGTGGGGTCATTCCTTGGGATTAGGTTCTGGATTGTATGAAAAGAAGGATAGTTTAGCACAAGCATACATTACCCTCTTCTTCCTGACTTGATGAAATTGTAGCATCTGCTTCAAGTTTCCACTGACTCAACTTCCCCACTATGAGGAACTGGGTTCCACTCTTGGTGCCATGGAAGGAACACAGCACATGCCTTTCTCGAAATTACAAATGACAAACTGATAGCGAATCTGTCATGTCGACATGGCTTCAGAAGCATGATTGATGGTCTTCACCCACACTCATTTGACATCCATACATAGTCACTCTCAGATGATACAGATAGAATGCCCTAATTTCATATTTAGCAGTGGTGGGTTAGATGAGTATGCTGAACTGCACACTTATGGCTGAGCAGGGCCCTTACTGTCCTCTCTTCATATTGTTCTATAAGAGACCCCATGTTTCCCCATTCTACTCTCCATTGTCATTTTTCTTGCTCATTGCCCTTCTCTACTGTACTTTTCGTTCTGTCTTATTTTTCTCCTCTTTTTAGTATATTGGTGATTCCTCGGCAGTGGCATATTTGTTGACTTGCCTTTTTGGTTACATCTTCTTTTAATAAGGAAATCTGTCTCTTGGCGTCTCCTTGCCTAAGGGTATGCTTACTTAAAGTGTAAAATGTCAAACTCTACCAAGGCTGACAATAACCCTCCGGGTAAAGAAGAACCAGACTCTGTATCATTAATCACTCAAGAGGTAGACAATAAATACCAGCAATCTCAAAGAAGCTAAGACTGGAATTAACTAGGTTTTGCATCTTCTTCATCCCCCTCCTTCAAGAGTATAAACCTTCACATCACCAGTTGCCCTGCCAAAGGTCAACAGAAGTAGCCATAGATCAAAAAGTCCTCTTGTAATACCAGTGCTGGTCCTAGTAGCTGCTGGAGCTTGACATAACCACTGAGAATCATACCAGTTCAGAAGACTCAGGAGCATTCCTTAGTTGAGACTGGCTTCAGCAGCTGGTGTCACAGTCTGTGATGTGGATGAGGGGATATGGGAATAGACAGGTGGCCAAAAACTGACTTTTCTTCCAGCTTGACTATCAAAGATGGCATTCCCAACTGTCCTGGCTTAATGTCCCTTAAAAACCACAGCAGCATGACCCTGGAGAGGCTGCAGAGAACTGTAGCTTGCTGTTTAACAGACCTGAAAGCTGGGCCTAATGATACTTTGCAAGGTCATGATCTTTCTAGACTGTCACACAAGCATGAAGAAGTGTATGGAGGCACTATCTTGATTTGTGCTATAGCAGAGTGAAAAATGATAACAGATTTATTCCACAATGAAATTATCTGGCTTCCAAAATGTTCGTGTCTGGTATATACATACTTGGATTCAAGAGTATTCTTTATAGAAACAATGAAAATTATTGACACTATGCCAAAGTATTTTATACACACCCATAGTGGCAATGGTTTTATATGTACATAAATGGTTATATGTGTGTGTGTGTATGTGTGTATGTGTGTGTGTTGAGTTTGATTTTTTTGTTTTGTTTTGTTCTGATTTTTTGAGATAGGATTTTTCTGTGTAGTCCAAGTTGTCCTGGAACTAACTCTGTAGATCAAGCTGGCTTCAAACTCTGAGATCTGTCTGCCTCTGTCATTTGAGTGTCAGGATTAAAGGTATGAGCCACCATGCCCACCTGTTTAAAAAAAAAGATTTTAATGCTACGTTTCTATGATCATTTAAGTTATATATAATTTTTATTTATCATTATAACATTGCTCAGTCTTATTCAAAACAAACAGTTAACATACAGAATACAGTTTATTCTATCTATCTATCTATCTATCTATCTATCTATCTATCTTTCTATCTATCTATTGATAGATAAAAGTTTAATCTGAAGTATCCTGGGTCACTTCAAAGCTGATAGTCTAAACTGATAGGGAACATGTTCAAGTCACAAGTGAAATTCAGTAAGACTCCTAATCATGGGTCTTAAGCATTATGAACATTTTAACAAATACTTTAGAAGGCTCTAAAATGTACTGAGGCAAGGTAACTTGAACAGTCTGGGAAATCAGTGACTCATCAACTGGTCGTTTATAATTCATATGCAAAGTCTGTTATAAATGAAAGCATCTACACTTTCTTTTCACTTTTCCAAATGGTTCAAAATGACAAACATCACATCTGTTGTAATTCAGTTGGAACTAAAGTTCTTGGATCATGCGAATTGACACAAATATGCTTTCCTACTTTAGTCTTGCTTTTCTAACTTTAAGTAACTAGTTATAATGAAAACTAATCCATCAGACCTTCTTTGCCTTAATAATCCTGTGAGCTACAAGACATGTCAGCTTTCTTGCAAAGTTTGCTTTTAATATATTAGAAAGATGTAAATACAAAAGATTGTCTACAGAACAATTTCCATAGGCCATACCAAAGGTCACTAACAACCCTTGAAATGAGTCAGGAAAATATAATTACTTCAGTTTGAATTAACGATCAGCTAAGACGTATATTCAGGAAAATGAGTGGTGTTAGCTCTTTCTGCTAGTCAACCTAGTGACCCAAGTTTAGTTTAAAAGGGCATTCATTATAGTATTTCCAAACAGAGTTTCAGTTATATATAGAATCCTATAAAAGTTCCTGTATGATATTCCCATTTTAGTGATTTACTTATAAACCTATGATTATGTCTATAGAACCAAGGGAAGTGGAAAACCATTGTCACTATCCCAATAAATCAGGTCAAGTGATAGCTGTCTCTAAATTTTGCAGGTATTGTTGACATTGTTATGGTTCAGATGTGGAATGTCTCACACAGTCTCCTGTGTTTGGACATGTAGTTCCAGCTGTTTGTATTATTTTGAGAGGGTATAACACCTTTATAACTGTATAGAAGTAGGTGTTTGTGGACAGGGCTTGCTCCTGCTCTAGCACAGTGCAATGGAGAAAATGACCTTTCTGGCTGCAAAGTACCTTTACTACACTGACATTGTCTTAGGCAATGAGAACACAAGATTTTCCAAGAAAAATTGTTCACATTTGCCCTGCCACAATTGTCAAAGTGATCAAGTCCCTTGGCTCTGAACATCTGGACTCAGACCATGGGAATTGAAAAATAACTTTAAAATTACCTACAGTTTTAAGGAAGAAAGATACTTATCTTGGCTTATGTTTTCAGAGGGTTCAGTTCATGCTTCTTTCAACATATGTGCTTAGGGAAAGCATCAAGTTAGTTGGAGCTTGTGAGGGAGGAGGTCTTTCATCTCAGACAACAGGAAGTAGGACAACATTTTCTTCTGTGGTCTTATGGTTGGTGTGTTTTGAAGTAGGGTCTCACTTTGTAGTTCTAGCTGGGGCTGGAATTCTCCATGCAGACGAAGCTAACCTTAAACTCACAGAAATCTACAAGCTTATGAAGACACATGAATCCCCACAAAGCATTTAATGTGTGCTCTTAAAATTTCTGTGATTGTAATGATAACAGTTTTCTGTCTCTAATATTTAAGGAAAGAATTGGAAATGATTTAAAAATACTATCAGTGTGGGACCTATCCATCTTGCTGGAGACTTATCCTCCTTCTAGGCCCACAACTTTGCTGGGGCAGATATGGTGCTTCATACCTCCTTCCATACCCAGAGACAATCTGACTTGAGGAGGTCCATCATAATCAGGCTCACAGGAGGGACAGTCTCCAGTCAGAGATAGCAAGGTCAATTAACACCAGAGATAACCAGATGGCGAGAGGCAAATACAAGAACAAAAGCAATAGAAACTAATGTCCCTTGGAACCATCAGAACCCAGTTCTCCTACCAGAGCAAGTCCTGGATAGCCAAACACACTTGAAAAGCAAGATTCTGACCTAAAATCTTATCTCATGAAGATAATACAGGACCTTAATAATGACACAAAAAACTACCTTAAAGAAATACAGGAGAACACAGATAAACAGGTAGAAGGCCTTAAAGATGAAACACATAAATCCCCTAATGAAATAAAGGAAAACACAGTCAAATAGGTGGAAAAATTGAACAAAACCATCCAGGATCTAAAAATGGAAATAGAAACAATAAAGAAATCACAAAGGGAGGCAACCCTGGAGATGGAAAACCTAGGAAAGAGATTAGGAGTTACAAATACGATCACCACCAATAGAATACAAGAAATAGAAGACAGAATCTCAGGCATAGAAGATGCCATAGAAGATACTGACACAGCACTAAAAGAAAAGTGCAAAAAGCTCCTAAATGAAAACATCTAGGAAGTTCAGGACTCAATGAAAAGATAAACCTTAGAATAAAAGGAAAAGAGTGAAGATTCCCAATTCAAGGGCCAGAAAACATCTTCAATAAAATCATAGAAGAAAACTTTTCTAACCTAAAGAAAGAGATGAAAATTTTCTGAACAGAACACCAATAGCTCAAGCTCTAAGATCAATAATTGACAAATGGGACCTGTGTAAAAAAAATGCAGGGACAATAAATGGAGCAGAGACTGAAAGAAAGGCAACTAGAGACTACCCCACTTGGGATCCATCTCATCCACAGATACCAAGCCCCAACACTATTGGTGATGCCAAGAAGTGCTTGCAGACAGGAGCCTGATATAGCTGTACTCTGAGAAGCTCTGCCAGCACCTAACTAAGACAGATGCAGATACTCACAGCCAACCATTGGACTGAACATGGGGACCCCAAAGGAAAAGTTGTGGGAAGGAATGATGGAGCTAAAGGGGATTGCAGCCCTATAGGAAAAACAATTACCTAACTCCTCAGATCTCCCAGGGACTAAACCACCAACCAAAGAGTACACATGAGTGGGTCCATAGTTCCTCGTACGCATGTACTGCCTAATTTGACATCAGTGAGGGGAGATACCTCGCCCTGTAGAGGCTTGTTGCCCCAGAAAAGAGGGATCCTAGAGGAGTAAGACAGGAGTGGGTGGGTGGGTGGGTGGGAAGCAAAGGGAAGGGGTGAGGAGGTAGAGGGTTTGTAGAGGAAAGAAAGGTAAGGGGGACATTTGAAATATAAATAAATAAAATAAAAATACTATCAGTAGGAGAAAAGTGGCTTTTTTCTTTTTCATTGTTTTTGAAGACTTTGTACTATGACTATGTAGTATTATCATAAATATTAACTGTCATCAGTATAAGTATTCTTCATTATAGAATGATGTCCACTGCATTTGAACAGCATTTAGTGTTTCTATATATGATAGAATATCTCTTACACCCTTAATATATTTTTCTGAAGTGATGACTTTGCCAAAGCTAGCAGGCTAGAGTCTAACACACACACACACATACACACACATACATATTCATATATATTATATATGTGTGTAATATATATTCCATATAAGTATTTGGAATTATACATACTATCATAATTACATATACATCTGTAAGCTTTGCACAGTAAGGGTGATTTCTAATATATGTAAGGTTGAAGTCAGATCATGGTATGGTTAGTGAATCAGAATTGTACAGCTGGCATTTCTCTGGTTCTTCTTTGGTACAATTCAAAGATGGAACTCTTGACAACAAAAGTTGCTCTTTTTACTTTTCCTTCCTTCCTTCCTTCCTTCCTTCCTTCCTTTCTTTCTTTCTTTCTTTCTTTCTTTCTTTCTTTCTTTCTTTCTTTCTTTCTCTCTTTCTTCCTTTCTTTCCTTTCCTTTCATTTTTAGATGAGAGCTTCAGAGATGAAATGACCTTCCCTTGGTCATCTCCCTAAGTTAAGTTTTTGGTGCTGATGTTGTCATAGTACTTATTGGGTGGTAGAATATGACAAGACCAGGGCCATGATAAGACACAGAAAGAAAGCTGGAAGGGCTCAAGTTATTCAATTATGAATTCTACTCATGGTTCATAATATTTATACAGGTTTCTTAAATAATGAGGAAACTGAATACAAAATTTTATGCAAGTATACCTCACATGGTAAAATATAATTGGTGTATTCCCACTTTTTTGATAAACGTACTGAGAACATTCTCTAATGGACACTAAGGATAAACTAAGTGAGACTCCGTCTTTCCTAAAGGAATTTAGAGGCTTGGTGGCAGAGGGAGGAAAACTAATTACCACAAACATAGTTAGCAGCCAAATTACAAAACCACCTAAGTTATATTTTAAGATATGACAGATTTTTGCTGTGGAAGAAGTAAACTTTCAAGGTGCAATGCGAAGCATTAAAAACCATTTTATAACTGTACATTATTTCCAATTAGGTTGCCAGAAAAATGTGTGTGTGTGTGTGTGTGTGTGTGTGTATACACTAGCACACACAGACAGACAGACATATATATATATGTATATATATATATATATATGTGTGTGTGTGTGTGTGTGTGTATATATATATACACATATATATATGGACATTCTGAGGACAAAAGCTACTACCCTAGGGATGCCAAAGTTTTCAAAACCTATGTAAATATTCTTTAGGGAAGGCAGATTCAATGAAGATAATACTGCCGTGTATTGAGTACTCCAACCCATTAAGTAAGTCCCTATGTCCACTTCACTAAATAAGGATGTGATCTATCCCTATCCAAAAGCATTAGGGTTAAGAAACAATAGAATTTCATGCTCAGCTAGTGGATCCTAGTGTGTTGCTGAGTTTTCAAACACTCGTGCATTCCTTTTGATCACTAGCCAACTACTCCAAACATATACCTCTTGTCCTGCATTTCTCGAATGGTGCCCCTCAAATGTCAAATAAACTTTCTGCAATTTCAAATTATATAATATCTCCAAGGAATAAATGTGAGTGTGTGTGTGTGTGTGTGTGTGTGTGTGTCTGTTTAATGCATACGTGTGGGAATGTTTTCCTGGCAAACACATGTCAGGATCTGTTTAAGCCCTTTGCTTTGTGCTCAAATGTCACCCT
>NW_021604588.1:13771196-13900513 GCF_004785775.1 Grammomys surdaster
GAAGAGAAGAGAAGAGAAGAGAAGAGAAGAGAAGAGAAGAGAAGAGAAGAGAAGAGAAGAGAAGAGAGACTGGCCATGAACACAGTGTTCAGGTTTGCAAAATTGAATGTCTTTGTCATCAAATAAAGCTTGGATAGTCAAATGCAGCATATTAAAAAAGCACATTTTTAAGGAGGTATATCTGGGAGCCAACCCACTTTTGCCAGTGCTTTTGTTTGTAGATACTTGAGTCAGAGTTGATCATCTCTACTTCCTAAGTCAGGAAGAATGCTGCTTTGTTACTAATGAGGAGGGACCATGGATACCATTGTTTCTTTTTGTCATTTGTTCTCAACCCAGATAAAAGGAAGAAATATACCGATAAGGTACTAGTATGCCCACTACTTCCTGAGAGAGGGGGAGGGGGAGGGAGGAAAGTGGGAGGAGAGAGAGAGAGAGAGAGAGAGAGAGAGAGAGAGAGAGAGAGAGAGAATATTCTGGTATTATTGTCAAGTGTCTGTCTTTTTTTATTCATATAGATAACATGATATGCTTCATTAAGAGGCACTTATCAGCATAAATTCACTTTTGAAAACCTGGAGAAAGCAAAGGTTTTATAACTGTCACTACGTAATGGGAAGGTAAGGAAGCACATTCACCACTAAAGTGAAATCTGTGCTCTCAGTAGGGAATGGACCCCGTGGCAACCTCATTAGTGGTCCCCCATGCCCACCTGATGACCTTTAATTGTACACAAAAAATACGGTTTTGTTTGTTTGTTTACTTACTTTAATTTATTTTTCATATGTGGAAGTTTGTAATTTGTTCATTGGTAGCTAACTGAACAACTTCTCCATAGCTGAAAAAATGTTTTCAGTCCCCTTTAGATGATAAACACCTAAAATCAGTACAATTCACAGAACTACAGCAGGGGGATGTTGCTGTTACCAGTATACCTTGCTGATGAATACACAGACGTAAATAAGAACAGTCAAATTCTTAACCCCTTCTCCTTCTCCTTTGCTTGAATGAAGCCTCCGTAGCCTCTGTCCCTGAAGTGTTTGCGATGTACAGCATGTGTCTCCATGTGTGGAGACAGGCAGGCAAGCCAATGAATTATTAAAGGGCTGGAGAAGACCATAGCCAGAGTGTGAGAACACAAAAGCAGCAGGGGGCTTGACTCTGCTTAGAAACATAAGGCAAGTGTTCACAGAAGATGCCCTATTGGATTGGAAGAAATGGGTGAGAGATTTGATACATAAAACATGACCCATTTGCTTGTAATTAGCATCAGTCCCATCTAGACACTGTACAAATATACACTCTTAGAGCTCACGAAGATGAGTGGATTGAAATCTGCAGTTCAAACCTTCTCAGGTGAATTGTGTCTACATGAAGGATCACGGCTAGGTTGATGGTTCTTACTGTGTCTGGATAGTATAACCAGCCAAGAGTTTTGAAAAAATTATATGTGTCCAAAGTCTCTATTGCTAGAATTTCCATAAGTTGCCCCGAGGATCCAAGAGTCAATGTGTAGTTTAGCTACAGGCATGTGTTTGACTGTTCTGGAATTTTACGCTTCTGGGGTCACAAAATGATAAAACGGATCAAGCAGACACAGTGAGGCAGCATTCCAAATTCTGAGAGAATCTTTTAACTTTCCAATCCATAAATCTGAAAGTTATGGAAACTGTTATGAGTGTCTGCTGGTGCCTGGGTCTCAAGCAAGCATCCAGGGAGAAAAGTTTAGCATGCCTGGAGACTAGGGAGTGAATGGAATTGGAAGATCTCCAAGTGCACGGCTATAAGTAGGACATGGGTTCAAGGAGGAGAATCTTTTTTGAAAACCTTGTTGATGTCTGGTGAGCAAAGGATTATTGGTAACTCTGGGGAGAGGTCTTAGATAAGGCCAGGATGAGTCTCCTTAACTGCCACAACTTCTTTATGGCTGTTGTCTATCTAGTTCTACTGCCTGTCTGCCCTTGCTCTAGTTGGAGAGAAAGAATTTAAACCCCAGAATCCATCACTGATGAATATTACAGGTCCCATGGCATTCTCACTAGGTCCACTGCAATATTTGGGCTAAGTTCCAATCAGAAAATTACTTTCTTATTGACTGTAAATTTCACACCTCCAACATGAAGACTTCCCATAACACACACTCTCTAAATTGGCTTCAGGTCCTGCCTGAGACCAAGCATGACACATACCCTCATATGGGCTTCAAATTGAGCCACAGCCTTGGCTAAACATATTTTAATGACAACACATAACATTCAGGTCACCGAAAGAATATTTCCCTCTTCATATGATACATGTGTTGCTGGCATAAAATTATATGACTTACGTCCCCTTTCAGCAGCGGGAGGGTCGAGAAATCTTTTTCACTTTCAGTCTGAAATTACTCTGTGGTATAAATTATTACTCACAGTTCAACACTTGCTGTGTGCAGCCCAGAGGTGGCTGCCTTCTCAAAGGCTCTGTGATTTATTGGTGGAGGCAGAAGGGCTAGAGTGCCTCTGAGCAGACATGCACCTGCTTGCTGTTCCTTCTGTCAAATGTGTCAGAGGGCTGAAGAGATGACCCTACAAAAATCATATGGATCAGATAATTGGGGAGAAGCCTTTGAAATGGTGATGCAGAGTAACAGGGGTGCACATGTGTATTGGGTGGGTTACTAGGGAAACATCTCCTTTACTTGGCTGGACTTTGATTCAGTTCTTTGAGTTCTTCAAGAGTGAAGCCAATCAGAATCCAGGAAGATCTAGGCATCTTGGTGAATTCTAGAGTTGGATCTGGTTCTTGGTATCTTTTCTTTAGGTTTTTTTTTTTTTTGTCTTTTATTTTATGTTTATGTGTGTGATGTGCTTGTATATATACATTTTTATACATGTGTACATATGCATGTGTGTACAAAGGGAAACGGTTAATGTAGGGAATGATTTCTTTATCATCCTGAACTATTAGCTTGTTTGTTTGTTTAAGCAGGAATTCTCAGTCAAACCCATAGCTCATCAATACTGCTAGTTAGTCTGCTAAGCCGCCTTGAACTAGGGACTCCTTCATCTTCACCTTGGAGGTGGAAATTACAGCCAAGCTGCCATGCCCTCCGGCATTTACATAGGCTCTGTGGGTCTTCCTGTTTTTGTGAAAAGCACTTTAACTGCTGAGCCATCTCCCCAGGCATCTCTTTTGTAATTACCTTTTGTAATTAGCAATACCCTGAAACATCCACTAGACACAGTAGAGATGAAATGCTTCTCCTTTAATTTGCAAGGCCATTGTTTTATTTATGTAAAATAAGTTATGGGATGGAGGAAGAAAGATAAGTAACACTCAGAAAGTTGGAAAAGGCCATAGAGAATCAAATTATTGTATGTTTACTTAGAATAAAATATAATCTTTATGCTTGCTTAAAGCTGCATTATGTATACATATTGATATTTATGAATTATGCCACCTAGAGTGATAATATTATCATCCAAAGCCATATACTATCTACCACACCCTTTCCAGTGACCTGCATTGGAAACCTCATTTCATGTTGTTGGTGAGGGGAGTACAAGAGGTCCCCAAACAGTACTTTTAGTTTTCATACAAGTCATTCTATATAGCCCTGGCTTGTTTCAGTCCTCACACTTTGGCATCCTGGGTGTTTGGATTACAGGTGTGTTCCCCCATGACAATCAAGTGTCTTGTTTTGATGTAAAGGGTGTGGCTCAGCAGCATCTGGTCTCCCTCAGAAATCAAAAGGTCTAATTAACAACTGTATGTGAAGAAAGCAGAAAACAACAACTCTAAAACCTTCACTTGTCATTTTTTGCAAAGCTTCACTATTTCCTTCAAGCCTTCAAAGACTATAACGTTGTCAAGAGAGAGCATCTAGAAACCTAGAACTACTGACATGGGGCTGTCATTCACCAAAATCAGTGCCTATTTAAGAAGCATGTGCACATAAGGAAACAGTATGGGGGGGATTACAGTGATTTACAATACAATAACATGAAAGCCTAGCCATATTGTAATCAAGTAGAATATATCAAATAGGTTTTGGTGTGCCTTATTCAATATATTGAAAATGTTACAACATACAAGTATAACAGTATACACATACAACAATGTATTCATATGTTACTAAATGGCCAGAATGTGTCTTGAGAGGATGCTACTATGTAACCCATGACTACATGTAATAAGTAACATATTTTGTACTACAGTATATATTATATATAATACATTTGTAATCATTGTAACTACCTTATAGAACATATGTTAATAATGCACATATGTAATGGTTGATATAAATGAGTTTTAGAGGGCTCCAAGAGCCTTGCTTATAATTTGTTTTCTGATTGACAGTGCTCACGTGTGCATCTTGTATACTGATGAGTCTGTCAAAATGAGATACTATTTAGAACCATGCTGCTTAGAATTTCAGTAGTGAGCATGCTGGGGACCACTGTATGAGAAATCACACCAGCCTCCAGGGGGATGCTCAGAAGGCATGGTGATTCCCTGGAACCCTAAAGCAGAAACAATCTTCCATGGACACAGAAAGGAGTGGCTCCTCCAGGTAGAGACCTGGCCCCTGGCCCAACACAGAGGGCACAGATGTGTAGCTGGGATAGAGAGAGATGGTGTAGCTTAGTTAGGGCAGTTGATAAAGGACAGGCAGAGAGAAAGAGCTTGCAGTCTATGTTGTGGTACATTTACTTTTGTCTGGAAATTTTAAAGTCCTGAAAGTTGTAGGAAATCTCTAAGTCCCACTTTTTGCATGAGTATCCTGGGAGACCATGTTAATGATTTTTATGGTAGAATTAAATATCTGCAATTTTAACCTAACCTAACAAGCATTAAATAATATTTAAGACCAGTGCTACAGAGGAGAATCAGAATTGGTTATACTGCAAAACAAAAGGAAATGCTATTTCAACATAGACTGCCAAGTTGTCTCCAGGACCCAAGGTCCGGGCAGCAGATGTTGAGTTAAGTGAGAGTTGTCTGTTAGATACCTCTTTGTCTTGGCAAAGCTCCATAAGAAGCCTTGAAAATCACTGAAATACTAGAAATCTTTCTAATCCAGAGCTCAAGTTTGCTTCAGTGATGTCACACACGTTTTTAAGTGAAAACAGGAGCTTCTCTGTTCACTTACACAAGTGAAGTAGGCCAACCATCCCATTTGGCTGAGCAAAGTCTGTGAGAGGAAAGTGGAGACAGACAGTACCCAGTAGCCCAACCAGAATATAGATGAGACCATGCCCAGGGGGTAGACTTAGAAAGTTCTGGGAAAAAAAAAAGAAGCTCAGTTTCACTCACAAAATCTACTTTGTGCCAAGTCCAACTGAATGTCTCTTATATAATTTTGGTTTGTGTGGTTATAAGATTTTATGGATTCTTGGAACCAAGAAGGGAGACCATGAGGAAAGCAGCTGTCAACACATGCTCTTACGGAAACCATACATTTCAATTCAGCTGGCATTAGGCTTGGTGCTGACATCATAACTTGCAGGCAAACGTATAAGATACAGCTTCTTATACAGGGCTTCAGTCAATCCCAGGATCAGGTGTTGTACAAGTGGAGAGCCAAATGTGGGTTAAATAAAATAGTGCAATGTAGGGAAGGAAGTGTCAGGGCAAAAATTAGGTGAACTTAGAGCAGTGGCCATGAGTTTTCAAAGCCACAGAGTATAGTCTTCCAGCCAGGTTAGCCTTTTGTTGTCTTCTAATCATCTCAAATAGCATCTTTATAAGAAAAATCTAAACATCTATGCCTTGTATGTATCTAGCAATGGAAAGACTTTAAGTTAAGTCAAATTCAAAAGAAGTCACAGGAACTATACAGGTTATATTCCCTTTCTACACTCATCTTCCCTTCCCACTGGGTCCTCTGTGGTTCCCACAGCTGCCCTGAGTAGCCTACTACCTCCAGCAGGACTCCACTGACCCAACATATCTTCACCTCCCTTCGTCAGACCTGCTGATCTGGAACCATACAACCCAAAGATACTCATCAGAGGCCTGCTACACATTGAGGTTAGGCCCCTCCCAATATCTACTACAACAGGAACATCCAGGGATTAAATACATCCAGATACCTAAAAGCCCTTGAAAGAACACAATCAACAAAAACCAGGGCAATGAAACATCCTCAGAGCATAGCCAAACTACTACGGCAAGCAAGTAGTTATCTAAACAAAACTGAGGCAGAAGAAAATTACCTTAAAGAGGAAATGAATAAATCCCTTAAAGAAATGCAGGAAAAGAAAATTAAAGAGGAGAGGGAAATGAATAAAACTGTTCAATGCCTGAAAATAAAAATAGAAGCAACAAAGAAAACAAACTGAGGGGATCCAGCAATAGAAAACCCAGGGAAGAGAACAGCAGCAACAGATGCAAATATCACCAACAGAATACAAGACAATCTAAGATGTAGAAGGAACTGATACACCAGCCAAAGAAAATGCTAAATCTAAAAAATTACAAACACAAAACATCCAGGAAATCTGGGATACCATGAAAGGACCTAACCTAAGAATAATAGAAATGAAGATTACATCCTAGAAAACACAGGAAATAAATGATTCCATACCAGCAAAAACAAGAGAAGCATGCACATGTGTGCATGCACGCGTGCACACACTCGCATGCACCCACACCCCCTACACCCCCCCAAATATAACCAACATCAAAATTACAGGAATTAACTATCACTGGTAATTAATATCTCTCAATACCAATGGACTCAATTCCTCAATAAACAGACATGGACTAGCAGAATGATGCAAAAATGGGATTCATCATTTTTCTGCATACAAGCAACACACCTTAGCAATAAAGATAGATATTATCTCACAGTAAAGGCCTGGAAAAAACTTTCCAAGCAAACAGATCCAAGAGAATCAGGTGAGAATAGATATTTTAATATCTAATAAAATAGACTTCCAACCAAAATTAATCAAGAGACAGGGAAGGATACTTCATACTCATCAAAGAAAAAATACACCAAGATGATATCTCAGTTCTGAATATATATGCCGCAAACACAAAGGTACCCACATTTGTAAAAGGAACATTGCTTTAGCTAAATCACACATTGATCCCAATACATTAATAGTGGGAGACTTCAACACCCCACCTTCGCCAACTGACATGTCATCCAGATAAAAACTAAACAGGAATAATGAAACTAATGGGCATTATGTATCAAATAGACCTAAGAGACATCTACAGAATATTTCACCCAAGTACTAAAGAATATAACTTCTTGGATTCTTCTTCAAAATTTATCATATAGTCTGTCAGAAAGCAAACCCGTACAGCTGCAAAAAGATTGAGATAACACCTTGTATCTTACTGGACCACTATGGGTTAAAGCTGGAGTTCAACAACAGAACACCAGAAAGTGTACACACTCATGGAATTTAAACAACTTTCTACTCTATGATTTGTGAGTCAAGAAAAAAAATAAAGAAAGACATTAAAGACTGGGTGGGAGAGGGGATAGGGACTGGTGCTACCTGATCCTACCTGCCCTTTGGGGCTGGAGATGAGGTAGCAAATCAAAAAAAAGGAAAAACATTTAGGAGCCAAATATGGAGGTATGGTCCAAAAGGGAGAAAACAGGGAGTATATAGGAGATATGATCTAAAAATGTTGTAATTGTTATGAAATTATCAAAGAATAAATACAAATAAAAAAATCAGCAACAGGATGACCTTCCTATTGTGGATTAGGTACTTCCATTTAGCCAGCTGGATCCTCCCTTTTTTTTTTCTTATAAAAGTATCTGTGTGACACTTAGGGAAAAAAATCTGATTATATTCTAGAAACTCTCCAAGCTCTTTGTGCAGTTAATATTATTTAATCTGAACACCAAGAGAAGAACTAACTCTATAGTGGCCCTTCTTTTTATTAGCTTACAAAGAATTAACTTGTGTAATGACATTTTCCAAATAAACTTGTTTCCCTCTCCTCCTCTTGCCCATCACTTCTCTGTCTCTGGTGCCCTCCTACGACCTCTCTCTGGAGCCTACTATGACCATGAGCATCCTTTCCACTTCCAGGTCATTTATCAAGACCTCTTGTTTCTCTCTCATGCTCTATTATGTTCATAGCCTACCTGCAATCCCACAGCCATCTTATTTGTACAAAACAAATTTAAAAGTTAGCATCTGTGTTTGAGTGAATAAAAAGAACCAACTATTTGTTGTCTATAAAAACCACACATCCAAAAATTGATTATCAAAAGATGGAAATCAAACTTCCAAGAAAATAGAAGCTGCAAACACAAGTAGCTAAACGTTTATCAGGTAAAGTAGCTTTCAAACCAATTTTAATCAGGAGACACAAGGAGTGCTGCTGCATCACAGTGAAGGGAACAGTACATAATAATGATATAATAGTTATAATCATTTATGTTCCTAATTTCAGAGCTCTTACCTTTGTAAAAACAGACACTAAAAGATGTAAAGGACCACACAGGTTTTCACCCAGTAATAGTGGGAAACATCAATACCCCACTGCCATAGCTATAATGATATAGATATATCTATACAGACACCCAAGCTAAACATTAGCCAAAGTATTTATTATCAAAATCATGATATAGATTATCAGGATTATAGAGATCAGAATATTCCATGCCACAGACAAGGAATATGCTTTTCAGCAGCATGGGGAATATTTTCCAAAGCTAGTCACCCCATAGACCACAAAGTAACCTTCAGCAATATTGAGGTAATTCCTTACATCTTATTAGACAACACTGGAATAAAAGTAGAAATCAATACCAAGAACGACTATAGGCATTATACAAATGGTGAGCGAATGGTAAACTTTTGAATGAACTGTGGGTCATTGAAAAAAATCAGGACCGAAATTGAAAAACAACTACAAATATATGGAAATGAATGTACAACCTACCAGCCTCTCTGGGGCAAAGCTTCACAATCCTAAGAGGAAAGTTTATAGCTGTAAATGTTTACATTAAAAAAATCAGAATGATTTCAAATAAACAACCTAATGGTGTAACTTAAAGCTCTAAAATTGGACGGACCCATCTGCACAAGGAGACTTTGAGTTATCGTGTGACAGAGTGACTTGCTCACGCTCTACTTCTACCAAGTGGCAGAACTTGAAATTCAATTTAAGATTGCCAACTCCAGCTTAGACTTTTCTACCACGCTGAACTAGGAACTTAGTCTTTTGAGTACTAACTAATCTCCCCAGTTCACTGATAGTCTGAGACTCACACTTTGTCTTTATGTCCGCTTTGCTCTTAAAGTCCCTAACCAATAAAATTTTAAATGTTTAAACCATATTGGGGATCTTTACATTTATTTGTGGAAAGTGATTTCTTTTAGATGACTTTGTAATATTGTTTTTGTACAGGGAGTGATCCTATGTTCAGTGCTCAGTAAATAGTTCTTTCTCATGCTGTACATCTTGATATTTTTTTCTTGATTTCCTCCTCTCTCAGTCCATCAGCCCTGCCTTTGAAGTTCTCTCCAGAATGTAGTGCCTTCTCACAACTTTCAGCAGGACCGTTTTAGTTCAGGTAAACATTATTCACCTGTCTTACAGCCATAGCCTCACAGAGGTCATTATTGTCTCCTCTCAAGGTCATTATGGTCTATGTGTCACAAGGCAGCCAAGAGTATGCTCTCAAAATGCTATTTGGTTCATATTATTCGTATGCTCAAAGCTTTCCAGGGACTCTGACTCCAAAATAAAATTAAATCCTTTTATAATCTCTTCCAAGGCTGCACATGACCAGATGAAGGAAAAACCGATGCTGTCGCCCGCCCCTGTCTCCCTCATTGAGACTTCAGACACACTGTTGGGCAATCCTACCAATAAGCTGAGCACATGCCTGGCCTCTAGATACCTATCAGGACTTTGCCCAAACTATTTAAATATTTCCATTTTTAAAATCTTATTCTAGTTTCTATTCTAATTTTACCTTATCAGAACCTGCTTCCTTAATTACCAAAGACCACAATTTCTGCTTACCTTCTAGAACAGTAGATCTCAGCCTGTGAGTCACAACCGCTTGTGATAGTCACATATCAGATAGTATGCACATGAGATATTACATTACAATTCATAACAGTAAGAAAATTACAGTTATGAAGTAGCAATGAAATAATTTTATGGTTGGGGGTCACCACAACATGAGAAACTGTATTAAAGATTTACAGCATTAGAAAGTTGAGAACCACTGTTCTAGAAATTTTACGCATTAATACTGTATATTTGATTACCAAATAGAAAATCTTTCATGTATAAATATAAAAGAAAATATCTTCCAATTTTTCCAATTTTCTTCCAAGAAAGCATTTTCAAATTCCAAAATGCCAATATTCACCTCTTCATAGTATTCCTTAGCAAATATTTTAAAATATGACAGTACAAAAAGTAATAGATTTATTATAAATTAGATGCTTGTGTAGCTGTCATCCATATTGAGACATGTAAACAGTTGAAACTTCACTCCATCCCCTTCAGTTGTCACTTAGTAATTAGCTCCACTCGTCTCCATAAAGGAAAACAATATTCTGATTTTGACGGTGTCTATTTTCCCTGCTTCTCTTCAAATGTGACCACTGAAATGTACAATTCTATAGAACATAATTAAAACAGACTGTTGTTTTTATTTCATATACAGTAGATTTTTCATATTTTTGTTTAATCCTTTTTGCTTATGATAATAGATTTCTGACTCACGCACTTTGTTGTATGCAGTTCTAATTCCTTTATTTTCCTTACAACCTAGTATTCTACTGAGTGATTATCTACAGCTCATTTTGGTTTTTAATTTTGTTGGTTTGCACAATTGGCATTACGCAGCATGCTGCTTGAAATACTCTTGTGTAGGATTCTCTTTATACGCACACAGACTTCTGTGGGTCATATATAC
Organism: Grammomys surdaster; assembly: GCF_004785775.1. Lineage (NCBI taxonomy): Eukaryota > Metazoa > Chordata > Mammalia > Rodentia > Muridae > Grammomys > Grammomys surdaster. The sequence continues at coordinate 13,782,094 of NW_021604588.1, forward strand.
AAGGATGAAATTTCTGAGTCAGAGGTTAAGAGGTGATATTTTAGTCGATAGTTCCAAACTATGTTTCAAGCATTTGTGCCAATTTACAGTCTCACCAGGAGGACAGACAAGTGCTAAATAACCCACATTCTTGCCAGCATTCTGTTCTATGAGTTTTTCAAAAGAGAGTCTAAGCCCCTGGGTGGGTAACTGCTTTTCTTGTGACTTTAATTTTTAATTTCCTTATTGCAAATTACACAGGGGACTGACTTTGTATGTTTTTGGTTTGTTTAAGTATTTATTAGTTTTTCCAATATTTTCTTCTTGAAAGTACATACTTAAAGGCTGCTCATGTTTGTAGTTATATTTTCCCAGTGGACTATAAGAGATTTTTCTCTGTTTCCTGTATTATCCTTTGTGTTAAATTTGTTAGCAATGCCTTTCCCCACTCTGCTTCATTCTTTATCTCCTCTCATAGTGCTTCCAGTTGAAGACAAGCTTTGGTTCTAATACACTCCATGTGTCAATCTTTCTTTGCTCAAGGTTCACGGCTTAGTTCTGCTTAACTTTTAGAACGTTTACACATTAATACCGTATATTTGAATCTATTGTTCAACTGCAGTAAATTAATATTTGGGGGCTTATTTGAAAATAGTTGAGTCTGTAACATAGATATTTCAGTTGATTTAGTAGAGTATGATTTCCTGGTGAAATGTACTATTATTTCTTTTATAAATTAATTTACCTTAAAACAATGTTATTCATTAGAAATAAAACATTCACTATCTTATACAGCAAGCTTTGTTGTCTTTTTAGAAGAATGTCCTTTACATGGATATACGTACCAATTTGGGAGTTGTTTCAATATATTCCAATTTGGGAGCTATTTCAGCAAATTTTACCATGTATAGAGATGGAGGGCATACATTTTATTTCAGATTAAGTATAATAACATAAAAGAGTCATAATAATATATGGCAATAAAATTATTTTAATAGTTTCTTTATCTCTTAAAACACATTTTTCCATCCATAATGTATCCTGTTTATCATTTCCATTTTCTTCTACTCCACTAGGCACCCCTCCCCAAATCCCACCCATCTGTGCTTTCCTTTTCTGTCTCTCATTACAAAATCAAGCTTCTAAGAACTACTAACAAAAGAAAACAAAATCAATCAAACAAACAAAAAACCCCATTGGAATTGGACAAACTGAACAAACAGAAATGAAACAGCCGAAGAGAAGGTGCAAGAATCAGAGACCCACTCATTCACACACTGAAGATCCCCATTAAAATGCTAAACTAGAAGCCATAACACATGTGTGTAGGTCTTGGAGGAGACCTTAGCAGGCATTGTGCATGCTGCCTCCGGCTCTGTGACTTCATATGAGCTTCCATCATGTTGATTTAGAGGACATTGTTTCCTCGGTGTCCTTTGGCTATTACTCTCTCTGTCTCTTCTTCTGTGAGGTTTCCTGAGGATACACAGGAAATCAAGAAGTGCATATAAACACACACACACAGACACACACACACACACCTCCAAAAAACCATGAACATGTGTATATACATACAATTATGCACAGACATGTTTGAAAATAATGCATTATGGCAGGTAACTGAGATAATGTAGTGGGAGAAATTCTGCTGATTCAGTCTCTAAAATCAACCTAATATAATTATAGAAGCTTATTCGTAGGGATCAGGACATGCTTCCTGCTCGAATTCTAAGGAAGGTACATTGCATGAACCTCCTGGTCTTTATAATATTGGATTGTGTTTTGGGGATTACACCAATACTGTGTATTACCTACCAAGAAATTTATAAAGTACCCACTCTGTGCCAAGCATTGTTATGAAAATTATTGATATGAAAAAGCATTGATAGGATAGGGTATCTTTTTCATAAGAGATATGAAAAAGATCCAGATTAAACTAAAAGTTGTCCTATAGTTCTAGTCTGTTCATGAAAACAACCAAGAAGCCCTCAGTGTGATGAATGCGAGGGGAGAGGGAACGGGAAAATCCCACACAGAGTGTGAACGTGCTTGGGGAAAGCCAGGAGAGTTGATGAAGATGTCAAGAAAGGTTCATTGCTTGATGTCACCTAAGCTGGGCTCTAATGAAGAAAGGGGATGAAACAGATGAGGTAGAAGACAAAGAGAATATTGTGCCAAGGAACTATATACAAAACTCTAAGAACGAGAAGGTTAGTGTGGGAATAAATATATTGTAAAGACGCAGAGCAGTGTAGAGGCAGGTAGAGGTGTTCAGTAGCTGTGCAAGTGGAGCTGTGTTTCAAAGTTCTATCATAGTGAATGGATTGGATGGACAAGTGTGAACAGCTTGCCAGCTTTCCCTAACTCAAGTTTTAACTAAGTGGACCCTAGAGAAAAAATAGCAATAAGGAACTCATCCTAAATTTCTAGTACCTTTGTTTTATATGTATGTTTTGTGTGGTATGTATAGATGTTAATTATTTTGTAGTATTTTTATCTTTAAGTTTTCTCATTCATGTATTTATTGGTATGTGAGAATTTCTACCATGTGTTTTTATCAAATCCATCCCCTCCTATACCTCTTTCCTAGACTCACCCTCATGTCCCTACATATCCAACTTTGAATCCTTTTTCCCCATCAAGGCCAATTTGTGCTGCTCAAATATTATTGGATGCATGGTTATCCACTGGAGTGTGATATTAGGGGTGTGGGGTATGGTGCTAAACTCTTAGAGGATATTAACCTTTTCTCTTCTAGTAGCTAAGATTGCAAATAGACTCTCACCTAGGGGTCAAACTTTGAGAGACTTGCCCATGATGCTACAACCATGTTCATATGTTCAGCTGTCCTTCTGTGTCCAGAAGACACCATTCATTGTAGTTATCTACAGTCATTGGCTCTTACATTCTTTACACCCATCTTCTATTCTGGTCCCTGAACCTCTGGTATATATATTTCATCAAGAGTTGAACATTCTGTAGTGTCTTATTCTATAGACCTTGGGTAATTGACTGTCATCTGTTGCAAACAGAAGCTTGTGTTTTGAGGGTTGAGAGGTCTCTTAGACTGTGAGTATAATGATATGTTGTTAGGAGTTCCTCAAATATTATGTTGACTTAGCGGTATGGTAGCAGTAGGTTCTCTCCTAAGGTCTACAATCTGTCTAGCCACAGTGTCTTGGCTCAATAATGATACCAGCTATGGGTTTCATTTTGTAGAGAGAGTCTTAACTCCAATCAGAAAGTGATTGACTGCTTCTATGATATTTATTCCACTGTTGTACCAGTGGTCAAGGTCTTCTGAGGCCAATAACTGTTGTCACTTACAGGGCTCACAGCTGGGTAAGACTGTTGATTACTTTCTTCTCTGGTGGGAAGCGTAGTCCCTTCCAACATTATGAAATTAGCTAGCAGGGATGAAGCTTCCAAGTCAGTTCAAGCTTGATTTCTTTATGGTCTATGACTCAAATATATGATATTGTCAGCAACAGGACCCCACTGTCACGCTATGGAGAATAACCAAGAACACTAGCCATGACCTATAATATGTGAGTATCTTTGGGACCTCACTGGACAGTGAATCATATTTGAAAAATACATTCTGCATTGTATATTTTTGATGTTATTTTTTTGGTGTGTAATAAGAGCATTATTGCCTACTGCAGGATAATTCCATTTTAACTATTTTTATGCATGTGTATAAAACTATTTTAGGAAGCTTTTACAACAGTGGGTTTCCATAGAATTAAAAAAATTTTTAGTGTTGTGTATTCTTCCTAGTTTCCTTCTTCTATCTGCTTTTTCCTTGCTCACACCAATTAATCTCTTCTTGCTCTACAATTCACTTTAACTTTTTTTTACTAGTGTGTTCTGTATCCTCATCCCCTTAAAAGTTTTTGAGACAAGTTTTGGCATGTGGTTCTAGCCAACTTAGAATTTGCTATGTAGATTAACCCAGCATCTATTTGTGACAACCCTCTGTCTCTGCTTTCTGATTGCTGGGGTAACAGGCCCAGCTCAATATTTTTATAAGAAATGGGTATATCTTTACACTATGTGAATAAATAGGCTAAGTAGTATGTTAAATGTTAATGTCCTAGTCCTCAAAGCATGTGAGGTTTGTGATTTGACATAGCAGAAGAAACTTTCCAGAAGTTATTTATAGATGAGGTTGTAGAGGTGGGAGAATTACCCCGAATTATAGGAATGTTTCCAATATAGTTGTTGGAAACAGGAAGAGATCAAGAGGTGTTGGAGATGTGATGACAGAAACAATAGGTAACAGTGACCCTGGCAGAAAACCAGGAATCAAAGAGGCTTCCAGAAACTAGACAAGGCAAGATAAGAGCTGCTTGCCTACTGCCTGAAGTGGGAACCAGCACCATCTGACAGATAGGCCAAGTTTAGTCCAGTAAACAGATTTTTAGCTTCTGGTTTCCAGAACTGTAAATGAATGTATTTTGTTAAGGTACCATACTTGTGGCAATTTATTACAATGTAACAGGAAACTGCTGTCCTACACAAATGCATTTAGAAGAAGGATGGATGGCTGTTTGGGGTTGGAATAGATATGGCATCCTGGCATCCATTTATCTACCTACTGGGAGGAATGTTTTCTGATTGTTTTTATGTAGCAGTTATTTCCAGGGCCAAATGACATTTTTTTTCCAAATGAGATTTTAATCCTGTCCTCTTTGCCAATGAATATACAGTTCATTATAGAAGTAATAAAGACATGATCCAAAGAGAAAAACAGAATAAAGGCCAGGTTTGAGAAGTATGGTGTAACCACACAGTTGCAGCAGCAATTTGAAGAATGCACTCTCTCAGAAATAGTCAGGATTGAGAGTAAGGCTAGAATATGTTCAAGAGATAAGCAAGGGGCCACATATTAAGGATTCTGGAGAAAGACAAGCAGATGTGGTCTGGCCTATGTGATTCAAAAGGTGGGAGGATGAAGAGGAAGTGAGGATTAGACTAGTCCAACTCATTCTCCCTTCACCAAGAATAGAGAGAAGAACCAAAGGTGCTTGCCTCTCCTTCCTGAGTGCTGGGATTAAAGGTGTGTGTCACCATGCCCAGCTTATATCCTGATTTTTCATGGAGAGGTCTCCAATTTTTTGACTCTGTGTAACTGTACTACTTACCAAGAATATTGAGGCAAAAGGGGAACTCTGTCGACATGACCCCTTGTACTCTAGGAGACCAGTAACCTGGCTCTCTGAGTAAAATGTTAGTGCCCTAGAGTTGACTCCTCCACATGCTGACTCTCTGCTCTCTGGCCAGATGCTTGTAAATAATTTTTCATCTCTACTGCAGACAAAACAACCAAAGGATCTTTTGTGAGCTGGCAAAGCTCATTTTTTTCTTTTTTTTTAGTCTTCCCAGTCTATCTTGACAAGGACAATGTCAGGCCTGCAAGACGGATTCTGACAGAGGCTGTCTGCAGAGCTCAGAGGCACAGGACCAGGGACCCCCACAACCATAGAGCACAGAGACCTAAAGAGACATGCTCTCCTTGTAAAGACCAGGAGACACTGCAGGAAGAAGCTGGAACTTCACCGGTGAACCTAACGTGGTTGTGGACATCAGTAAGCTAAGAAGGGGATGTGTCCCAGGACCTGGAAGAGTCCCTGTTAAACTTCAGTGGGTGCTACTGGCTGAGAGAAAATCATAAGAATGTCTGAGTCCGTGAGACATAGGAAAAGGGAAGTGTGTACGATTACAGCACAATTCTATTAAAAAAAAAATTCGGGCCTGTTGTACTGAAGGGTTAAACTCCCTGAGGACTTTCCTTGGCCTTGACTGCCCATACCCCAGCCTCCCCCGCCACTTCCTCACATTTCTGAGATGTCCCTTGTGCCGAATTCTTATTCAACTTCAAACTGACAAACTGTTTTTAATCTTTTCCTTCCATCCAGCCTAGAGATTGGGAAGCAAAAATCAATACCAGTTGGCAGGTGATCAAGCTGCCTCAGACTGGTGTGAGAAGAGCACAGAGACTGAGAGCAGGAGGACAGGAGGAGGGGTGGGAGGGGGAACAGGCTGGGGTGGGGGCTGGGGGACTGCAGGAGGGAAAGGAGTTTGACTAAGTACCATGAATTACTGGCTGGAGGTCCAAAGGGCCCTGTGATTTCTATGGCCTTGAGCAGGAGACCTTGGGAATGCCATTAGAACAATTAGGTCCTGAGCTCACAGATGTTGAGGCACCTTTAGAGAGAGAAGAGCTTTCCTGAAGCTTCAATGGGAGAGAAGAGGCGAGGAAGGCAGCTGGGAGAGCATGAGGACTCAGTCTTTCTGCAGCAACCTTTAAGTAGAGGCTTGACAACAGCACCACACCACAAGGCTGAGGGCTCCTTTTAAAGACAAGATAAAAATTCATCTAACTCAGTTTTCAAAATCACGAATCTCTAGACTAGGATGGCAGGAGAGACTGTAACAGGAAACCTTCAAGGGATAGCCACCTGACCAATCTTTGCTCCTTTCTCCTTTCAAAGTCACCATTTAGAATCTCAGGATTAGCCTGTGACTGTGAGAACTGAATGTGTGCTTTATAATACCTTAACCTTGGTTCTAGTACAATCCATAATGGCAGAACTAGTGTATGTGCATCTGTATGTGTGTTCATATGTGTGCAGCTAGATAAGTGATTGAGCACACACATGTGCATACACACATACATGTCTATGAAGACTTGTGCATGTGCATATGCATGTGTATGTATATGATTTAATGTGTAGGATATGCATGGAGGCCAACATTGGGTACCCTTTCTCAGAAGCCACCCACCTGGTCACTAAGACTTGGGGTAGTCTGATTTTGATGGGCAGGTGGTCAGGGATTTCCCCCTGTGTCTTGTCTTCTTAGATCTGGGACTGCAGATGCATACCATGTACCGAGATGTTTATGTGAGTGCAGGGCATCAAACTCAGGTTCTCATGTTTACACAGCAAGAACTGAGCTTACTCCCCCTGGTTTCCATCCCTTCTTTCTCATTTAAAATTACTCTTAGCTTTGCAACCCTTAAGTAACTATCTTAGGATCCTAGCCTAATGATAATGTTGTGACTTTTTAAAGGCTTCAACTTAAGTCAGGATGCTCCTTTAAACTTTGACAAGAGAGATTTCTCTGATAAGGAATGGCAGCTACATTTACACATGGGTATAAGGCTAAGACTTAGAAAGTAGCAAGGTCTGATCTAGCCATGTGGCTGAAGGAGATGATTTTCCAAGGACCGTGACATCACTATGTTTCAAGTACAAAGTATTATTTCATTCCTGTTGAGTTAGATCTTAAATTCAGTTAGACAACTGTTGGTTACCACAAGATGTGAGTGCTATTTACTTTCTTGTATATCTTGCCATGCAGGTAAATTGTCCTGGTTCATAAACACTTTCTATAAACAACAGTATCCAATAGAGGATAATACAAAGAAGGAAACACACAGAAATTGACCAAGTTGTCACATACCTTCTAGGCCATGGGTCTGGGATCAAGTATGGTGGCCAAGGATTGGCTATTTATAAAACAAGGAACAATAACAGTAAAAGATGTATCACAACCTAAGAGAAAACTGGACCCAGCCTCACTATTTGGATATAGGGAAATGGATGCAGCACCTAGTGGTGTCTTATAAAAAAAAAAAGTCTAACCAGTTTTCACCATCATTATGATCACCACAATCACCACCTAACTATTTTCTTGATCATCATTGCCATCATAATCATCCGGCTGCCCAGGTCTTGGTTTATCAGAAAGAGGATCCAGGTCTGGAAAAGTATCAGAGCTACAGGGCCATGTTTAAACATAGTCATTTTACTATTCTGCACTGATGACTGGATACACCATGAAACAACAGAAGACAGAAGTGCTGAGCTGATAAAATCATACCTGGATAGACCAAGATCCTGAGGATGTCGGGAGATGAATCTATAAGAGGGACAGAATCATTGAGCCCAGAGAGAAGGGATTTTAAGAAAGCCAGAAGATAGTTCAATGTAAGAAAAGAGTTTTAAAACAAAAACACTAAAACGTTTGAAGAAATCAATGCTCAGTTCAAAGCTCCAGTGAAACACATTTCATAGAACAACTTGAATAACATTTTAAAATTAATAATACATGTCACATATGCAGATGAATGAAAATATATGCACCAAAATGAGAAAGAGGATATTAAAGAACACATTAGTGTTGTTTATATAAAAAGAATCTATTTCAATTGGTGTAATTAAAAAGTGAAAAATCAATTAACGTTTACTGGAATTCAACAGGCAGAAGACTCTAGATGCAGAGAAAACACTAATGTACTATGAGCATCAATTATAGAGAGAACAGGTTTTTTAAAAGCCCACCAGAAAGGTAGCTCAAGGGCATGCAGGGTATGTTTCCAATTCATTTACTAGGAATTATAGCACAGAATGGTAGAGAAGCAAGAAAATAATTGTGAGATGGTATCAGCAGCACGTAATGTCTGTGTCTAGATAAGAGTTTCATACTGAAATGAAGAAATATAATTTCAATAAGGAAAAAGTAAACTACCTTTAAAAAAATGGACCAAAGAGGGGTCAGTAAGATGTCTCGATGGGTGAAAGGACTTATCATGGAAGCCTGATTATATAAGTTGCATCCCTATGATCCAATGGAAAAAGCTAGCTGAGGTGACTAACATCCACAATGCCAGCGTGCTTATGGTAATATGGAAGGTGGAGTTAGGAGAATTTCCTGAAAGCTCAAGGGTCTGGTAGCTTGGAGCGCATGGTGATGCCAAAACAAAAGGGACCCTTCCTCATTGAGGTGGAAGGAGATGTCCAGACAATTGTCCTCTGATCTTTATAGACATGCAGAGGAATGTCAGTGTTTTCATACACAGACAATATCAGAAAAAATAAATGAGAAAAATAGTTGAAAAATTATTTTCAAAATAAGAACACCTGCTTGGGTATGAGGCGTTCTCTCAAGTGCTTGTGTGGTTTAGGACTCATCTCTACTGAGTAGCACTATCGAGAGGTGATGAATCATGAGAGCCTTGACACAATCAGTGGGAAAATTCATCAATAAATCTGTATCAATGAACTACAACTTGGAGCCTGGTAGAAAAGATATGCCTCATTTCTGGCCACTTCATGTCTCTCTGCTTCCTGGCTGGAATGAGCATCCTGAGTTTGGTACATGCTTCTTGCTGTTCTTACTGGATTGTTCTTCAGTGCAGAAAAAAAATGGAGCCAAGTGACCATGGATTGAAACCTCCAACACTATCAGCAAAAATAAATCTTTCTTTTAGAGTGTTTCATTCAGATATTTAAGTATAGAGATAGAACAAATATAATATCGAAGTGGCTGAAAAGTACAAAAAAATTCTTAACATTATTATATATCATAGAAATGTGAATTAAAGTCATATTCTACAACACATAATTATAACATTACTAACTAAATCATCTGATATTTATAAGTACTGTGTTGGACATGGCATAAATATGAGCCATCTAAGCATAGAATTATTTTGGCATTACATACTAAATACAAAGATGTACAATATGGGATCGATCCCACAATTTTATTGAGATGAACATCGTCAATGAGTGTATGTGAACACCAGGAGAAGTTGTGGTCCATTATTAATAAAAGAAGGGTAATTTTTGCATATGTCTATCAGCCTGAATACACACACACACACACACACACACGCTCACACAGACACTCACACACACATATCAAAAGGACAACATGTGTCTATCTCTGACAAACAGCAACTTTCAGTTGATAAATTTAATAGAAGAAGAAAAGGAAGGTGACTAAGAAGGGATTACAGGTGACTTTGTACAGTATTTCCTTATTAAGAAATAAGGAAAATTAAGGCTAACAAAAGTAGTGAGTCACTTATGAATCACCACTACTCTTTATTTTTTTGTATAATTGAAAATTTGTCTTAATTTAGCTATTAGGACTGGGAGGGAGAAACAAACCATTGAAGCAGAGATAGAAATGCAATAAAAAAATAGATGTGGAGAGCTTTCAGAGATGCCTGGCAGGAATCTGGCATATGCCAAGGACAAGGAAATGGATTCTGACATTAGGCTAGAACAAAGAAGTAACCTCAAGAAGAAATCTAAATCCTAGGCTAAAACAAAGTGGTAGGCTTCAGGCATGAAAATGACTTTGGGCTAGGACAGGGAAGTCCTAGTAGGTTCAGATATTTTGGTCATCCTGATAAACCCTTAGAAATAATGATCACAGGAGTGATCATGGGACTCGGTCTATTGTCCTACATGTTCTTTGACTATCTGGGTGTATTGTCTTGCTTGTTCTTGACTATTAGCATCTATTGTCTTGGTAGTTCCTCAACCTAGAACTGACCTTAATACTTGCATGTAATTTAAACAATATAAAAGCAAAAAGGGAGGAGGAGGGATGGGATAGGGGATTAATGGGGGGGGAAGGAAGGGGATAGCATCCGAAATGTAAATAAATAAAATATCAAAAAATTTAAAAGAACCCAGCTGGCTGTAAGGGTAGACTCTGTCTTAAATGAACATCTACTTCTGATTTTTGGTTTTACTACTGTGAACAGACACCATGACCAAGGCAATTCTTATAAGGACAATATTTAATTGGAGCTGTTTACAGGTTCAGAGGTTCAGTCCATTATCAAGGCAGAAACATGACAGCATCCAGGCAGGCATGGTTCAGGGGGAGCTGAGAGTTCTACAACTTCATCTAATGGCTGCTAGAATACTGGCTTTCTTCCTCTGGCTTGCTCAGCTTGCTTTCTTACAGAACCCAGGACTACCAGCCCAGGGATGGCACCACCCACAATGAGCCCTCCTCCCTTGATCACTAATTGAGAAAATGCCTTACAGCTGGACCCCATGGAGGCATTTCCTCAAGGGAGGCTCCTTTCTCTGTGATAACTCCAGCTTGTGTCAAGATGACACAAAACCAGCCAGTACAACTGCCAAGGTGATTTCTTGTACTTAATTTATTAAGGTTTTAATAATGGATCTGAGAGTCTCTCATATCACAGGTCTCTGGTACATTCTGGAGGGTCCCTTCAACCTCCTACCTCCTGAGGTTGCCAATTTCCATTCTTTCTGCCGGCCCTTAGTGCTTCAGTCCTTTTTCCTCACCCAATACCAGATCATGTTCCTATCTCCCTCCCACCCCCTCCCCCGTCCACTTTCCCTCCCTCCCTCCCTCTCTCCCTCCCTCCCCACTTATGAGTGCTTTCTTCTCCCTCCCAAGTGAGACTGAGGAGTTCTCACTTGGGCCTCTCATCTTGATGACCTTTTTTAGTTCTGTGGACTGATCTTGGGTATTTTGTACCTCTCTCTCTCTCTCTCTCTCTCTCTTCCTTCCTTCCTTCCTTCCTTCCTTCCTTCCTTCCTTTCTTTCTTGGCTAATATCCATTTATTAGTGAGTACATACCATGCATATCCTTTTGGGTCTGAGTTACCTCACTCAGGATGATATTTTCTAGTTCCATCCATTTACCTGCAAAACTCAGGTTGTCCTTGTTCTAAATAGCTGAATAGTATTCCATTGTGTAAATGAACCACATTTTCTGTATCCATTTTTTTGTCATGGGACATCTGGGTTGTTTCCAGCTTCTCGCTATCACAAATAAGGCTGCTATGAACATAGTGGAACACATGCCCCTGTGGCATGGTGGGGCATTTTTTTGAGTATATTCCTAAGAATAGTATTACTGGGTCTTCAGGTAGATATATTTCCAATTTTCTGAGGAACCTCCAGATTGATTTCCAGAGTGGTTATACCACAATCAAAACTCTGACCCATATTTGTTCCTGTCTGAAAGAACTGCAGGGATGGAAATGGAGAGGAGCCTGAGGAAAAGAAGGTCTAGTGACAGGCCCAAAGTGAGATCCAGCTCAAGAGAAGGTCCCAAGGCCTGACACTATTACGGAGGCTATGGTGTACTTACAAAAAGGGACCTTTCATGACTACCCTCCAGAAGACCAAAAAAACAGCTGATAGAGTCAGATGCAGATATTTGCACCCAACCAATGGACAGAAGCTGCTGACCTCTGTGATTGAACTAGGGAAAGGCTGGAAGAAGCTGAAGAGGAGGGTGACCCTGTAGGAGGACCAGCAGTCTCAATTAATCTGGACCCCTTCGATCTCTCAAACACTGGACCACCAACCAAGAAGCATACACCAGCTGCTATGAACCCCCCAACACATATACAGCAGAGGACTACTGGGTCTGAGTTCAGTCAGATGTATCTAACCCTCAAGAGTCTGGAGGCCTCAGGGAGTTTAGAGGTCTGGTTGGGTGGGGTTAGGGGGTGGGAATATCCTCGTTGAGACAGGGGTTGAGGAGGAGGTATGGGATGTGGAACAGTTGAAGGGTGGACTGGGAGGGGGGAATAAAATCTGGGGTGTAAATAAATAAATAAAAGATGAAAAAATAATGGGTCTGGCTATAACATATCAGTTCACTAAGAGTGCCTGTCTGAATCTACATCGGAGATGAAACTGATCTACAAAGGGCCCGTCCTTTAATTTCTCTCTTCCTAGGCCCTCTTTTCTTGGATGCTCTGTTCATCTGGATACTATCACCTTCCTGAGACTCCCCCTTTACCTGACTTCTGCCTCTCAACTGTTAGGCACCAAATCTTGTTTGTTCCTGCTCTTGAAATGTCCCTTGAACTCATTATATCTTCAGCAATCTCCACCTACTGCTCTGTCTTACACACTCAGGATCTCCCATCTGCACTCCTGGGTGGGGCCCCTCCTGGAATCCTGTTGACATGGAAATTAACCTTTCCTTTGGATCATTGCTTGTCACCTATCCAACCTCCTTACCCAGGACTAGAGACTACCTCTGTGAACCATTCATCACAGTGTCTTCCCTGCTAAGGGCTTTCCCCTAGGAATTCCTTTCTAAAATCTGACTTGTACCTGGCTTGGGATGGTAGCTATTGACCATAAGACTCATATCTTGTACCCAGAATGCAGTCATTCTTACCTTTATTATGGATGGAGGTACACCTGTTGACACAGCTGTCTCTCTTCTTTCAGGTTCTAAGTAGGTATCTCTTTCATCTTCCATCTACAATAGATGAAGGTTAGATACTCAAGACTTTAGAGGGAACGTGTCAAGCTCTCCAAGAGAAGCTCATATTTTTTCTTTCCTCACTAGGTTCAATATGTGAACAAAATATTGCCTGTGATTCTCCAATGCTGATGGGGCGGGGCAGCAGGAATTGTACAACAAACTGAATTTCTCTCCAAATAATCATCTCGTGGGGACTTTTTTGCTTTAGGTTACTTATTAGAAAGGGTAGCGTGAGCAATAAAGAAAGCGTTCTAATGAAAATTAAATCCCTATGGGGAGACATGTTCTGCCAGTTCTTGTTTGTTGGTTATAAAGAAATATATTGAATACTGCCTTGCATCATATTTCTTGGTGTCCAGTGACGAGGGGAACATAGTGAAAATCCATTGTTCAGCCCTCATATGTGAGCATTTTATGCTTCCAAAGTTTGGTCAGTTTACCAGCATGTTTTGTTCACTCATGTCTGCATACATTTAAAAAGCATTAACTAGCCTCCTCTGTACACCAGGCTTGTGAATACCCAGGAGACTTTTTTTCCCCTTTCTGTTATTGAGACATTCACAGTGGTGTATAGACCATTTCATGAGACTTCTGAGAAAGAAGCACTCAACTGTTTTTGAAATTATGGTGAAGAATTTTATGGGAAGAAAGAAGTGAAACCCTTCTTTCTTTATCTGCTACATAAAATGCAACACAATGAACCTTTTTTTGATTTTTATTATTAACAATTCTTATTCTTATAGTATTATTACTACTCTCTTCTTCAGAGCTTCTAACATGGAAATCACAGTCTGTACTTTTTATGACTATTCAGACTTTAGCTCACCGTAGTTAGGTCTCAATTGTACTTCTTCTGGGTCAGTAGCTAAGGTCAGCAATGTTCTTCTCACTATCATGCCCAATGCTTTTCTTTACCATTTTCATGTTTGACCTTCTTCTGATAACCATCTGTCTTCAAAGTCTCCTCTGAATTTTGTGACTTTATTCTTTTCTTATTCCACATCATTTCTTGCTTCCTTGGACTGGATGTTCTTCTACCCAAGCTATATGGAGCTGATTGCTCCAGCTGTGCCTGTGCTCAACTTCCTTCCTCACTGGATAATCAACCACTCTCTTTGTCTAGGTATGTCTCACATGTAAATAAATCAAATATAGTTAACCATACATTAGCCAGGCCTGGGAACCTTCATGTAAAGTTCTTGCAACCATCTTAAAGTAAACCCATTTCCACCAGAGCCCATCTATTGGTTTACCCTAAACACACTTCTCCTTCTCTTCTGATTACATTTTGATCTGGTCTGTCCATTATGGCAGTTCTGTGAGTCACTCTGAAGCTTGCCTCCCTTCCATGTTCCAAAGCTGATCACTCACCCAGTCCTCAAAGTCGCCCCATCATGTTTCTTAGCTGATGTCTTCCTCCATCTTCTCTGCAACTCTATCAGTTCAGCCTTACCAATTCTTGACATGATCAGAGCTGACTCCCTCATCACTAGTCTCCCAAAGTTCCTGATTAGAGTAATTGTCCCTCCAAAAGACCCCTCAAATCTTAGCATGCTAATTTGTTGCTTAAAGATACTTCTATGTGTTAATTACCACTTTCAAGAGAAAGTCCAGGATCTTCAGTACTAAGGGAAGTTCTTTTCCTCTAGTGACCTTTCTCTGTGTTTCTTCTCTAAGTTTCTATCTTAGTATGATACATAGTCTTTCATAGAATTTAAGCATTTTCAATTTGCATTACTTTGTCTTATTGTTTCATGCACATAAGCATGTTTGCCTACTCTCTTCTTAGTTTAGAATTACTTTCATCAAATATTATCTCATCTCAAAACCCTGGTGAGAAATTACAGCACTTTTAAGACCTTGATTTCAATGTCACCTAATTTTAGAGCAAACCTGGCCCTTTAACCAGGATAATGTGATATCAGGGTCTCATGTGACTCTCATGTTCTCTTCCATGTCCCTCTTATTAAACTTCTTTGACATCATAAAATATATTATTGAGGCATTTATTAATTTTGTTCTCTGTCAGTAATGTGGTCAGGATAATAGCTCTCCAATGATGCCTACAGAGGAATCTCCAGAACTATAAACATGTGAGGTACATTACATTGAGGAAAACAGGTGGATAACCATCTGATCTTTAAATGAGATTATCTGAGATTATTCAAATTGGCCTAACCCAACCACAGGGCTTCTAAAATGAGAATGATTCAGAAAGTTAGCAAGTTATAATGATGTCACAACAAATACACAGTGAGGACTGAATCCACCATTGGGAATTTTGAAGATGGGAGGAGGCCAGAATCCAGGGAGTGCTATCAGCTTCTAGGATTTGTACAAAAGTAGGGCAAAGATTCTTCCTTAGAGTCTCCTGAGGAAATGCAGCACTGCAGACTACTCGATTATAGACTCAGAACATTCTATTTAGACTTCTGATCTCCTGGACTCTCAGGTAATAAATTTGTATTGGTTTAAGTTGCCGTATCTCTAGTACTTTGTTAGAACACCATAGAGAACCTTCTGGAACCTAACTCCTTGTGTCTCACATCTGCCATTTGATTAATACTTAATATTTTTTTGTATTGAACAATGAAGTCTGAATTGCAGTTACTAAGGGAATTCAAAGAGTGTGATTTCCATCTGTGCATGTTCAAAGCTTTGATGCGGAAAACTCCAATTATGTTACTAGTCACAACATAATGGAGTGGTATGGTATGCTCAGCGCTATTGACTTTGCCTTGTAGGAAAAAAGATATCAGACCCATGCTTAAAATGAAGGTAAAACAGTGGAGTCAGATATAAAACAGGGAGCAGTCTATCCCTCATGTACATAGGTCTTAACTCAGGAAAGGAATGCATATTTGTATATAAAGTAGCATGAGAGGACACTTGGAAACAGCATAGATGATGGAGGTGGTTAGGGCAGACTCCATGGACACATATGAAAATGTCAGGGAAGCACATGGAGGGGGGCTGATGTGGTGACACATACCTGTAATCTCAGCACCCAGGAGGCTTGGATCTCAAAATCAAGGCCAGGCTGAGGCACATAGATGTCGTAAAATACACCCCCCCACACACACACACATTCACACACACACACACACACACACACACACACACACACACACACCCCTGCATGCATGCATCCTATACTTATAAGTTCATTTTGAGAATGCAAGAAGATCACACTCCAGACTTGTAAGAGATACTGACACTTTCGTAGGCTGGTACATGGCTCTGTGCAAGGTACATATTGAAGAGGAAAGCCAGATTTATGCCCTAGAAATGCTGTTTTAGGGAGGGACCTGGTTTGCAAACAAAATACAGGGACAATGTAAAATTTGAATTGATTGTTGACCCATGTCACTTTTTTTTTTTTACAAAAATAATCTTGAGTAACACAATGTAAGTGTGTTGATTAAGACCTTACCAAATTCTTTGCAGTCACAGATTACTTTTGGTATTCTTGAAG
This sequence comes from Grammomys surdaster, assembly GCF_004785775.1. Lineage (NCBI taxonomy): Eukaryota > Metazoa > Chordata > Mammalia > Rodentia > Muridae > Grammomys > Grammomys surdaster. Next base: position 13,798,626 of record NW_021604588.1, read on the forward strand.
GTCTTTAAGGACTACTGTGATATGTAAAGGCTTTCATAAATTGAATACATACTAAAAGAGTTTACTCATGCTTAAAGATACCACAGTGTGTAAAACATTAACACATCATCTATGTTTATGGGGTTTCTCTGCATTATAACATATTTTCATGACTTTTTCAAAGTTTTTTTTCTAAGATTACTGTTACATGCAAAGGCTTTGCCACATTGTTTATTCATAGCATTTCTTTCCAGGATGTGTTGTTCTTTTATGTATTCAAAGATAACTGTGTTGTGAAAAGGTTTTATCACACTGATTACATTTGTAAGATTTCTCTTCAATATCTGTTTTGCTATGTATTTGAAGATGACTATGATATACAAATGTTGGAAACAATCAAAAGAAACTTTCCCTAAGAACTGCCTTTTTGTTACCAACCTCCATTTAATCATAAGATGAAACTAAGTTTAAGTCCCAGTCATAGGGTACCTGTGTACAACAATATCTGGCCAGCTTTCATTAATCAAGTTTTGTTCCCCAAAACATAAGATCTGTTCCTAACCATAATTTCTGTTACTCATGGTTTTTTTTCTTTTTTCTTTTTTCGAGACAGGGTTTCTCTGTGTAGCCCTGGCTGTCCTGGAACTCACTCTGTAGACCAGGCTGGCCTCGAACTCAGAAATCCACCTGCCTCTGCCTCCCAAGTGCTGGGATTAAAGGCGTGCGTCACCACTGCCCAGCTCGTTACTCATGTTTTATTCCTCAAAATATAATGCCTATTCCTAATCACAAAAGAACAAATGGCTATGATAGGCTAGGCCATAAAACCTACATTCTGTATCAGTTGACATAGAGTAACAACAGAAAAAAAAATCATGATTTGGGGGAAAATGTAGCTGTAACTTGGCACAGGACTTTGTGATTTTGACTTTTGGAAGCTATATAACTTTCAGGCTCAGGGTGGGGGAGGGGTTTGGTATTGCAACTAAGCTTCTGAGTTTATTTTTGTGGCCCTGATTGATGATTAGTAACTTGATTACAATAAAGTATTATCATTTGAAAAAAAAAAGAAATATAAAGTCATTTTGGACAACTGTGTCTGTTTTATTGTGTCTAATTTTTTAAAATCACCTCTGAATATTGAGCTGACCGCTGCCCCTTAACTGACCGTTTTTCTCTAAGGCTGGTGCGCCTCCTTGTTTTACGTTGTTCTCGTTTCTTGTTTTTCCATATGTTCTCTGTACAATTGTTTGTCCATTTGCTTCTTTTCATCACTTGACACGGGGCATCTACTTCCTCAGGCCTGACTAAATACACAAGTCTAGTAAATGGGCAGCAATTGCCACGACCACGTGGGCCTTGGTACTTAGTGCAGGCTAGCTCAGAATTCACTACGGAGCCTGGAAGGTCTTGAACTCGAGCCCAACCTGCTTCAGCCTCTACTGTTGAAGTTACAAACACCCAGCTTTTTGTCTTTCTCTTTTCACATAATCTCCGCACTGTTTTCCCCCCTCAGCTCCAAATATTTGGATAAATTCGATGGATTTAGTGCCTAGCTGTTGGTGTTTTTGTAGTCTTTCTCCAAGATATCTATCTCACCTATTTTCCCATCGAAGTTTAGTAAAAGAAACTTGAGTCCTTGTGGGGAGACATGGAATGGGTAGATCAGCCTGTTACCCTCTTCAATCCAAGAACAAAGTCCTCGGTGGCATCTCAAGGACATGGCCAAGCCCCTGGGAGCAGATGGGGAGGCAGTTGTCCTAGCTGAGGGACTTCCAGGGAAGTCTGCTGCATGCTGCCCATTTGTGGGAGTGAAAGATTATTTATAATAGTTTTTCATAAATTAAATGAATGTCGAGAGCAGGGAGAACTGGCTGAAGCTATTTAATTCTGGCTGCAGACTATTTCCAGGAAGGTACATGGGACTTGGAGTGAGTTCTTGTGGTATGGTGCAGTAAGGAAATGCAGACTTTGCCTGGGTGTCACATAGCACAGTGGGAATTGCCAAAAAAGCAAATCCCAAAGGGATTGTAGAATGAAAGTAAGGCTTCACATCTCTGCCTATACCCCACATCTCAGAGCCATGGAGACTCTACAAGGGACCAAAATAAATCACATGAAACTAAGGAACAGGTTTTGGGAAGCCAGTACTCCACATTGCCTCCTTCTAAACTGGCTTTGCAACAAGGAAAACTGAAGATTATGCTATGGAACCTATTGGAAAGGACATTCTTATTTTTAAGTCTACACCAAGTTTCACAACTTAATGGAGCCATACAATTTAAAATGACTGCATTACTACCTTCAATTTATGTGATTCAGTGGTATCACAAAGGAACACAAGGGTGGATTAGCTAAGGGCTTCATGCACAGATAAAACCCCATTAAGGAATCTAGACATGGAGGTTCTGTGGGAGAAAGTAAAGAGTTCTAGTTGGGAACATCCCAAGAGATTTTTTTTCTCCTTCATTTGCAAAAGCCCAGTGATTGATTTCTTTCTTTCCTTCTTTCTCTTTCTTTCTTTCTTTCTTTCTTTCTTTCTTTCTTTCTTTCTTTCTTTCTTTCTTTCTTTCCTTCTTTCCTTCCTTCCTTCCTTCTTTCCTTCTTTCCCTCCCTCCTCCCTCCCTCCCTCCCTTCGTTTTTTCCTTCCTTCTTTCTTTTTTGTTCACGTAAGTCCACTCACTGCACCCTGAAGTGGAAACTTCAGTTTCTCTGGAAAGTCAGTTATGTCAAATGCTGGGGCACACAGGTAAAACAATATTTTGCTGAAGCAGACATGGGAAAGAATATTTCACTAAAGCATACATAGGTGAAAGGATGTTTTGCTAAAGCAAACATGTGAAAAGATGTACAATGTTAAGAAAGAATTTAAATAGAACCCAACAGATGGTGGATGATGCTGGATGATATTGGTATACCTTGCCATTCCTTTCTGGTCATTATTTGTTGTGACTTCATAGAAAGAAATGCATCAAAAAACTGCTGGTGGCGTTTTGGAGGTTTCTTGCTGCTTCCACAGACTCAGGCTGATTGGCAGAGTGAAGTGGAAGTTTCTGGATATGTCAGCTGATAGAGACTCCTGTGGTGCTTTGCTGAGACATGGCCCATTACAGGACATGTGATGTTTGGAGAGAATATAAATAGAATTCAATGGACAGTGACCATGAGCTTGCACAGCTAACTTTGCAACACATTGTTGGTCTAGAGTCTTTGTGTCTGCTGATCTTCACTTCAATGAGAGAGGCACAGCAAAGAACTTATCCTGGCATCTTTTCTGGCCCTGGTCCCTCCTGCTGACTCATGCTGATTCAGTGGAGGCCTGGCTGTTTCTGCTGGGTCATGTCACCACTGTTGATTTGTGTTTGTTATCCTGACACTACTGAACCAGGACTGCTAGTATACTAACAATTATAGATTGAAGTCATCCCAAGGAACTACTTCTAAACAGCACTTAGCAGAGCCTTGCCGCTTCTTCTTTGTCAAGCTGCTGCTACGGATTCATGTGAACTGAACTGCTGATATGCTGACAATGTAGACTGGATTTGCTTCAAAGAACTGTTTGTAAGCAGAACCATGTCCCTGTATCCTAATAACCTTCCTTTCCCTCTACCTCTGGTGGGTGGTGGGATAGAAGGGAGGTTACAACATTTAAATGTAGGTTTTGAAAAATCAAAGCCTACAGTCCCCTTCTAGTTACTCCCTTCCACAATCCTTCCCTCCTCCTCCCCTTCCTCCTTTGAGAGGATGGGGGGGGGGTTAGTATCCCCCCAACTGACACATCAAGTCTCTGTGGGACTAGGCACATCCTTTTCCACCACTGAGGCTAGACAAGGAAGCTTAGCTAGAAGAACATATCTCATGGACCAGCAATAGCTTTTGAGATAGCCTCCACTCCATTTGTTTGGGACCCACATGAAGACCAAGTTACACATCTGCTATATATGTGCAGGGGGCTTAGATGCAGCCTGTATATGTTCTTTTGTTATTGGTTTAGTCTCTGAGAGCTCCAAAGGTCCAGATTAGTTGACTTTTTGGTCTTCTTGTGGGATTTCTATACCCTTCTGGGCATGTAATCCTTCCCCCTAGTCTTCCATAAGAGTCTCCAAACTCCATCCATTGTTTGGGTGTGGGTGTCTGCATCTGTTTGAGTCAACTGCTGGGTGGAGCCTCTCAGAGGACAGCCATGCTAGAATTCTGTCTGCAAGCATAGCAGAGTATCATTAACAGTGTCAGGGATTGGTGCTTGCCCATGAGATGGGTCTCAAGCTGTGCCAGTTACTGGTTATTCATTCCTTCAGTCTCTGCGCTATCTCCCATCCTTGCATTTCTTGTAGACAGGGTACATTTATGGTTGAAAGTTTTATGGGTGGGTTGGTGTCCCTATTCTTTTACTGGGTTTTCTGCCTGGCTACAGGAGATGACCTCTTCATGTTCCATATCTTCAATTCTTTGAGTCACAGCTAGTGTCACCCCCATTGATTCTTGGGTGCCCCCATTATGCCAGGTTTCTGCCATGTCCTAGAGATACCCACTACTTTTCCACCTTGTCAATTGCAGATTTCCATTCATTCTTATGGCCATGAGGAGGCTGGCTCTCCAGGGAGCAAACAGGCCTTGCTCTGTGTTTTAAAGACAAGGCAGACATTACCATTCACATGCAAACTAGCTGACTACACATCAGACTCCTGGTATTATTCCTTTATGCACCATGTGAGTGCTGTGGAATCCTGCACAACCTACAGTATCTTGTGCATCATCAGACAGGAATTCAACTACTCTGAAATCACCATTTTCTCTCCAGAGTCTAGTACCAGACCATATGCTGAACACCACAGAAAACTGTTCTTTAGTTATTCTGATTTTTAAAATGAGTAACCATGAAAAATTATCTTAAGGATCTCTGCTTGGCTATTTGTGTTAACTTGATCCTTAGAAAAACACCCTCTGAGGAACCAATTTCTCCATTCACCCGATTGAGAAGATATTTTCTCTCCCCAGGCCTGTATTAATGATAATATTAATGGTGAGAATTTGTAATTTTCTTTTTTTTTAAACCAGGGTTACAGTTAATATGAGAAGTGTACATTAAAGAGGAAAAAAACCCTTACTTCAAATTTTGTTAAGTGTAACAAAGGAAAGTGCAGCGTCCTTGGAAATAATAACAAGCAGGAATACATTTTCATCAATGTAAAGACTTTATTATAACTGGAATCAGTCTTTGGCTCTGCAGGTGGGTTTGTAAATTGGTACAATTATTTTGGAAAGCAATTTGGTCCATAAAAACCTCACAAAAAGACTCTCAGGTGCTTTAATCCTGTGATTCAGTTGTTAGGAATTTCTCTTAAGAAAATAATTTTAAGTGAGGCTAAAGATGTATGAACCATTGTAGGCACAGCAGCATTACTTAATGTGAAGAACCATTGGAAAGTACTTACATTCATAACAAAATGAATGGCCACATAATTTAGGGTAAATTATCATGCAATGGAAACCTTGAAGTCTTTTGTGAAGCCTTTTTACCCTCTTTTAAATGGTCACAAAATTCTAAACATATGATTGTAATTAAAGAAAAGAAAACATAACATTTGGCTCTGGCCCATTTTGTGCCAGATATCAAGAAAATAATGAATAATAGATGGGCTTTATTTTCCCTGTATATTTCTGTACTTTCTCTAGCGAAGATAATTCATTTTGTAAACAGAAAAAAGAATATCATAAAAGATAATATTACATTTTGTATGACTGGAAAACAACAACTGTTTACAAACCATGTATATCTACAGGCTGAATACTTAGTCTCTGCTTTTACTTAATCTTAAGTATTTATATTGTTTCCTAATTTTTGAAATGAGTATATTATTAGTTTGGGACATTAACATTATCTGCCCAGATAACAGACTATTTATAAGTAAATAGTTTCAAAATCCAGGTATTATGACATATTCTCTTTTTATGATCTATGAATTCAGACAATGTAAGCTCTTGCAAATTATTTACACATTTAAAAAATGGATTATTAATGCAAATGAGTTTATTTTGGGGGAGTTTAAGCTTGAAAATTTTCATAATATTACTAACTTTAAATAACGAAAATCTCCTTTAAATTTTTATCTTTCCTCCTTTTCAGTTGATTTTCTGTCCCTTCTTGCTGCAGACACTCTTTCACATAGAAGAAAAAAAATTACACTTTTTTGGAAATACTTGACTAAATTTCAAACAACAATATAAAAGGAACATTTTGAACTGAATTTCACTAGCAGCAGAATGAACTTGCTCAATTAAAAACTCAACAGGATTCACATTGCCATACTTAGCCAACCTTCACATTTTTAATGACTATATATTGATAGAATTCCAATTTGAATCTTTCTCAGCGCTTGCCGAGTGGTTACAAATGTGTCCAGTGATCATTTCAATTGATGTATAAATAATAGTCCGGTTATTTCATGTTGACAAAATAATAGAATCTAACTCGCAGGTATTCACAGTCCCTATATCCCTGGAAGACATTGCTTCTCTTTCATTTGTGTTCTTTCTGATGAGCCAGCCATAGCCCAGGTTGAAGAAATTATTACAGTGGTCCCATAGAAACTAGAGACTTCCTAAATTTAAAGCAAGTCCACAATTACTCTCAGTAGTTAAGCACTCTTTCCCCTAAAGAGTCATTGTATGTTCAGCTTAAATATTAGCTCACTTTCTATAATGGCAGTGCTCTTAAAAAGACTTTATGTAAGTGCACTCAGGAAGCTAGTTATTTAATGCTATCCTACGGTGAATTCTTTATTATAATAAATACTTGTTACCAAATTTACCTTTTCTTATATGGGATTTTGTTTAATGAGCCATATCCACATTGATTTCATTTGAATGAAGGGATGTTATTTCATAGACCAGCATAGGTTTCTAAAAGAGGCAATTCCTTTGCAGTGGGATTGTCAGTCTCTCTGCTATTACCTTGAAATCTGAGCAGTCAGAGACTGGTGTTACCCTGGTATATTAGTTACTTTATGGGTTGCTAGGACAAAAGAGTTTATTTTAGATCAGAGATCAAGACTACAGTCTATCATAGTAGGGGAATCATGGCAGCAATAGCTGGAGGTGGCTGGTCATATTCTATCTGTAGTCAGGAAGCTGAGAGAGATGATTGCTCTGTGCTCAGCGTATTTTTCCTTTTTATGCAGTCCAGGATGTCAAACCTAAATTGGGGCCACCCTAGAATGAATCTTCATTCCTCAGCTTAATCTAGAAATCCCTCACAGACATGCTCAGAAGTTAGTTCACTGTGATTCTAAATTCCTTCAATTTGAAAAGATTAGCCAGGCCAGTAGGGAAAGGCAGATCCAGTAATTGAGGCAGGTCCAGACGTGCCATAGGTCTGGATGGCACAGGACTATTCCAGTTAATTCTGGTGGAGGCTGATAAACAAGGTTGCTCAAAGCATTGAACAGTGTTCTGATTCTATGAACACAGAGAGTCAGCAGAAGGACACGAGTGGCAGGATCCTGGTGGGGCTTCTCAATGAGCATCTCCCGTGGGATCCCTGTCTGCTGCTCACACCCTCAAGTTTCAGTTGTTATCTTTTAAGAAATAACAAGTAATAAGTTTCTCCACAATACACTGTTGGGCTGGGAGATTTCTCACAACATACTGGGAGAGGGATATGAGTTTGTAGGTAAGAGTGTGAGAAATTCCTTTGCATGGCATCTGTTAGTTTTCATAAATATTCCCATCATAAATGTTCAAGATTCCCACTGAAATCATGTCTTAGGACTGGGAAGAAGTGGAAGAAATCAACTTTTCCTAGCTAGTATGAACTTATGCTCCAGCACATTCTTTTCTTTTTAAATGTAAGCTACGACATATGCATAAATATATAAGCACAATCTTATTCCTATAACTACAATACTTAGTATTGCTTGACTATACGGGGTTAAAGGGATGACTAATTGCCCCTTTCTCGGCATTCCTTAGTTATTGGTAGCTCCTGTGTAGAGTTCGAGCTTTGATGTTAATGTGTCTATCGGTGATTTCCTTCTTCAGGTCTTATTTATGCATTGTTGAAGTATCATGTGTGAAGTGTCATTTCTAGGAGACACAATCTCACAGCGGCTTTCCTGGTCCTCTGCTTATTAGAATCTTTATGTCATCTCTTCTGTGATGTTCCCGGAGTTTTACATACAAGAGTTATGGTACAGATGAGTCAAATAGGGCTGGGGATCTGGAAATCACTTGCTCTCTGCATTTTGATCTGTTATTTTCTGTAAAATATCTACTTTTCTTGGTTGGGGCTGGACATTTCTCATTTTTGTTTTCACTTTATAAACATAAATCACTGGCCCTCCACTTCGTTATTGGCTTTTCTGAGTCTTAGCTTTTTACAAACTTCCCTCCTCCTCTTCTTCCTCCTCCTCCTCCCCCTCTCCCTCCTCCTCCTCCCCCTCCTCCTCTTTCTCCTCCTCCCCCTCCTCCTCTTCCTTCTCCCCCTCCTCTTCCTCCTCCCCCTCCTCTTCCTCCTCCCCCCTCCTCCTCCACCTCCTCTTTCTCCTCCTCTTCTTTTCTTCTTCCTGGTCTTCCTTCTCCTCCTCCTTCTCCCATTCCCACCATCTTCATTCCTCTTGTTCCTAGCTATACCCATATATTTCTTTAATATTGTATCAGGGCTGATGCATAAGCACTTTCCTTTACCAGACTTTGTTTTATTTCCTTGACACACTCCCACATTTCTATCATCTTCTGCAAAATAGATACTTTTCCTGATGGTGTTTCTGTGATTCTAAATGATATTGAGGAAACATACTTCTAGTCTCTTCCACAGTTATTAAAGATATTTTTTCATATATTGATTTTTCACAGCAGTAGATATACTATGCAATCAATTAATTGTAGAATATTTATTAGGCATGGTTTAGGTTCAGCAAAACTACAGCCAATAGTAAGATGACACCTCATCTTGAAGTTGAATTGATAAGAAGAGAGAAACCTAGTTTAGGGGAGTTACCCACCAGTGTCTGATTTGACTTAAAGCTCCTCCCCAAGATAGAACCTATACTGAGACTAGATAGCACAGGGATCTAGAAGAAAACCAGAGATGACTAATTTCCCATTTTTTTAAACATACTACTGTTCTAAAAACTTGTAGCAATATAATGGCTCCTAATGACATTCTGCTACCCTCATAGATCAGTGCCGCTCAGCCATCATCAGAGAAGCGTCCTCCTGCAGCAGATGGGAACAAATAGAGAGACCCACAGCCAGATATTATGTAGAGAATAAGAGACCTTGGAATATTAATCTCTAAAAAGACTCTTTCCGTTAAATTGTCCCCACAGAGCTCAGGGAACCTGACAGAAGAGCAAACAAAAAGTTTAAGAGCCAGCTGGAATGGAGGACACCAAGAAAACAAGGCCTTCTAAAGCCATACGATCATAGCCTATAGGAACTCACAGAGTCTGAGGGACTATACACATCTGTACCAGGACCTCTGCACTTATATCATGGCCTCTAGTTTATTGTTTATATGAGATTCCTGGAAATGAGTGTGTCTCTTAGTTTTGTGCCACCTCTTGGGATCTTTTCTTTCTGTCTGCTTGTTTTGTCCAATTTCAATGTGTTAGTTTTTGTATTATCTTATTTTATTTTTTTATTATTATCATGTAAAAACAGCAATTTTAGTCTTACGTAAAATATTTTCTTATTGAAAGTGACAGGTTATAGGAACCTTACAAAGAATGTAAGGCTGTTCGAAGCATCAGTAGCACCAGATAGATAAAGGACTCTATTCTACTGTGAAGGAAGACGCATATTCTATTCAATCCCCTTCTAATGGTGAAACAAGACACAAGAGACCACAGACAGGCCAACCTTGTCAGGTTTTATAATCCTAAGTATATTGAGGGCTCATGGATTAACATGCTAGATACTGAAATCTACATATTATCAGTCATCCTCCTAAGACAGTGCTTATACAATGGTCACAGTCATTTGGCTTTAAGCATCCATCAAGCCAAACATACAACAGCATCGCCTGTTTCTCTTAAGCCTCTACTCAGTTGGGTTTTAATAATCCAAATATGCTGTAAACTAAAGTAAAACTGCACAGAATAATAAGCAAAGAAGACTCAGCTCTGTAAGCATATTCCTAATGGGGAGAAGAGAATTTTTGTCTAGTGTTAAGGAGCGAATGAATTTTAAATGATTCTTGAACAATCTTATCGACAAAACTGAGTTCTTCTGTTTTGTACTCACAGGGATAGATTTAAGGGGACAAGCTCAGGAAGATCCTATGCTATGACATCATATCTTCCCTGTGACCCCTGTGTAGCTCCTTTTATCTGTCCAATAAAGGTAGGAAAGCAAGGAAGAAAACTTGAAGTAATGGTACCTGAATACCATACTGGTAGATGACAACAAAGCTTGCCAGGCCACAGAAAATATACAAACTCTGTGGCTACGGGAGAGAGACTAAAAAAGGAGTGGTTTGTTATTCTTTAATTTCAAAATGTCATGGGATTTTGAAGGAATTTTCCCAGGACTGTCAGAGCTGGCCAGACAGGAACTGTGGCTATCACAGTAGATTTCATTTTGTACAATGAAAACAAAACCCCCTTTCCCATGATATGCTTTAGAATGTATTACATATTTATCTTTGCCAATACAACAATCTTGCTTGTCCAGAGAAGACCATCAGAGATAGGATGAAACCACTACTACTCCAGAACTTGCTTTTAGGCATTGGGAAAGATATGATATAAAACCAAATTATTAAATGCAATCCAAGTATGTTTTGAATGCAGTGATCTGTATTCTAATCACATACTTCTCAGGACTCTGAGGTCATGTATTACGTTATAAACTAGAACCCACTATATGTTTGTATTTCTGTTTTAATTTGTTTCTACTTTCTCACCCTTGCTCATGAGTAAACGGCTCCAACTATTTTTTCTTATTTCTATGCCATCCTGCAGTTAAAATAAAATTGTGACTTTCTACCTCAAAGAAATAGAACACTTTACATGTATGTATGTATGTCTACATTAAACTCCATGCTAAAAACACATTTTAAGGTATAACACCTCAGAATAACAATTTTGAAATAGCTTGGTTTGCACAGTGATTCATAAAGTTTCCAAGGTGCTGGACTTACATATTAATTGCTCTAGTTTTACAAAAAGAATCAGATGGTTTGGAACCTGAGATATGTCCTGTGCAAAGTACTGCTACGGCTTAGATGTGAAGTGTCCCCCATAAAGAGTGGATAGTTGGGAAAAACGAATACTTAGATAATTGCACAAAGAGAAACTTAGACCAATAACATTTGGTATGATTTTTTTTTATAAGAATGCATTCAAGGGATTCGAACCAGAGGTGGTGGGATACCTTATGACACTCAATGTGCTGATGCAGCAGCAGACAACACCATGGGCTGATTAGAAGTAACTAGCAGAGACCGAAAGTTAGCTCTGTGTTGTCATGAGTGAGACATATTTTCATAATTTTTTACTAGCAAGAAAGAAGGGCCAGTCAAACTGTGGGAGAAAATGAGTTTGCAGATAGACATCAATTGCTGTTCCACCCCTGCTGTATACAACCCATTTTACCATAATCAGCTGGTTCTGCCTATTTCCCTGAAGCACAGAATTCGTCTGTATGTCCATGAATTTGGTTTCTGTGGAAATAACTCCAGTGCACTTTAGTTGGAGCAAAAATGAGATGGGATACAACCCACTTCTCAAGGAAAATATCAACTGGTTTCTTTTATATGGTTCATTAGAGACATTGAAACAGGGGATGCTTTAAAATTGAATAGTGGTAGTTTTGTTTTCTGCAATGTAAAGGCATTACTAGAGTTCATTTTAGTTTCGTCCTTGTATCTGTCTCTATAACATGCTTTCTGTATCCTTTCCTGATTTCTCACCATTTGCTGCTGAGTTTGAAATATTTGGCTCCTGATTCTTTTTTCAAAGCTCAGGCAATGCCTGTGGGAGTTGAAAGGGGAGAAAAGAAGACAGGTCTCGTCTGTCAAGGTACTTCATCTTCTGTATACAAACATGCTACCCACAATCTTCAAACTGGTCTGCCTACCCTTTAATGGTTTATTCTTCATACCTCCATCCTCTCTTTTTTTACCTTCTTCCTCTAACTTGCCTTCTCTTCACCATCCTCCTTCTTTACATTCCCTCCAGTCTTTCTGACCACTGATGACGTTTTGTCTTCTATGTAATAAATGACTAATCGTGAACTTCACCATGTAAGATTTGGCTAAGTCCCGCTCAGCCAACAGAACAGCAGAAATCCATGTGATTCTAAAGAACCCCAAATAATGTGGTAAATCTGTTATATTTGCTTACCTGAATCAGTATAGGATCCTGGGTAAAATCATTCATCTCAAACCTGTTAGTTATAATATAACATGCATTATCAATACATGTAACTAGTTTCACAGAGTAAAAACATAAGAAAACCTACTAGTAACTCATCTATTAAAACATAATTCATTTATTAAAAAATATATAACTTGTTTCTGACTAGAATTTCTGCATTAGAGGAGTATCATAATGGAACAAGAATGGCATAGGATGGAGTATATGTGAACTGTGTCCAACAAAAGTAACGACCTTGGAGCAAGGTGATGGAGAGCGTTATCAGCACTGTGGTCTATTTAATATTCTTGCTCAATGGACCCCTCCAGATCCGGTATATAGTAGCAAAGAAGAGAGGATCTGGGATGACAAGAATGATTTGTGAATGGAACCAGTCAACAGAAGGAATGACGAGCATGCTCAGTCAAGTGATTCTGAAGAGCAGAAAATGCTGTTATAAAGAATGCAACTCAACAAAACCCCTAATGACGTAAAAAAGATAACCTGACACGCTTGGAGATTGTGATGCCCTATAATTCTCTTAGCTTAGGTGTTTCATTTCTTTCTACTTTTCAAATGTATTCTTTCCTTTTATTTACTTAAGCTAACTGTAAAAGAAAGGTCTATCTCATTTTTATAGCTTCAGATACTGAGGCATGAGAAAGAGGCACTTCACCAGAGGGAAGCAGGGAGGAATGCTGGAGCAGAAGGCAGACTTTCTCTCCCAGCTTTACCCATTTCAGTGCTGTATTCTTGATCCTATTGATAAATAATAAAGACTAATTGGCTGCTGAAACCCCTTGTGCTAAGAGAACAGGATGGGCAAAGTACATAGCAATTATATAACATAATAAAGAAAATATGCTAACCCTCTGACATTGTTCCCGCTGAATCTTACTGAAGCTGAAGACAGCCAATAGCTTGGGTCATTTGAAGCTGAAATTGCAAAGAGGCTATGAGGCCCACACTGCCTCTGAGGATAATGGAAGATAGACTAGGTGATCTGTTAAACGTGACTGGCTCAAGTCTGGAGGATTCAAACAGCTCTTGTTGTATTCATTAGAAACAGGTTTGCTTAACAGTCTCTAGAGTTCCAGGAGAATGGAGCTGACATTTGCAAATGATAGCGGTACAAACTTTCTTCCCTCCACAATTCTGCTTTTTCTATTGTTCCTTTTCCTTAGAGCTTTCCTTCTGGATGTTGGTAAATCTCCAGGAAATGCACTTGTGTTTTCCGATGTCACATCTCATCAGTGCTCTTCTGGGGAGGCTGGAGGTGGGGGGAGGTGGGAGAACCAGAAAGAAGGAGAGAGTGCCCTGGGCTGAAATGGCAGTAGCATGCAAATGAAGGCCAACTCTGTGAACATTTCCCAAGCAGTCACATTCCATTACAACCAAATTATGGGATGTGAGTCCTAGAAAATGGCAATGGAAGAGGAAACAAACAAATAATAAACATCTAAGTAAATAAATAAATAAATAAGTAGAAAGATAAATAAAAGGCAGGTGACCACACATAGTCTACCTTTAATTCTCAGTAGAATCATATCTTCAGATGCTAGAGGTTCCAACCATTCAGCTGTTTATGCCTTCCTTATGTATTCCAAAAATACATGTATTTACAAACCATATCCAGTTTTGTAGACAGGAATAGAGGTATGGATATTACTTCTCACATGTCCATTCAAATGTTTAATTCCTCCATTCCTTTGGTTTATTATAAAGTCAGTTTGGCAAAGAAACTGAATTCTTGTAATAATTTTAGAACAGAAAGGCAAATTTCCCTAACTAGGAGCAAAGTTAGATAGTTGACAATAATCAGGCTCAATTTTGTGACTACTTAAGAACTTATATTCCAAGGACAATTGAAGTGGGAATTTCTGGTTTATTTGGAGAATCAATTATGTCATGCAATGTTTTCTGGAAACTGTCTTATAAGAGAGGATGTTCTGCTGAAGCAGAAATATGGGAGGTTGTTTTTCTGAGAAAAGGTATGTGGTGCTTTTCTGGAAGTTGCCTGGTTGAAAGGGCATATGATGTTTTGCTGAAATGATTCTCGAGAGGCATGTATATTTGGAAGAGTGTAAGTGAAGAATGCTCTTGCATTGGTTTGCCTTGGTTTACTTGTTGGTCTTCACTTGTTGGAATTTTATAGAAATATGCACCAAAGAACTTCTGGTGGTATTCCAGCTGCTTCTTTTCACTTCAGTGGACTCTTACAGATCAGCAGAGCCTCACAGTTTCTTCTGGATAGAGGTGCTGCTACTGGTTCTAGTTTAGTGTTTTGCTAGTTGATTGGACATCTGACAATGGAAATTGGAATTGTCCCCCAAAACTATTTCTAAACGGGTTCACAACCATTGTTTTCTATTAACCTTTCTTTTCCCCTACCCCTGGTGGTTGATGGGCTAGAAGGGAGTTTGAACCGTTAAAGAACTTTTAATAAAGTAGGTTTTGAAAAACCTAAGCCTGTAGACTACCTCTGAAAGTTTGGTTTCTGTGATGGTTTGTATATGCTTGACCCAGAGAGTGGCAATATTGGGAGGTTTTGTTGGTGTAGGTGTGGCCTTGTTGGAGTAGGGGTGTCACTGTGAACATGGGCTTTACTACCCTAGTCCTAGCTACCTGGAAGCCAGTATTCTGCTAGTAGCCTCCAGATGTAGAATTCTCAGATGCTCTTGCACCATGACTGCCTGGACGCTGCCATGCTCCCACCTCGATGATAATGGACTGAACCTCTGAACCTGTAAGCCAGCCCCAATTAAATGTTGTTTTTATAAGAGTTGCCTTGGTCATGATGTCTGTTCACAGCAGTAAAACAAACCCTAACTAAGACAGTTTCCTAACTGAGAGATGGACTATCTGGATGAAATAAAATTTTGGAATGATGATACAAAGCACATAGCTCCAGCAATGCCAAATTGATCCAGGTGTACTTACACTCAGATTATTTAAATACCATTCATTATTTGAGGATATCAATGGAAAATTCTAGTTCCTTGAAGAATTAAACATGTGTGGAGAAATGAGGTATAATGCACATAAAACACAGAATTATTTCTCTGCACAAGAGAACAAGAATGTATGGTGCTTGGCTCAGTCAAGCTCAATCAAACATAACTCTTGTGCTTCCTGGTCTTATATGTGCTAGTTTGTGTAATCAATTATCAGATAGAAGAAAGTGGTATACATTCACTGTGTGCAGGATTTGGTGCCTACACAAAGGACTATGGGAACTTGGAAGAATCACATATAGGTTTAGTCAAGGAGCAGAGGTAGGAGACGTCATGGGAAAATGCTCTTCTGCTAAGTAGAAAAAGATGTGAAGTCTTTGGTGAGGTCAAAGTAGAATCACATTTCAAATGTAAGAAAAACCATGTGGGAAAAGATAGACTTTCAAAAGTTCATGGCAGAATTCTTCATCTATATGGGAGCCAGTGGTGAAGTTTATGTAAGATATAATATCCAAATCAAGCCAAAATGAAAGCATTGTACAAAGAAATCAAATTCAGTTACACTGAATGAAATGTTCAAGAGAACCAAAACAAGGCAACTCTATTTTTATAATTTTTATACTCTTTTTCTCTTCTTTCTTCTTCTTTCCTCTTCTTTCCATCTTCTTTTCTCTTTTCTCTTCTTTTCTCTTCCTCTCTCTTCTTCTCTTCTCTTCTCTTCTCTTCTCCTCTCCTCTCCTCTCCTCTCCTCTCCTCTCCTCTCCTCTCCTCTTCTCTTCTCTTCTTTTCTTTCTCCTTCCCTCATGAGTCAACTTCTGGCAATTGGCATTTTCCTGCCCCAACTCCTAACCATTTTCTTGCTCACTCTCCTTAGCTTTCATGCCTGCTTCACTTCCATCCTCTATACTCACCAGACTTCAACAAGTCATTACCTAAACTCAACATGAAAATAAAAAGAAAAGCATACTTATACATCTAAACAAAACAGATAAATGGGGCTTCCCATATAACACAACTAAAATGAATCAAACATATGAAATAATTATTTTCAAGATGCTGACCTAAAATGAGATAGCACATGATTACCTCCTGTTACTTGTCTGGGCTATGACATAAGAAAGAAGAATTGAGATAAAAGCAGGTGGCCTTGAGGAGGCAAAGGGAAAATACTGAGAAGGCTGGTAGGATTCAGAGGACAGAATCGGATACTATGAAGGGGAGGACCTAGGGGCCTGCAGTGGCTGTCCTATAAAAACATCATCGTCTTCTTTTATAGAACACTATTAACCACTCAGACATAACTATCTGAACATAAGTATATGAAAGAATTAAAGTTAGCATATTTAGTGCTCACACAGGTCTACAGCCTCATGTTTCATGAAAACATGGCGTAGAAAACAGAGCATAGAACCTTCATAATGTAATTCATAGATTACACACAAGGTGATGTTTAACAAATTTTAGAAGCAAGACCCTAAAAAGATCTAATTGTTCCCCAGTAATAAAATTACATCTCAACACAAAGCTTTACAGAAAAAAAATCTATCACTTAGAAAGGTACAGTATATATTGTATAATTGCTGATGCAAGATGACTGATTGTTGAGATCTGGATGTGTACATCCTTGACCCCTGCCGATTCAATATGATAAAATATGAATCCCTAAAGAGATGGCATTATGAGGTAGGGACATTGTGGAGGTGATTAGGTGATTGACAGCAGATCTTTCACAGATAGGATTAGTAATCTCTCTCTCTCTCTCTCTCTCTCTCTCTCTCTCTCTCTCTCTCTCTTTCGTCAGTTTGTTTTGTTTTTCAAGATAAGTTTTCAATGTAACAGAATCCTGGCTTTCCAAGAATTGCTTTGTAGACCAGATGGGCCTCTCACTCACAAATCTACCTGCCTCTGCCTCCGAAGTGTTGGGATAAAGGTGTGAGCCACAGTGCCAGGCCAGGACTAGTATGATCTTTTAATTTATTTTTTGAAATTAACTTTTGTTATTGGATATTTTATTTACATTTCAGATGTTATCCTCTTTTCCTATTCCTCCTCCCCTGCAGAAACTCCCATCCTATCCCCCCCTCCTCCTGCTTCTATGAGGATGTGACCCCATCCATCCACCCACTCCTGCCTACCCACCCTCGAATTCCCCCACACTGGAGCATCCAGCCTTCAAAGGGACCAAGGACCTCCTCTCCCACCTATGCCTGACAAGGCCATCCTCCCTTACATATAGAGCTGGAGCCATGGGTCTCTCCCTATGTGCTCCCAAACTTGTGGTTTACACCCTGGGAGCTCTGGTTGGTTGGTATTGTTGCTCTCTCCATGGGGCCATAAACCCCTTCAACTTCTTCAGTCTTCTCTCTAACTCCTCCATTGGGAACCCCTTGATCAGTTCAATGGTTAGCTGTGAACATCTGCCTCTGTGTATGTCAAGCTCTGGCAAAGCCTCTAAGGAGACAGTTATATCAGGCTCCCATTATCCACATCAGCGTCTGCCTTTGGTTGCTGCACATGGGATGAATACCCAGGTGGAACAGTCTCTGGACAGCCCTTCCTTCAGTTTCTATACCACACTTTGTCTCCATATTTGCTCCCATGAGTATTTTATTACTCCTTCTAAGAAGTACCAAAGCACCCACACTTTGGTCTTCCTTCTTCATGAGATTCATGTGGTCTGTGAGTTGTATCTTGGTTATTGTGAGCTTTTGGGCTAATATCCACTTATCAATGAGTACATACCATGTGTGTTCTTTTGTGATTGGTCACCTCACTCAGGATGATATTGTCTAGTTCCATCCATTTGCCTAAAAATTTCATGAATTCATTGTTTTTAATGGCTGAGTAATACTCCATTGTGTAAATGTACCACATTTTCTGTATCTATTCCTCTATTGAAGGACATCTGGGTTCTTTTCTGGCTATTATAAATAAGGCTGATATGAACATAGTGGAGCATATGTCCTTGTTATATGTTGTAGCATATTCTGGGTATATGCCCAGAAATGGTATAGCTGGGTCCTCAGGTAATGCTATGTCCGATTTTCTGAGGAACTGCCAGACTGATTTCCAGAGTTGTTGTATCAATTTGCAATCCCACCAACAATGGAGGAGTGTTCCTCTTTCTCCACATCCTTGCCAGCATCTGCTATCACCTGAGTTTTTGATCTTAGCCATTCTGACTGGTGTGAGGTGGAATATCAGGGTTTTTTTTGATTTGCATTTCCCTGATGACTAAGGATGTTGAACATTTCTTTAGGTGCTTCTCAGCCATTCGAGTTTCCTCAGTTGAGAATTCCTTGTTTAGCTCTGTATCCCATTTTAAATAGAATTATTTGGTTGTTGGGAATCTAATTTCTTGAGTTCTTTGTATATATTGGGTTAAAAGAAGCCCAGAGAACTGCCTTGCAGGTTCTATGGGAGGATCTCTGTGAAGAGCCGTTCAGAGGGCATAGACTGTCTCCATGGACCACCTATGTTGCCACTTTGACTCTTGTTGATTGTAAGCCATTCATCTCATTATAAGACACTGGGTGTAACTTAAAGGGCTGAAAGATTTGGACATATAATGAAGAAACAAGTACCCAAGTCAATACAGAATTGACACAGATATGAAAATTGACAGAGAATAAAATTAAAAGTTACTTTAATGGTAGCCTCAATACTTGAAATATTAAGTGAAGGCTGAGAGGAAGACAAGAAAAATTGCTAAATCAAAAATGTTGAACTGAAATGTTTTTGTATGTATCTTTTAGTTATTACATATGCCCACATATAGCACACATACACACACACATATCGCTTAACAGTATGCAGAAAAAAGCATCAATGAATATAATAATAGGCTAATAGAGAATTCTCAAAATTAAATGCAGAAACTAAAACAATACAATCTAAAAATCATTAATGAACTGTGGAAAAGTGGTGAGAGACCTAATATACATATAAATTGAGTTCTTGGTAGAGGAACATATTTGAAAAAGCAATGGCAAAAAATTTACCAGGCTTTAATAAACTTATAATTATACATATAAATGATATAATAGAACAAGATCTTTGAGATACTAAAAGGAAAGAAAGCTATCATCCAAGTCTATATTTTAAAGAGCGTCACTCAGATATAAAGGCAAAATACTTCCCCCCCCCCAGACAGTAGTTGAAAGTATTAATGCAGCCATCACATAAAAGAATTTAAAGGAAACTTATGGAGGAAAATGCAAAATGATGCCAGATGACAATCTGAGTCAAAACAAAGAATAAAGGAACACTAGAAACAGCTCTGACATGGGGTAAACAGATGAAGGTCTGTGACAATTAATCGTCACTATGAACTTGACTGGATTCACAATAACCCAAGGCATACCCCTGGGCATGTTTAGGAGGATGTTTCTGGTGAGGTTTAATTGAGTGGGGAAGGGCTAACCTGAACGTAGTCGGCACCATCCCGTGGGCTGCCATCCTGGATCAAATAAAATGCCACCAGTGACGTGAGCACCAGCAGTCATTACTCTTTCCTTCCTGGAAGCAGAAACAGTGTGATCAGCCACTGCATGCTTCTGGTGCCAAGTGTTCCCTCTACGACAGACTGTATTTCTTTAACCATGAGGCCAAATAAGGCCTCTCTTCCTCAAGTATATTCATCAGGTGTTTTGTCTCAGCAACAATAAAAGTAACAAATACTAAGTCTTGTCTCATTTATATATGAAGATATTTTAAACAAATTATAATAGTATTAGTTTTGTAAGAGTCTAACTTGCAAAACTGAAATGTAAGTAAATAACAGTATGAAAGACAGGAAGGGGAGATGCTGTAACATAGTATTGTAAGAATCATACAACGTATATGGAACAATAAATTATACTATGCTCTTTGGACTATACTATATTAAATGTGCATGTGATTGTCAATATTATTCATATGTTAAAGGAAAAATATTATTGAAATTGCACACAACTTTGAGAAGTGTTCTAAAAGTTCACAATGACCTACTATGTCCTGCTCAGAATGTATAACATCTATATGTCCAACGTATCCATGTAACATATGATACCTTTCTGTTAGTCACTTCTTGGTTTTCATCATGACTGTTGAAGTACCTCATGTTTTAAGAAATCTTTATTTGATGCTCACTGATGGGTCCAAAGCTTCAGATGGAACTAATTCACATATGCCAAAAATAAGCCATAAACTTTAAAGTACTTCATTGATTTCTCAACTATATATATATGTATATGTACATATATGTATGTGTACATGTATATATATGCATATGCTGAAGTTGCTAAGATCCAAGAGTGAATTTACTATGTTTAAAGTTGTGAAGAAGAAAACAAATTCAAACTAGTGTTCCTAACACACCTCAAGTCACAAAAGTTACTGACACTTTGTATGTATGATAAGTGCTTAGTTAAGATAAAATTTTCTTAACTTCATATGCGGAACAGAAAATGTGTTTCAATTGATGGCAATATGTAGTAACAGACAGCGTTGGAAGGATACAAAATCTTCATCAAAGGATCCCCAAGAATCAGTGACACCAGGTAAAGAATGGTTATAGATGGAGGAATGAATTTGGACATGAAAATATAAAATTCACCAAAGATGCCATGTCTGCCAATGAGGAAGCAGATGTCACATATCTGGCTCTATGAGGACATTGATTAAAGAGATAGGATGCTACCCAAAGAAAAGATAGCACTCTCAATTTCAGTGAGCATGTCTGGTAGAAGATGTCCAGGGGGATCTATAGTGAGAATGATGCAAAAGAAGAGGTACAGATGAACTTCGGTGCTCTAGGACAAAGATGCACTCAAGATAAAACCAAGTAATATCTGCAGGAGTATTGTGCACCCATCCTTTAAAACAAAAATTATCTGCCCACGTTCTGGCAAATTAATCAGGAAGCATGGCTAACAGTCATCTTGTTCATGAAATAGCTCTATCAACGCTCTCATCCAGACGTGAGGGACTACTTGGAAAGGAAAGATTGGAATTCAAAGACCCATTAATAATTGACAAGACACCTGGCCATCCTAAATCTCTTGCTACGTATGCGAAAATATTAATACTATCTTTTTACCTCCAAATACAATTTCGTTGTTTAGAGCCTTGTTGGCTTGTCAAAGTCTCAAACATATGCCTCATATTTGAGTACATCGATTAACAACTGATGCCAATCCTAATCTGTAAATAGCACAGGACTGGAAATCCTTCACTGTTGCCTATGCAATACCATTTATCAATGTGCAATAGATGAATTAAAACCAGAAACTGTAAATGCCTGCTGGAAGAATGGATGAGGGACATCATTAATGAATCTAATGGCTTCTTAGGAATTGATGGGAGAGTGAACAGAATCATTCACACAGCAAGATGGGTAGAGGTATTTGCCAACATGCCCCATGA
Organism: Grammomys surdaster; assembly: GCF_004785775.1. Lineage (NCBI taxonomy): Eukaryota > Metazoa > Chordata > Mammalia > Rodentia > Muridae > Grammomys > Grammomys surdaster. Next base: position 13,820,323 of record NW_021604588.1, read on the forward strand.
AGAAGTGGAAACGTAGGTCTGGAGAGACAGCTCAGTGGACCTGTGTTACCAGCACTCACAGTATGACCCAGAACCATCTGTAACTCCAGATCCACAGGACCCAACACCCACTTCTGCCTTCCTGGCATGGCATGCACACGGTATACATACATGTATGCAGGTAAAAGCTTTTATGTAAATGATTAAAATGAATAAGTCTTAAAGAAGAGAAATGAAAATCCATATTGAACACCACTGAAGTGTGTTAAGAATGAAAGCGGTAGAGAAACATTCTAGCCATGTCAAGAAAAAAAAAAGTAACTGAGAAATGAAAGTAGAATTAACAATGCCATATCACTAAAATGTGATAGAGTGTTTCAAAATGTGCACATATTAAAAGAAAAAATATAGAGTTCAATCCTTGGATGAAAGACAGCTTCAAGAAAACTGTCTGACCACTGAAGGATTTATGACTCTGCAGCATTATTTTTGTACATTTATTTATCTTCAAAATAAGGTTTAACAATCTCCATTTTATTGAAAATGGATTTTTCGCATAATATAACCTGATTATAGTTTCTCCTCCCTCTACTCCTCCCAGTCCCTCCCATGTCTCCTCAAATCTAGATTCACCACTGTTCTGTCTATCATTAGGAAATGACCAGATTTCTAAGTGATAATGAAATAAAATATAATAAGATAAAATGAAGACTAACACTGTCAAATAGGACAAAAATAAACACAGAGAAGAAAAAGAGCTCAAAAGAAAGTACAAGAAGCAGACCCAATTGCCTGCACATTCAGGAATCCTATAAAACACTACATTGGAAGTGATAATGTACATGGAATGGACCTGTAGGTTTAAAAAGAGAGAAGGAAGAAATACTTATTAATAAAATATACTAAAAGAAAAAATACTGAGATCAATACAAGAAAAAGCCCTAATATGCCATTGTGAAACAAGGAACCTCCAGAGATGCCCTTGAGTGTGTTTTCTGTGGTCCATCTACTGGGGCCATGCAGCTTCCCTTTAAGAGTAGTTTGTTTCCAGTGAGGCTTGGAGGATGCCTCACTCCTGCTTTAGTTCCTTGGAGGAAATTAAAATTTTATTTTCAAATGGTTATCGATGGATATTATTTCTGAGAAAGGGATGTGTGTGTGTCCACTTCTTTCAGATCTAAGATCCCATCTGATGCAGACCATTACAGCTGTGTGCATGCTGCTTCAGACTCTCTGAGTTTATATGAGTGTAGATCTTGGTGATGTAAAGAGTCTTGTTTTCTTGGCTTACTCCATCCATTTTTGGGTCTCACTGTCTTCTTGCTTCTTCTTTTGACTGACAGGTTCCCAGATCCCTAGGGAAGGGATTTGATGGAGATACCCCTTTTAGGAATGTGTATTCCAAGGTTTCTCACTTTCTACATATTATCTGGTTATGGATCTCTGTATCCATAGATCTCTGCAAGAGAAAGCTTCTCTGATGATGGCTGAGCAAGGCGCTATTGGGTGAGTACAACAAAATGTCAGGAGCTGTAATTCTGTTGCTACAGGTTTTTGGTTTACTTGTGTTGTTGGTTATTTGTTGTTTTTTAGAACAGTACTATTTGGTTTTACTCCAGGTCTCTGAGATACCTAGTTTCAGGTTCTTGATCACCAGAGCAGTATGAAATAGGGGTTCCAGCTCATGTCATGGACTTCAATCAGAGTAGATTTTGATTGGTTACTCCCCCAAGCTTTATCCCTTTTATGCATATTCTTCCCATTGTCCCATTGTCTTAGTATATTTTGCAGATAGGATACCAGTTCAGAGCAAAGGTTTTGTGGCTGCGTTGGTGTTTATGTTTCTTCCTTGGTAACATGCAGCGTGCCTTCCAGTTTCGAAGACACTAATATGTAGTGTCTGTATGTAGGCCCCTGCTCGACTTCTCCAAGTTCAATATATTTGTGTAGGTGTTGTTTTCAACAATGGGGCTTTAATGCCACTATATAGAGAACAGCGATGGTCTTGACTAGAGCCTGGGTTGTGGCCGTAAAATGAATGAGGTTTTGACCTATATCACAACTTTGTTGACTCTTAAAGAAGCCAAACATAGAAGAGAGGCTCTCTTGGGAGGAGGATCCCACTCTGTAGGGTGAGACACGAGAAAATAGAAGAGAAAGTGATTCCAATTTAAAAAAAAAAACACCACAGTATGTGAATGTACTGAAGCATCACAGTGAAACCCCATCATTTGTACAAGTATTACTCATTAATAATTATAATTAAGACTGCAGGTGCATTTTCCTCAATTGGCATTAGTTGAATAAATTCATAAAGATGTTAGCAATGTTATGGGTAAAAATGAATACAATGGATTCTCTCTCGTCTGCATTGTGTGTGTGTGTGTGTGTGTGTGTGTGTGTGTATGTGTGTGTGTGTGTATAACCTTTTGGTTGTCAAGGGTAAATTTCAAGACTGAAGAGATGGCTCAATACCTAAGAGTGCCTGCTCCAGAACCATGAAGACCTGAATTCAAGTGCATTATCCATGTAAGAATCTAGGCACCATGCACGTGTCTATAACCTCAGAACTATGGGGGTCAGACAGGGGTTTTAGAGAGCTTGCTGCTCTCCAATGTAGTTCCAGGTTCACAGAGTGACCATGTCTGAGGGGAATGAGACAGATAGTGGCAGATGAATCCAGTGACTTCTGAATACAAGTGTACTTTATATTGCATACCTCTCCTCCCACCACACACACATTTTCTCCATAAATAAATAAACAAGTAGGTGAATTTTCTCTTACATGCAAGACAATCTATCACAATGACTTCAACAGAGACAGAAGTAACATGCCAGCAGAGAGGAGAGATGAGAATGGGTGCTTGTGTTATCAATCCTTCTTTCTTCCCACAGGATCCCTAGACCACGGGCCCATATCTGCTTAGTTCCAGAGTAAACTTGTGATTTGAATATGAAACATTCACCCCGCCAAACTCATGTGTTTGATAATTTGGACTCCACTGGTGGTGATAGCTCTTTGAAGGTTTTGAAGGAAATGCATCACTATAGGCAGGCTTCGAGCTTATATAGTCCAGCCCCACTTCCTACCCATCCTCTTCCTGGTCCACAAAAGTCTGGAGAGGTAAGCTTTTCACTATAGTCACCACGTAGGCACTGGGCTCAACAATATTTCAGAACGGCCTGTATTGATGAAGCATGGCCATGTGTCTGAAATTGAGGAGGAAAACATGACATGCTGGAGAGTTGTCTTTAGGATGGCAACCTACCGATGTGATTTCAGAGACAAGAAGATGCTGAACACAAGGAGAATCATATGAGAAGTGGAGTGTTGAAGAAGAAGGAAAGAGAGCAGAAAGCCTTGGGGTAAAACAAACCGCGTCTTGCTTGAAATAGGAAGTTGTGTTTAGGTAGTGAGACTCTGGTGAGAGGTACCCATGAGTGAGTGTAGGAGAGAAAGTCGAGTCTGCAAGGCACAGGGGAGATAAAATCTTTCAAGATCCGTGTAGACTCGGGAGGGCTTAAGCAGGAGAGGGAGAACTCTTGCTCACCTTTTTCTGGGTGGGAATTGAATTCAGATACAAAGGTTGGAGCAGAGAGGAGAAAAATGTGACTGTTGTGTAGAAAAGAGATAACTGTGATTTGTCTAAGAAGGGATAGTAGGAAGAAAGTGGTATATTTATACTGTAGACCAAAAGAGTTCATAGAATCAGGGTTGGGGTGTCACGAGGGGAAGAACAATCAAGAGTGTTTCTGAGACATTTTCCACTCCAAGAAAGAACATTTGCTTTAGTGTCCCAGGTGAACTATTGTCTAGTTTTAATTACACTGGTCCAGGACTAAAGTCTTCTACACTTTGTGAGCCTTTCCCTGAGCATATTTCAAGTAAGCTCTAGAGGTCAATTCTCCTATTCTGTCGATCAATCACTTTATTGATATGTTTTCCCCCCATGAAAACTCGAAATTCAAATACATAATTAATTTAACATCAACAGGGTTTTATGTTTTAGCTATTTATGTGGACAAACTGCTTCTGTAGCTAGATTCTAGGGTTTTTTAAAAAAATATATGCTTCAATTTCTATACATAAAGTTTCCTGGTACCATGTGATCCCTTGTAGCTATGGCTGACACAACCCTCTTTTTCATCTTCTCAATGTACTTCCAGAAAATACTTTTGCTGTGTTCACCATGATGATCCACTTAGACCCTGTCCCTGAGTCCTTTCAGTCAACAGCTTCCTATGCCAGGAGAGGAGGGGGCTGAAAAGTTTTGTCCTTTATTTACAATAGTCATACCCCAAACAATCACTGTGGGACTGTAATTCGTACCACACATATGATCAAATACAAAAGCATAATATAAAAATAACAACAAGATAATATTTGTCAAACTTATAAAATATGATATATGTTTATTTTCTGGGTAGAAAAGAATACCTTGCATTTTATCTGCTGATTGGGAAAAAATTATGTTTATGATAATACTAGCAAAGCTACAGTAAGAATTACAACTTTTTTGTTATGCCTTTTACCCACACACGTTAGAGAGCTGTATGTAGTAAGCATGAAGCATATGGGGCAAAATGTACATGAAAGAGGAATTATAAAGCTGACGGATTAGTTTCCTGAGGACAAGTGCGTCTGGTCTATGTAACATGGAGGGACTGGTGCTCAACAGCAGATATGGTGTTCTTAGCGTTTACACTTGTGAATAGCCAGGGAGATTGCTCTGGATAGTCAGATTTCTAATGAAGAGAGGAATCGATGATGGAAATTCAGGCAGTGGCCGATTTCCTGGCTTTGTGGTGTTGGGCTGTTAACATGGACATTTCACACGTGGGCATACATCTGAAGGAGGAGGAGTAAAACAGCTCAGATAAACAGCTTGACTATAGTGCAGTACCCTGGCCCAGTCCTCAGGGAGTAAGGCTGAACAGCAGATTAGCTTGTGTGGTTTTGATGCTTGTATTAGTGGAGAAAAAAATGGGATGCAGAGAGCAGCCACAGACACTGCCAAGAAAGAATTTCTATTCCTGGGATTTTACCCTATTATTATGAAAGAAATCAACAAAGGAAACAAACATTAAGTGCGTTGAAAGAGGCATTTGGCTCAGATCATGGAGAACTCCCAGTCCATTTTTTTTTTTTTTGTATGACTTCACCAAGAATTGCAGACAAATGAACTAGTTATAAGTAAGTCTAGTTCCATCCTCTGTGGTTACACTTTATCCTTTGAATTTAGCTCCTGTTGGCAAATTAAGTTTGGGTCCAGGTTTCCTGTCCCCCACCCCTTTTGCTGTTACTGTATGGTACTAGGAGCTGGAATCCCAAGATGGCTCTCAGTTGAACATTTTATTTAATATTGGACCACTCTTTCATCAAAAAACACTCCCCTCTTAAGGGTCCTCATCTTTGTTGGCCAGTGGCCAGATTGGTTTTTATCGTAATGAAATTGGAGTCAGGCTGGTTGCTTTCTGTCAGCTATGCCTGGAAAAGCTGGACAAGCGTTAGGTCTCATTGCCCACCACTCCACTCGCTTTGCTGAACTTGGCCATAGTTTGAGTTGATATGTTCTACCCATTCAGAAAAGGCTGGTAAAAAATCTCTCTACTTGAATACTGTCAGCTGTAATTCTCAAGTGACCAATTATGAAATAGGCAGGTAAAGGGCTGGGTTATGTGAGTTTTCCAAACTAGAGGAGGATACCTACTGCCTTAGAGATCTGCTGGGTGATGGGTTAGAGCATCTGCTACCCTTCCAGAGGTTTCACGTTTATGTCCCAGCACCTATGTCAGATATATGGCAATTATGTGTAACTCCAGCTCTGGGAAGGCAGCATTATGTTCTGACTTCCACAGGTATCTACACACATAAGTATCCCCTTGTGTGCATAAATAAAAATGATAATAATAAAAGGAACATCTTTAAGATCGCTATGATGAATCCTTTCTTTCTTTTATTGGGAGGAAGTGAACAGCACAATGTCAAAATGTTCTTGGATTTTTGTTTTTAGAGATAAAAACTGGAATATTCTGTACTTAAATGATGGAGGGTGAATGGGACCATAAATAAATGTAAGAAATACAGAAAGGCTGAGAGCACTACAGAAAAGGGAGTTGATCTTCTTACAAATGCCTGTGGGTCCTGGCAGAATCAGAAGAGTTTCTAGCCTGGGGACATAGTGAAGCTTCATTGTGTGTAAAGGGCAGGAGGCCAGTTAGTATGCAATGGCTCATGCTAACACTGTCTGTTTCCTAACATTGCTCCTCCAGTTAAGATTCCTTTGTGAACTGTTTGCTAAAGTGATGAAATTCTAGTATCTTATGTCTGAAGAGAAGTCCTGAAGTCCTGGTAAGGTGTTTGGTTTTTGTTTTTGGTTTTTTTAATTTGACACAAGTTAGAGTCATCTTGAATGAGGAACCTCAACTGAGACTGCCTGTGTTCAGGTCTGTGGTGGCATTTTCTTCATTAGTAATTGGTCAGTAGGGCCTGGACCATGGTCTGGATGGTATAAGAAAGCAGACTGAGTAAGACATGAAGGGCAATCCAGTAAGAGCTCATCCACGGCTTCTGCTTCAGTTCCTGCTTTGAGTTCCTGCCCCAACTTTCTTTGATGATGAGCTATGATGTGGAAGTATAAAATGATATAAATCCTTCCCTGTCCAAATTGATTTTGGTCATGGTATTTTGTCACAGTGATAGAAACCCTAACACAACCAGAAAAGGAAATATTTACTGGCATTTTTTATACAACATACCATTTGATTACATGTCAAGTGTCTTGACATCACACTGTACTCTATGTGTGGCCTGAGTTTCTAGGTTTTCTTTTTCTTTCGAGACAGGGTTTCTCTATGTAGCCCTGGCTGTCCTGGAACTCACTTTGTAGACCAAGTTGGCCTCGAACTCAGAAATCCACCTGCCTCTGCCTCCCAAGTGCTGGGATTAAAGGTGTGCACCTCTACTGCCCGGCGAGTTTCTAGTTTTGATCCTAGATGATTTTTGTTCCCATGTGTGCTTGGAAGAAAGAGAAAGAACTCTCTATATAAACTGAGCTAACATCCTAGTCTTATAGCAATAGCAATATCACATTTATGGAAATCTCCTTGCATTCAGAAACCTTGAACAATTTAGAAATCACTATGGCTGGTCACAGCAAAAATGTGAGCAAGTTATTCCACAACTCTATAAAAGGTATCCCACAACCCCATAAAAGGCATACCACAACCCATAAAAATAATCCTGTATATTCTTAGGTCATCACTTCTTTCGGTGTACTAGTTTTGGTTCTCTCGCTGTCTGCTTGCCTTATTCCTCACCCAAACCTTCACTGTCACCAAAATGTCCCTTTTACCATACCTAAGCTTCACCTTCAAACACTCTGCTCTGACCCAGGGGCCTCGACTGCTGGGAAGGTCCTTTAGAAACTGTGGCATGATTTTTGCAATGACAGCTGTTCTAACAAGAATTAGCCTTACTGGAATTAAGATAAGTACAATTTGACTTGTGGGGAAAAATATCTCTCTTGTTTTAGGAATGGTGCCTTCTTTCCTGTTTCTCAACCCATCAGGAACCACTGGCACTCTGGTATCCTCTCCTGAAAACTTGGATGGAGGAATGGAATGGGAGAGGGCTACATCCCCTTCTCAGAAATCAGGTGCAGAAATGGGTGGGGATGGCATACACCGGTTCAAAATTGAAGTCTGAGGTCAAGGTTAGAGCAGACCTGGAAGAGATTCTAGAGAGAATCTTACTTTACAGTACAGAGCAGCCTGGAGGCCAAAGACAAGTCAGAAATCATGTTAAAAAATGGACATGGAGTTGTGACAAAACTTCTCAAAGTAAGGAAGCCAAATGGAACACACAGAGTAAGAAGACACATTCAGAAAGAACTATCTAGAAAGGTTCATTGAGTCAGTGGTTAATGCATCTATGTGTACTTGGCTTCTTTCTTTCTTTGAATTCTGGATGACAATTGGCCTCTCCTCACATTGAAATGTCTAGACTCTCATTTCTGTAAAGTCACCAAGAATTAGTGATCACATTCATGAAAGAAGATGATGTCTCTTTAAGAAGATGCTTCTTTTTAAAGCCTTAAGGCCATTTGGGGATTTTCATCCATCTTTAATTCATTTTAAATAAGTGAATATATATTTTAATCTCTAAGTTGCTGTTGAGAAGGCCTCACTTCATCAATCCTCATGTGTTGAGATAGTTGACTAATCAACACAGAGAATATCCAGCATCATTTTTAAATGGCAATGCTAACTCTGGATCCTTAAGAGCAATGTAGCAGTCTTCCTTCTGATATTCTGTTGTAGCGTATGTTCCTATGGATGTGCCTTTTGGAAAAAACTCAGAATTTTGTATCATTAGTTTTCTTTCTTGCTACTGATCAGCATATAGAAAAATCTATAGTGTCAGTTAAACTGAATACAACATTAAAATTTTTGTTTCTGTATACGGAAGCACTACTGATAGCATTTTTATTGGAAATTTCATGTTGCAGGCTGGACTTTCTGGAAGCAGAAACTGAGATGAATTTGCGGTGTAGAATTCTTAATAGAGATTGATACCTGTGAAAAGAGAGAGAGGGAATCAACGCCAGAAATAGGAAAAACAAAACAAAAAACAACTATCATATCCTTGCAAGGTCTCTGCTAACATGGAAGTGAAACATGAAATGACCTCTGCTTAGCAAGGTGTCCTAGTGCTAGACCGGAACTATTTAGCCACTCACTGTATTCCACGACAAACTTATTCCTCCTATGGCCGAGCTCAGCCTCCCCAGCTGATGTCTGTAGGCAGGCAATCGGAATTACACTAGTACAGTTGTCATAGGAGACATGCTCTTCACTGACTGGAACACACCACCAGCCAGATCACAGTCAACTTGGTCAGACTTCATGTCCTTTCCTTGCATGCACAAGAGATGTGAGCTGTTCCAGGAGGCACACTGGGCTGGTTAGGACTGACTTGCAACTTGACAGAGTCTGGAATCACCTAAGAGACAAGCCCCCAGGCATCGCTGTGTAGAATTGGATAGATTAGGTCAGGTGCTGAGGAAGCCTATGAGGGACTATCTTCTTTTGCTTGATTGAGGTGGGAAGACCCAGACTAAAGGGAAGCAACAACACCCACTAGGCTAGAGTCCTGAATTGAGTAAACAGGAGGAAGCTAGCCAAGCAGGCAAACTCCTTGCCCTCTGTACTGCAGGCATAAGATAACAAGCTGCCTAAGGCTTTCATACTGTGCATCATTCTGCTTCAGAACCATGATGAACTGAACCACAGGGCTGTGGATAAGTAAAGTCTTTAGGTTGCTTCTGTCAGGGTTTGTTGTTGTTTTTTTAAATGTCTACAATACTCAAAGTAAGCAAAATACAAGCCTTGGGTGGCATCATCCTCTGCAGCTGACACAGAACCTGGGGGAACTTTTGTTTGTGTTTCTTTCATCATGAGGCAGCTGCTTGCTCTTTAATGGAACATCAGGAAAGTGCTTCTCTCGTTTCTGTTTCTGCACCCTGCTTCCTGAGCTACTGTGTACATTTTTGCAGACGATCACATAGTTCTGTATAATTCAGTGAGGCTCTTTTTATGTCTCCTAAAAGTCATGCTACATTGAGGATCCAGACCTGTAATGTTTCCTGCACAGCTCAGAACCATGGGAGCACAAAGCATGAAGCCAAGCGTGCTACCAGATGTGATAGTGAGACTTCCTCTCTTTCCTGAAGCTGTCTCTTATTCTTAATGGTGCATGTCACTCCTTGTATCCTATTTTACAAATCTGTGAGACATGTGTGTGCTGTGAAAGCAGTGTAGCGCTGATATTGTAATACCTGATCAGATACAGACACCACACAACTGAATAAAGACACGGTGTTGTAGTAAATCTTTTATTTATATAAACAGGTGTCTGGATCGTGTGCCAATCCCTGTTCAGGAGTATACCCTCTGAGCTGAAAAGCAGCTGTGTTTTAGTAAGCGTTCTAGTATCTGCAAGGCCAGCTGCTCCTAGGCACCTTGGTATGTGATATTATCATGTCCTATAGTCATGTGATTACTCTTATACTGTAGCCAATACGAAATGGGTCTTATGTTTGGTTAACCCCCAGGTAGGTGCTGGATGAGGCTCTGTAAGCAGAAAGATAAATCTACATGGAAAATAAGAGTCTCTGAGAGAATAGACTGCTAACCATTTGGGGATCTAAGAAATCTACCTGTTCCCTAGGGACCACATGACATCCTAAAGAAATCATGCCAAATCGAGGATTTGGTCTTAATCTCTGTTGTGTTTTGGGTATGAAATGTTTCCCAAATATTAATATGTTTGCATAATTTGTTTCTCATGTGGTAGGAGTCTCCTGAGGTCATGAGATCCTTGGGTTAAGAGGGTTTAGACTTCCATCTATAACACTAAGGATAGAGGATTATTGTGGCCCAGGTTCGGACACAGGTCACTCTGATTCCCAATCTTTCCAACTTTCTCCACCACAACAGACTGTATGCCCTTAACCTGTGCGCCAAAATAACTACTTCTTCTAAAAGAATTTGATTCTCATGTCAGCAGGAAAAATAATAAATAAAAAATTTTGAACTGTCATTTTGACCCTTCAGCCACAAGAGTAGACATGATTGTCTTTGTAGGTGGGAGTCAAAGTTTCTGAGTCTATGTATATAGTTGACCTCTGTAGCCACGAATACTAAGCACCTTTTTCTGTGGCAAATGTTCTTTGACAAATGGCAATGTGACAGATTTTCACAATTAATATTTAATTCCATTTGCTTTCATGTGTTACCATCCATGATTTCTTTGTCTTCAGTATTCCATAGTACTTCCCTTTAGGCCCTTGGCTTTTGCTCAGGTTATTCTTCACTGCCATGAGTTCTTCTGTATCCCAATGTTGGATGGCTTTCTCTTACACACAAGGTACACAAGCAGGTATTCTATTAAATATTCACCAATCGAGGTGTCCTCCTGACATTGTCATTAAATTCTTTTCCCAAACTCTTTCGAGCTTCCTTTTACTTACTGAGTCTACCCCTCCATAAACCAAGTGTGGGCTCTTTGTTCTTTTGGATCCTCCAAAGAGCCACTGCTGTAAGCTTGGAAGGGAACAGAATGGGAATCAAGAATACCATAAGAAGGCTCTGCAGCTTTCTAATACAATCCTACCATTTGGTTCTGGTGGAGCGCAGCTCAGAGACACCATTTTATTCTATAATACATATATTATATATCATATATCAATTTTAATATTATATAATATAATATAGTATATATATCCTGTAATAGACATATCTCATATATATCCTGTGTATATATTTATCCTGTAATATATGATTTTATATATATATATATATATATATATATATATATATATATATCACCTGGTGTGTGTGATAATATCCAGCACTTATAGTTGTTTGATCACTGATATTCCAAGGGTCTTTATTCTACTAGGGCAGATCAGCATGTTATTGTTTTTCAGAAAGAGTTTTAATTTTCTAAAGCAAAAGACCATGTTCTGGTTTAGAATCCCAGAGGTTGTACTGACATTTTTTTTTATCTACAAACATGACAGGGAACACAGTTTTATCTCTGGTGTTCTCAGATCACAGGTGAAAAGCCACCTCCACAGTCTGTACTTGCTACAGAAAACTCCTGTATCCTGGGTCTCACTCACAGATGGTAATTCTTTGTATCATTGCCACCTTCCTAGGCGTGGCATGTATAGACACAAGCAACTAAATGTATCTTAATTTTTCACAGTAAGCAGCACAAGATGTAGTGATATGTTTTTACATTGGAGAGCATGTCCTGATCTATCTCTAGCTACTGGAGTATTACAGACTATAAAGCATATTTCATTCCTGAGCCTTCTTGGTATCTTCTAAATTCTGGAGTACATATGCTTTCCTAAAGCCACCACTGTGCTGGTCATGCATTACAAATTTCAGACTTATAAGCAGAGTAGCAAATGACCTTGTTACAAACAGTGTCAGTGACATAGCAGGGGTTAGAAGCTCATGAGCAGAAGCCATTAGAGAAAGCACAAAGCAAAAGTCATAAGGATAGTTAGCCAGAGCTGTCAGGTTTTATGTGTATTGTGATTGGACTGGAGGCAGAGAATCCTTTGTTTTTAATATCCCATGACTCCATTGTGGAGTAATGATACTGTGAGCTATAATATGGGGCCCTAAGTGCATGGCAAGTTCTATGCTGAGTGCTTCACAGCTAATTTCTCCTAATGACAGACTTGAAACTTAAGGTATTACAAGCCAATATATCATCATTTATTTTTACGCCAGTATGAAAACATAAAGATTGCTCTTCTAAAGTGAAAGGAATCTTTTTAACTATCCTTGGCTTTCCAATTATCTCCTAATTCCCTTGACTTCTACTCTAATTTTTTCCCATACAGCGTTGTACAAAACTTGTTTTTCCCAGTCCTCCCCCTTTGACCCTTCATTTTATAAGTTAAAGTGATGATCTTTAATAAAGTACACAGATCTGAGATGTCCAGGTCAATGATTTTAAACATATGTACACTCAAATAAGAAGTATCTTTAAAAAATATCCAGAATCATCTTATCACTCCAGAAAGCTTCTTCAGCCCCATTCCTCAACAATTAGTATCCCCCGTCCCTCAAGAATTATATTCTCTACAGTACATGTTTAGAGAATCCATATCTGAACAGAACCACACTATAACCAGTATTTTGAGTCTGACTTATGTCCTTGAACATTATGTATTTTCTAAATGTATCAACCAACAGAACATCACTATAGGTGTAGCGTTCTGGTCTACTGAGCAGAAGCATTCAGTTGTGTTAATGTAGTGGGATTTGAATGACCATTTGGTTAATGGCTGTTTTTATTGTTCATGGTTTTAGATTACCATGAGGAGGCTTGTTTGAAGATGTGGATGCAAGTTTTTGAGTGCATAAATGTTTCAGTTTCTTTAACAATGACTGCGTTAAATATTTTAGGAAGCAAATATTTCATTTCAAGGAAACTGCCAAACAATTGTCTCATGTGGTTGTATGGAGCCCACCACATTCCAACTGGGACTGTGCCCATCTTCCATGGGTCTCATAGCTTCTCCACCACCACGTGCAGGCTGTTGCATTGATTTTAGCAATCCCACCAAGTATGAAAACAATGTCATTTTCATATCTCATCAAATCTTCCCTGATGAGTTCCCATTCTCTCTTAAATGAATTTTTAAATCATATTCCTTTTTGTTGTTGTTGTTCCCACTACATGTTAAAATAGTTCTTGTCAAGATTTGCAATGATCATCATCTTGGAAAACCAACTGGGAAATTCTACACTTCCTCATTACTTCATATGGCTCTTCAGTCAGTTTCATTTGAAGGGCTTACTCTTCTTCCCATAGTGACTGCTTTTTCTCACGCCTCTCTATTGGTATCACCCCTGACTTCCTCAATGGGACTGCTCTATCCCTGGACCACTCCTGTTGAGTGATGTCACCTTGTCTCACTGCTTTAACTATGGATGGATTGTCTCGGAATCTGACTCCCCATTAGAACTGAGTGAGCAAACAGTGGATCACGTGACAAGTCTGCTTGGGTTTTTCAGGCATAATAATTAAAGATGTTCCTGAAATGGAAAGTTACATCTAATCTATCTGCTTTCCCTTTATAAAACCATGGTCGTCCATATATTCAATTTGCTCAGGCCCAACACCTTGAAATCAATTTTGGTTCTTTTGTTACTTTTGTATCTTACACTAGATTCGTTAGCAAATCCTATAAGTCAGACCACAAAATAGATCTAGAGTAAACTTCCCTCTCATAGATTTTATTAGTGTCATCTCATCTAAGTCACTAGCACTTCACCTAAATCACTGTGTCCAATTCAATTTTGGGTTTCTGTTTTTTGTTCTCTTATGGTGTCTTCTAAAACAGTAACTTCTTGAAAGTTTGGATCCCATCACTTTCCTGTTCAAATATCTTTATCTGCTTGTGAATCATCACCTACTGGGTACCAGACAAGAAGATACTAGTGTGAGGAAAAAGTACTAAGTTCCTTGTCTTCTTGGAGCTTGTAGAAATGAGGAGAAGAATTACATGATGATTTCATAATCAATTAGGAAGTGTCCTAGGAAGAAATGAGAGTGAAGAATAAAAGATCAAAGTACTTTGGGGAAATGCCATTTAATTTAAAATCTGAAGAATGGGTACCAGGGTGCTGGTGCTATGGGTATTTAGAATGCCATATTTTTAGAAAGTGGCAGAATAAATATTTGAAACCAAGTTATCATCACTCTAAACCTTGAACTCCTAAATATCACCTACTACTATCCTTGATGTTAAGTATAGTGATTACGACTTATCAAGATCACAAGGCCCCTGTGTAATGGAACCTGAACTTTAAAAAATGGGATCAGAGGCTTTTAAATTTTTCTTTCTTTAATTTTTTAAGTCTATGTGACCTTTAGTCTGCTTTATAGAAAGAGTATACTTTGAGATATATTGAAAGGAATTAATTAACTAAGAACTTGAGAAAGTTAGCTAAAATTATGTATATTATATGGATTAACCAGAATCGGCATCACTTGCCTATAGAGGTAACTATGTACCAGACAATCCAGGTGAATTATCTTGCTTCAATTTTATAAGTGCATAATACAGTAGTACTTACTATTCTCATTTCATTGACAAAGACTTTGAAGGGATAAACTCTTATACTCAAGGTCATATGACCAATGAAGGTTAAGAGTGGGTTTGGAACCAGGCATTCTGGCCCTATGGTCAGTTGTCCTGGTGTTATCAAAGTTTCTAGTTTGACAGGGCTGGGTGACAGCAGCTGCTAGGCATTCCTTCAGAATTCAGCGTTTGCAAGACAGTGAGAAGAGTTGATTTACCTCACATAGTCACTGTCTGTCCATCCTTCATGCTGTTCCACATCCATGGCCTCCAAAAACCAGGGCATTTTGCTAACAATTTCAACCCTGGCTAAGTAAATCCTGGAAAGATTATGGATGAACTTGAGTGACAGAGATTGTAGCAAAGGCAGCAGGTTTAGCAGTTTCCTGTCAGGGTGTGTGAGTGGCAGGCAGGCCCACAATCTCCACCTCCCATTTCACCCTGGCCTTCGTTGCCTAGGTCACTGCAGCACCACAAACTGTCTTATTAAAACCATGATGTTCTTGCTTTAACACTTGCAATTGCTAACAGAAGTTCTAATTCTAGAATTCCTCTTTAATATCGAAAACAAACAGGTGTGCACACATGTACAAAACACAGCATACGCCTAAGAAACAATAAACAGAAGCTGGTGAGCTTCTGAGGAATTTCTCTTGCAAACAGCTAATTGAAACATTCCTTCAATTTTTGCTGCTCAGTTTTGACAGTGGCTCTGCCCCTTGTCATAAAATCAATGGTCTTTTTCATCCCTTCCCTTGTTCCATCGTCTCCGCTCTGACTATAAGTTCTTCTTCCCCCACTCCAAGTCTTCCTCAGATCATGGGGGTTAAGTGTTCTTTTCATACTGCCTGGCCAGACTGTCATAAGGCATTGAATGGCTTTTGAAAATGAGCCATGTTAAATGGACTTGATGGGGGTTACAGTCACCATTATTGCTATCACCACTGGGATAAAATGGAGCAATAATCACGGGGGAAGGTACTTATCACTGTCTTTTTGAGATCACTTAAGATAGTTTGGGGCTGAAGCTTTTTGCCAAAGATAAATGGAACATGTACAAGATAAATGTTACTACCGCACAGTCCTTTGTGCGTGAACTTGCGTGGGCCTGGGTTGTTTACCTGTGCAGTAGCTAGAAAACAGGAAGATAAAGACAGGGCAGTGAATTTCTGGTGTGTTTAAAGTGGCCGCCTGTCACAGTTGTAGCTTAGGATCAGAGCATCTTCATTAAGACAAGAAAGCCTCGAGGTAGAATCAAACGTATTTGTTTGTTACTTAAAAATAAACACACAAAGAAACAACCCAAAAAATCAGACAGATGATCCAGAATTCATTTGTCTTCAGCAGGTGAGAGTATGTCAGGGATGAAAATTTGAGCCACAGAGTTTACCAATTTAGTTAGAGGTTTACGTGGAAATTACGACTGTAACCCCTTCCTGTCATGAACTTGCTGTGTGAACCTGGCTGAGGCATTTGACCTTCCTGAACAGATGTCTTCAGGAAGGTCAACATATCTCTGTTGGCTGGCAGTACTGATAACGAATTTATCAGAGTAGCCACTGAATAATGTGAATTGAATTAGAAAAGTAAGTTTTATCACATGATCAAACATATTCTTTGTACATCATAAAATTTAAGTGAGTATCTACACATTTCAGAAATACATATCCTTCTCCTGAAAAATTCATAATTTTTGTTCAATAGAAACAGGTATTAGAAATATACAATGACAAGGACATGTCACCTTTCCCGTGATCTTGTGCAGAGACTGCAAACAGCAACTCCATTTCAAAGGACTGCGATCCTAGAAGGAGAGGCCGCCATCAAAGTAGAATTGAAAGACATTGGAGCTAGAGAAATGGCTCAGTGGTTAAGAGCACTTACTGTTTTTCCAGAGGATTTGAGTTCAGTTCCTAGAACACATTTCCTAGAACAAGTTCCTATAATGCTAGCTCCAGGGGATCAGACATCCTCCTCTGGCTTCCACAGATACCTGCAAAAACATGCATACAATTTTAAATACACATACAAAAGCACACTATTTAATAGTTTGTGAACTTATTACTAACCTGTGAACAGTAAAAATTCATAGCTACATAATTGCTATAAGGCAATGAGTTTAGACACACTCTCTCTCCCCAACCGTGTGTGTGTGTGTGTGTGTGTGTGTGTGTGTGTGTGTGTCTGTTTCAGAGGATGAATAGCCTAGCATTCCTGAGAAGCCTCATCCTTCGCTGTGGCGGTATGTTTGTTATAACTGAAAAACCTTCATTGATATGTTATTATTATTCCAAACGCAGTTCCTTTTGTGCTTCGCTCTTGGTATTATATGGTCTGCGTACTTGGCTGAAGGTTTGACATGGATTTACCTTCATGAAATCATGCAGAAGGTCATTACTGAGTCATTCTTGGTGACTCAACCATGTTTTACCCATTTCATGCAGGTCCTGGGTTTTTCAGAATGCCATAAAGTGGAATCAAGCAGAAAGCAAGCTTTCAGATTATAAAATGCTTGCATTTCTAGTTTATACTATTATTGCTTTTAATGAGGTTTATGGTTAGGATTTGTTCTGTCTTGATCTTAATTGTATCTCCCATAAAATTAAATACTTACAAAAATTTCAAAATCCATCTCAATACTGACATGTTCTATGCTGGAATAAGTAATAGCCCTGAAGATTTACAGTGATGAAAATTTTGTCAAGTAGAGAGAATACTATACCAAGCTTTTCACTTAATAGTTCACAATAGCTTGGTATATAAAAATTTATGTGAATATAGAATATTATATATTCTATATTCACTGTGAAGTAGGCATGTACAACCTGCTGCTTGAGGTCCATATGCATCTCAGAATAGCTATGACTGCAACCCAACACAAAATGGTAAACTTACTCAAATTATTAATATATATATATATATTTTTTTTTCTTTCTTTCTTTTTGTAACTCAATTGTGTACCTCTAGAGCAGGAGCATTGTAAATCACAACATTATGTCACAATGTCAAGAAGTTGGACAGGCAGTACATAAAGCAAAATAAGAATCATTTACATTTTCATTAACTTTTTCTTCCTTACTATGACAATTGTAATATCTCCTAACAGATAGATTTGGTCTTTGACAAAGCCGCAATAGTTTCCAAAGAGAAAGATTAATTTATAGTTGCCAATAACCTTCAGTTAAAACATGAAAAAAAAAAAAACCTAATGGCATGGAACTGAAGAGCTCTAAACCCACAGTGAGCCACCAAACACCTGCTACCTCACCTCCTGGGGTTCATGCCACATGTGAAAATGAAGAATCACATGAAAGCCAGGTGACTTTATAAGTGACACTGGCCTACTTTCACATTTGAAAAAAAAAAAAAGAAAAACAGTCTCAGCAATTACAGAAAATAGGGTTGAAAACAATCATAGTTTGGAAATTAAAAATAAGAGTAATGAGATATGATGATAAAGTCATTCTTTATAAATTTTTGACAATACTTTATCTAAAAACTCAAGTGTGTAGCTTTTCCTTCCATATCATTTGTTTGACTTTTATTTACATGATTACATAAAATGAGTATCTGATTAGCTCATTACTATGTAGCTGGCCAAACAGTCTGGCTATAGAACCTGCCATTCCCCTGATAAAAGAACTTTTCCATGGCTATCCTTGGGAAAGGGCAAATGGCCTGGGGTATTCAATGGATACCCCAAGGCTCAGTGATTTTGTGATTCAGTTTATTCAGTTGTGAGAAACTTGAACAATGAACTCAATGACATTGTGGGAGCAGAAAGTCTAAGTTTGTCTCTCATTATGTATTCTTTCCAGCTTAGTCAATGTTATCTCCCCTTCCCCCTGTCCATAAGGATCATTTTTGTAGAGCCTTGTCCAGCATGTTTCTCAAGACAACCTTTAAATCAAATTGGTGGAGAGACTGTCCTTTTTCCTATCACACATTCTGAGCACTTTTTTTTTGTCAAAATCATCTGGCCATGTGTGCGTAGCTTTTTACTGAGCTCTATATTGTTTCCTGTTATGCTTTTTAACACACTAACATGTTATACATTTTGTAATACACTTTGGAGTCAGGAGGTGTGTTATCTGTAGTTTCACCAGACATACAAAAGCAGCAAATGGAATGAGGGTCCATGAGAGTGAAGAAGGGGGATGTGATGAGTTGTTTGAAAAAGAGGGAAGTAGACTTCAGTGGTCTGTGTACAAGAGTGGTTAACCATTAACTGTTGTGCATATGAAAACTTGTTACGAGGGTTGGTTTTATGGTAAATGCTCCACTACACACAGAAATGGTACACAAGAACATTTAGAGATGTGATTATGATGCTTATTTCCTGCTGCTAATCTTCCTTCTTCCTTCCTTCCTTCCTTCCTTCCTTCCTTCCTTCCTTCCTTTCCTTCCTTCTTCCTACTGGTTACTTTATTTCTAACTTTTCTTCCCTTTAATCTCCATTTGTTTCTTTATAAATTGCAATAGAGTATCTTCTACAAAATTTCCAATTTTATTAAGTATGATGAGGAAGGTATGGAGCTGAGATTAGTTTTTAGTGTTGAGATTAAAATTTAAGGCTTCACACATAATAGTAAAGCACTTACCTCTAAGCTCCACCCTGCCCTATCCCACTGTGTGTGTGTATGAGTGTGTAAGTGCATATGTGTAGGCGTATATATATACTTTGTATGTACACATGTGTATATACATGCATGTGGAAGCCAGAGAGAGGCCTCTGTTTGTATTTTTTTTTTTTTTTGCTTCTGAATTTGTACATTAGGATAGGCTGGTTGGTCACTAAGAGCCAGGATCCTGTCTGTCTCCCCCTCCCCAGCTTTGGGATAATCAGCATGTGTCACCACTACATGGTTGTTGTTGTTCCTTCTTTCTTTGTTTCTGTCTTCCTTCTATTCTCTCTCTCTCTCTCTCTCTCTCTCTCTCTCTCTCTCTCTCTCCCTTTTTCCTTCCCTTCTCTTTCTTCCTTCCACTTTTCCTTCATTTCTTTATCCTTTCTTTCTTTCTTTCTTTCTTTCTTTCTTTCTTTCTTTCTTTCTTTCTTCTCTTTTTCCTTTCTTTATTCCTTTCTTTCTTCATCTGTTTTATGTGAGTGTTGGGAATTGAACATGGACCTTTCTGACTGAGGAACAAATACTTCTGCAACAGAGCATCTCTCAGTACTACCTCCGTTTTTCAAAAATCACTTTTGTTTTGAGACATGGTTCACTAAGTTACTCAGATTGATCTTAAAATCCCTCTGTAGTTCTGGCTTGTCTTGCAGCCATTATGTCTTATACTCACATGTGGTTGGAATTATGGGCTGTGCCACCAAGCTTGACATGAAGAAATTTCTAACTGTCCCCCAAAGACATTGTGATACAATGGAAAGGCAAGCATGCCATCCTTTGACTTGTTTTATTACTTCCTGGTTTTACATATGAGAATTATTCCTCTGGTGTATTTGGTTGGTATTCTCAACTGTTACATAAATAAACCAGCATGGGAACCTGGGAGCCACACCTTTCTATTAACTATTTCTTGATCTGTGAGAAAAAGAAGGTCAACTATTCTTATATTTCCTCCCAAATCCTTTGAGGCAGCAAGGACTCTTTTATTTCCCCAAACTCTGGAGCCTGCTTCCTCTTTGCAGTTTGTGTTTCTACAAATGGGAAGTGTCCTGCAGCTGAGCTATGAGTGTAATGCTAGAAGTTCTTAGTGCTGCTAATCTTTGCCCTGTGGCACAGCTATAATTACCCAACAAGGAAACCCAGTAGAGTTTACCAGGACAATGCCATGTAATGACACAGTATTTATAGGTAGCTGTGGATTATTGTGTAATTATACTGAAGAGATCCAAAAGTAATTACTAGCATCCTGCCCCTGGGGTTTGGAGGAGAGGAATAATCATGTGTGCAGACCTCCTTCTTTCAAAGCAAATCCTTCTGGTTGTGGTTTCTCAGCAGGAAGGGAACCAAAAAGCTTTAAGTATTCTACATGGTCAAACGCTTTGCCTGGGGGCTCTGCTGTGAATCCCACTGCTATGCCCAGCTTCCAACTCAAGGAAAACCTTCTTTGCTGTTCTGCTTTATCCCTTCGACTTCTATCACCAAGAAATCTCTGTTGAATGTGACCATGTGCCATGGTCTTCCTCATCATCTCAGTGTATCCTGTCCTCATTTCATGTTGTTCTCAGTCACCTAGATTACCATCAACCTGGAAGATCATGATGAACGGAAGGATGACTAGAACACGGCCTCTCGTTGCATGACTCCATCATCCTGATAGGGAAATGAGAAAGACTCAAAAGTCAAGATGGTACAGAATGTGCTATCTTACTTAGAAAGGTAAGGAAGCATGTACAAAAGATGTTACTTTTGGTAGAAAAGATTTGGGTGACTTCCTGGAGAAACATGAACATTGCATAGTGGGTAAAAATGTTTTGCCAAGGTTGGGACAATATTAGAAAAGGACATGAAAAACTAAGGAATTGTATAAGCATCTTTACTGAGACAAAAATTAGCAGAAAGACGTTGAAAAAAAGGACCAGAATTCTTGCTTGTCAGAATGTATGTTACATGATGGGGATGTGTCAGACTCTCACGAGAGGAATGGGGTCAGGTTGTGGAGGTCTTTAAATGCCCAATTAAGGTAGGAGAGAGTCATTGCTAATGGAATAAAGAACTACTGAGTGAAGATTCATGAGGAGGGGTTATCTTTACTAATATTACAATATTGAAAAAACTTGGTTAGGGATTGAGGGAGAATATGTAGAAGCATTATTAAGGCTGAACAGTCTATAAAGAGCTCATCTTAATATTGAGTTGAATGACAGTTTGTGACTTTTGTGTGTGTGTCAGAGAGAAGAAAGAGAGACAGAAACAGACAGACAGACAGACAGACACACACACACGCACATACAGAGAGAGAGAGAGAAGGAAGAAGAAGAAAAAGATATATATATATATATATATATATATATATATATAGAGAGAGAGAGAGAGAGAGAGAGAGAGAGAGAAAGACAACACACAGAAACCAAGAGAAGTAGATCTGATTCCAGTTGTGCACATATACAATGTGTATGTATGTGGAGGTCAGAAGACAACTGTTAGGGAGCTGCTTCTCACCTCCTGGCTTGTTTTGAGGCAGAGTCTCTCTTGTTACACATGTTTGGGTGATCCTCATCTCCATCCCATCTGGCCATGGGAACCTTGGGATTTCAGGTGTACTACTGCACCCAGCTTGTTTACACTGGTCATGGTGATCTGAACTTGGGTAATCAGGCTTGCATGTGAAATGTTTTGCCCAAGCCTTCTTCCTGGTCCAAAACATTGTATCATTTGACCATTGTTTTTTCATTGTTTTTCCTTCTACTAACTCTATGAAATCTCTCCTTTTTACTCTTTATTTCTTTGAATTTTGTTATTCTAGTGCCCACATGTAAGTGAGTTTCTATAGTATTTGTCTTTTCAGGTCTTCCCTATTTTTCTGAGCACAATGCTCTTCAATTTCTTTTATGATATTGTAAATAGCAGGAATTTTTTAAAAAGCTAACCAAATCCGGGCAGTGATGGCACACGCCTTTAATCCCAGCACTTGGGAAGCAGAGGCAGGTGGATTTATGAGTTCAAGGCCAGCCTGGTCTTGAGAGTGAGTTCCAGGACAGCCAGGGCTATACAGAGAAATCCTGACTTGACAAAAGAGAAAAAAATACCAAACAAACAAACAAACAAACAACCCCCCCCCCAAAAATCCCAGAACAACAACAACAAAAGGCTAACCAATATTTCATTATAATGCATATCATCACATTTCCTTTATTTCCTGGTCAATGAACACTCATATGGTCCCTAAATCATAGGTATTGGGAAGGATTCTGTAGTGAATACAGAAATGCAGGTATTGTGTTCCAGAATTTTGCTCTTATAGACAAGTACTCAGATATGGAATTTCACTCTGAAAAGTAGTGTCTGTAGTTAACAGTACTGTGTTGGAGACTTAAAAATTTACAAGTAGGATAGAACTTACAGTAGGTGTTCTTACTACTGCCAAACCATTAGTAATAATGAAATGAGTAAAATAAAGCTTAGAAAGATGTAAGATGTGTCTAAGGCTTTGCTGGTGGTGTGATGGTTTCCCAAGTGTTAATCTGTTGCCAGGTTCGTGGCATTGTATATATATTACACAAGTACAGCCTTTTAATGTCAACCATACCTCAATAAAGTAGTTTAAAGCTGGAAAGGGGATTGGGACCACTAGGTAAGTAGTTCTGGAATGTGAAAGGAGGCGCCACACAGGTTGAGTAAACAGATTACAGATTAAAGTCAATATTAGACATGAAGGATGAGATGGAGGAAGACTTGAAGGGGTGGTGATTATATGTCATGAGGCTGGTGCCAATCTGACAGCATGCTCTGTGTAAGACTACTCAAATCACCTGGGAGGAGCCTCAGCAGGAGGGTGAGTTCATTTCTGGTAGACAGTATTTTGGGAAAGGTCTGTAGTTGCTTCTAACAGCAGTTAAAATTATCATTGTTTCAGTTTTCTACAGTTACTAACTTTGTGTGCAAATGTGTGGGAGCACGCATGTGCCATGGTGCTCATGTAGGATGGGTTACTTCTCTCCTTCTACTGTGTGAGTTCTGGGGATCAAAGTCAGCTCAGCAAGCACCTTAACCTGCTGAGCCATCTCTCCAGTTTCCAGTCCAAAGTAGAATCATTTGCCATAAGTCAGCAATTTAGTTTTGGAAGTAGGAAAGCACTGCCTTTTCTTTTCTTCTTCTGAAGCACAAAGGCACTTGAGGTGGGGTCAAATCTCAGTGCCAGAGCACATAATGGGCAGGCACGAGGATGTGGGTAAAAACAAAGACAAAGCAAAAACAGAAAACAACAAACTAGAAAGTGTAAATACATCAGCCTAAAGCCGACAGCAAGGTTCACGGCTCATGCTTTGCATGCTGATCTCACTGACTCACGTCAGGAGAAATGGGTTTCTTCTACCTCAAACAGGTTCCTCATCATCCAACACACAAACAATGGGAAATCAAAAGCAACTTATCATATGGCCTCTGAAGGATCCGACAGCTCATACAGTAACAGTGGAGAGTCTTTATCTCAAATTAACTCATTGCAGTGTGCTGAGTATAATTACTGTTCTTCTGTTGACTGCTCTACATAATGGCAAGGCTGGGAACATGGAACCATGCACCATGAATTGTCTCTTTCCAGCCCTCACTTGGATCCCATACCAGTATTACATGCTATATTTCAAGGGAAGAAAAAAACCAAGCTTATATTTAGAAACACTGGGATGATGTAAGTGATGTGTACACTCTGATAATACATTTTAAATGCTCAGTGGATGGTGGCTAGATGTGGAATATGTGGAGAAGTATAAACTAATCAGTTTTTTTGGAATGTGTTGGAACTGTTCCCCCCACCTCTCTGTCTTTCTCTGTCTCTCTCTCTCTCTGTCTGTGTCTCTGTTTCCCCCCAGCCTCTGTGTGTGTGTGTGTGTGTGTATGTGTTGTGTGTATATAATGGTATTTCAGAGATAACAAAGTTGTGATGGCACTGGACTATTAGAAGGATTAATTTGCTGATGGATTCATAATATGAAGTGGTGAAATGTTGGAAGTAGAGCTTGGTTGAGAAAGTGGGTCACTGGGTGTGATAGAATACCCTGAGAAAAGCAACTTACAATATCCTGGCTCACAGTTCAAGGATGTAGTCTGCCATAAGCAGGAAGTCAGGATGGCAAGCACTTGAAGTACCTGGCCACATATCTCGCACACGATGAGGAGACAGCGAATGGTGAACGCACACTGACGCTCTTCTCTTCACTCATACGGTGATGGATCCCACCCATGGAATGCAGCCACCCACAGTGGTGAGTCCTGCCACGTCAATCAACAGAATCAGTATAATCTACAGGTATGCACAGAGACCCTTTTGCTCATGTAATATTAGATTCTGTCAAGTTGACAGTGAACACTTACCTCCACACTGGAGAAGTCTGCTGGTTGGGAAGGGCATATCATGTTCTGGCATCTTCCTCTAAACCTTGCTGCTTCCTGTTTACCATGATGTGAACTGCTCTATCCTGCCATGGCTTCTTCACCATGAGATCAAGCCTCTGAAATTGTAAGCAAAAACAAATCCTCCCCCTTATGATTTTTTTAGGCATCTGGTTATGGTGATACAAAAGTAACTTACGTAACAGGGATATGTTGCTTGAAAACATGTTAGCCACATCGTTATTTAACAAATGGAGACACACTTTTACATTAACAATGAAACCAGAGGCATACAGAAGAAAAGCTTCTAAGCATGATTTCCCAGATAGACACCGTCTTCTCTTTAGGCTGTTCAAGGAAGCAATTTGTTTATGACTATTCTGATCCATACAGTCCAGGAGAGCACTGTCCAACAGGGACCAGAGGAGAAAATTATAAGCTTCAAGATGTCTTACAGTGAAAAAGTTAATTTGAACATGCTATTGTGTTTAACTCATCATGACCCAACCAGCATTTCAGTCAGGGTGTGAGCTCCCACGAACAGCTGTACCAAATTACCCTAAGCTTGGTGAATTTAGAAAACAATTTATTTTCTCTGAACACAAAGGGTTCTGGAGGCCAGAGCCTGAAATCTGTTCCATTGGATACAAACTGAAGGTTGGCAGGGTCATGTCTGTGATGTTTCTGTGGCAGAATCCATTCTCAACTCTTCCAACTTCATGTGGCTGTTGGCAGTTTCTGCTTGATGGCTTCAGTGTCCCAGTCTCCAACTCTAGGCCCATATGATCCCCCTTTTTTCCCGGGTGTGTCCATGTCTCTTTCTCTCACTCATAAGGAAACATCTGACTGTATTTAGGGTTTAGGGAGTGGTTCTCAAATTTCCTAATGCTGTAATGCAGTTCCTCATGTTGTGGAGACCACCAACCACAAAATTATTCCATCAGTACTTGATGACTATAATTTTGACACTGCTAAGAATCGTCATGTAAAATGTCATCACATATGATATGCAATCTAAAAGAGTCTTGACCCATAGATTGAGAACCACTAGTCTAATGAGTAATCCTGAATAATCCTCCTCATTTTAACATCATTAATTTAGGTATGCAGGTAAAGGAATTTCTACCTCTAAATAAAGTTGTATTTAATAGAAAAATTATTATATCCATCCAGAATTTTTTATATCCCTCTAAGTTTTAAAATGAAATTGAAGAAAATTAGGGAGTAGCAAGACGGATCAGTGGATAAGGGTGCTTGCTGTGCCAGCAGGAAGACATGAGTTCAAATCCCCAGCTCTCACATAAAAACCTGAGTGTGGATGTACCTGTAATCTTAGCTTTGTGAAAGTGGGAACAGGATGATTCGCCAGCTTTCTGGATGCTAGCTAGCTTGCTTCCAGGCTCACTGAGAGACAGTGTCTCAAAGGAATAATGTAGAAAGAAGTAGAGTAGAATGCCTGACGTTCTTGGCTGGCCTCCATGATGAGGGAGCATATACATTTGCATACATACAGCCACACGCACTATGCACAAACACATAAAGACAACACACATCATACACTAAGACACACATATACAATTAAAGAAAACTGAAAGCTTGTATTAGGTACAGTTCCCACTTCTCAGATGCTTACTGCCCATGAATGGACTATTTTCAACACTGTGACTATTTTCAACACGGGGGAGCAACTGCGAGCTCTGCTCTTCCTTCTCTGTCTTCAAGCCAGTAAAAATCTAAATGCACATGATCTGCAGATAATTCCTTACTTACATAGCATTCCCTACAAATTAATTCTCTTACAGATTTCCATTCATTTTACTGGCTACTATTACTTTCTATATTTTTAAAAATGAGCAAGCAGAGGATACAAAAGTTGACAAAGATGCATAGGTTGGTCACGGAGGAGATAAATGTGTCTCACAAGTATTTCCCAGACATGATACCATACTGTTTGCTGAGCTTGTTCTATTGTAACCACAAGAAATCCCCTGATTCAGAAATTTAACTTATGCTTGGATTAACAATAACTTTGTCAAAGGTTGAATCTTGCCTGAAAGCATTGCTGAGTAAAGTGAGGCCATGGGAAACAGTGGAGTGTGACCCTTCTGGTTAAGATTCATACTTACTGGAAATGAAAGAAAGCTGTATGAAAAGAAAATATTGTTGTTTGTTTTGTGTACATAGCTTCTCTGCCTTTTTTTTTTTTAATGAGACTGGTGTACTAGAATCTGTACTGCATTATTTTACCATTTTGGTTAAGAAACACATATTTGTTTTCTTTTCTACTTTTGTAATATTTTTGATACATTATTTTTATCTCATGAATAGCCAAATCAGATAAAAATAAGAAAAATAACTTTATAAGATGTATAGATTCATGCTTTTCAGGACATAAGCTGGTACATGTTTATTGAATTTAATTAATAAAAAGAAAACAAATAAGAGAAATTGTTTAGATGGATCCACTGATAAAATAATTAGTGAAGTAAGTATGCAAACTTACTAGGATAGAGACAGAAACAGGAAATGTCTTGACCTATGAATCTAACATAGGTATTAGAAGTCGCACTCATTGTGTGTAGAAGAGCCTTGTCAATGTCACAATTATGATGACTCAGATCTTTTTCAGTGGCTGATTTTGACATTTTGGCTCTGCAGAGGTCTGAGAACCCTCTTCTGTGTCAAATAGATATTCCATTTTCTCAGCTGAGCCTCCCCCATCACCACCCTCCCTCTCCCCATCAGCTCTTCATATGGTGCCTTTGCTGGTGATATTGACAGACTAAAGGATTGCTCATTCCCCATAGCCCCACAAGGTAAATTAAAAAAAGGAAAAGTCAAAGCTATTTCTGGACCCTCTCGCACTCAGGGACTCCCAACTCAATACATCCTGGTTGCTTGGAAATGATGCTTATTAATAAGTGAGGAAGGCACAGTTAGTTCATGGGGCTTCAGGGTCACCTATTTAGGGGATAATTTACTTCCCAAATACATTAATGCCTTGAATTCTTATAAGTTGTTGAGTGCAAGCTATTTATAATTAGGCAATTACTTTTATGGATCTTTGGATGTAATCAATGACCAGAGAACTTGAGGACAATTCTCAAAATATTTTCATCTTTTAACAGGTGAGATTTCTGAGCCATTAGGATAAAAAAGAGGATAAGATGATGATTATTTGTATGACTGTCTCATATATGCATACATTATCAGAATATTATTTCCTTTTAACAGAATATAAAATGACAATATATATATGGATACATAAATGGGTATATACACACAAAATAGCAAAATGCATATGTGACAACCACAATTTTTGAAACAGGTTTTAGAAAGGTGTGTCCAGTAATGTGACACTGTGATCATAAAGTTGAATCTCTTGACTGTAATGTTGCAATGATTAATACAATAGAACATCAAAAGCCTTCCTCATAGTCGAAAAGAAGGGACCTCTTATGTGTAGACATTTTAAGGAATTTCTGACACCTGTGACACACACCTGGTAAAGACAGCAGAATAAATCCACCAATATTGACCTTTCTGGACCATTTGAAAACAAACAGAATAATAAAGCAGAAGGACTCTGTCATCAATGAAGCCAGAAAGCAATCTTAGTGTCAAGGCTGTAGAGCAGATTCCCTAGAGCCTATGTTAATCAGTCATACCTGAAATCTGCTAACAGAGGCATCTTCTGCAGACTATAAGCCCTGTGCAAAATCTTCCAAGGAAAGTTAGACACACAAAAAACATAGATGTGCACAGACCTCAAGCTTTTAACTTCTATCAACAGAATTCTGTGGAATGGGTGCTATTATCACATAATAGGAAGCGCAGCACATAAGGCTCAGAGTGTGGTTGTAATTCTCCAAAGCTACGGGGTAAAGAATAGCTGCCGTGAAAATTCCTCTAATTTTAAATCCCCAACATCCTCCTAGACAAGGGCAAGCACACATTTACAGATATGGAAATGAGAAAAGAACAGGATATTTATAAATATGCTATAGAAAATCCCATGTTGAAATCTCTATTCCTCCCTAAGTAATGCTATCACATTCCGATATCTAGACTATAAAGTCCTTGGAATGGCACTTTGAAGAACGGGATTTGTGTCCTTATAAAAAAGCCTTCTCATTTTCATCTATTCTACTTTATATTTTATCTTATTTCACTGAGAAAAAGTCCCTTTTCACAGTCCACATTCCCTTGAAAGTCACAATCCTCCTGACTCAGGCTCCCAAATACAAAGATGATAAGCATGTGCTACCTTACTCATCAAGAGAACTTTCTTGGCATCTTTTTGACAAATGAGAATACAATATTATCAGTTCACGTAAAAAAACTCTTACCATAACCTACTTGTTCTGGCCCCTTATAAAACTCAGACATCACTTCTAGAACTGTGGGAAATAAATTCTGTTTATTTTGTTACAGGAACACAAAGTGATTCATACAATTAGCAAGAAAGAGAGAAGAACATCAAAGCTACTTTTCAATTCTATTCATGCCTTCTTTTTCTCACAAACAACTGGCCACATGAATGCATGGTCCTTGCTCAAAACAGTAAGAAAACAATAGATATCCTGCCTGCTAGGCACCACCAGAGAAGTAAAAAGATAAATGAAAAACAAAAGTAAAATACAAAACACACAGTGGGAATGTCACATTATGAAGCCGATGACAATTATGGGTCAATATGACCCTAGGATGTCAAGGAAATTAAAGAGAAAATGATCTTTTGAGGCCAAAAGAGCTCAGCGATGCATACAAAACATGAAGTGGAAATAATAACACAGAACATGGTGAAAATCGAGTTGACAGAGTTCAACAGAGATGGAAATTTTTCTTGAATAAGTATCACAGGAGCAATGGCAAAAAGTGGAAAATAGATAGAACTGAAGCCACAGTGGGAGACACTGAGAAAAGTCAATGTGACAAATGCAGAAGAAGAAGAGAAAACTGCAGATATGTACATCCCCTCCAAACATAAATATTTACACCATTTAAGTTTCATTTAGGAAGATGGTGGGGTAATTTGGATGCTAAAATGCTTAAGGTATTAAAAGAAAAAAATATTGAACAAATGACACAGTTGATTTATAGTATGTTTTGGGGCATACTTACACCCATGAAGACACTGCCTGCTAAACCCATGTTCTGTGATGGAGAAAAACATCGACTCTTCTCTTTTCCAAAAGAAGGTTCTCTTCTGTTGAGAACCAGTCTAAAGGGCTGGAGAGGAGGCTTGAGACTGAGAGCATTTGTAAATGTACTCACACTAGGGGCAGATGTATTAACATACACTAGTCCAGATGGTTGGCTTTGATAACCACAATTGAAGAATGCACTTAGCATACATCGAGGAGTAATGCGGAACTTGGATTGAGGGTTGAAGGGGACGCAGTGTCATCCTCGTTCCCACTGTTTAAATATTCTAACTTGAGAATTTTAATTCTGCTGACCTTAATGAAAATCAGAGACTAGATTAAAAGATAAGAAACTTCCACATTAAACAACACAAAATTATAACCACTTCAAACCATAACAGATCCAAGCAGATTATAAAAAGCAGATCAAAGCATGGCTTTTTGACCTTAAAACATATAAGAGAATCATGACTAAACACATATCTCATGTAAATAAATAAATGGTAATTAGACATATTTTAAAAGATTTCTCCAAAGGCATATAGGAAAAAGAAGTCCAACATGGTATCACGTGAAGGGAACACACCTAGGGTATTCATCTTGCACAAGTTAGGTCAACTTAACCATAAGAGTGTTCAATGGTGGAAATAGTAAAATATGTGACACAATGAAGCCATAGGCTCATTTCTAACATGGCTAAAAGCAGTCTTGGGAATATGCTGTTGAATTTTATGAAAAGTTAGTTTTAGAAAAGTCAGATCTCTTGATTTTTGTCTCTTGCCCCACTAAATGTATATACTTAATTAAGAATAAGCATGTGATTTGGTAAGAAGCACCAATCACATTTCCTTGAAAAGGGGACTTATAGAAGACTCCCAATCTACTATATGTAAGAGTGTGTCAATGTATAATTCAAGTTCATTAATCAATTAAGTGGGTAAGAGAAAAAAATGAAACTTAGAATGAAGGGACTAAATTATGCGAAAGATCTAAGATAGTGTTTGTGAGACATTCCAAAGGAAAATCACAGAGCTTATAATCAATTATAAACATTAGCAGTATAACAAATTGATGGTGAGAGTCTAAGAACATTCATGGGTGTTAGCCATAATTGCTTGGAAGAAAAGACAGAATTTGTAATGACAACAGAACTAATAAAGTAGCCAATTTAAGGGAGGTCCAAGCCCTACATTAGGAAAGCTGAGACAACCATCTGAAATCTAAGGATGTAAATCTTTCATTTTCTCAAAGTTACACTCTTTTTGAAATAGAAATAGTCATGGCAAACCGATCATCTGATTCTTCAACAACCTGATGTTTTATTACAGTTTCAAAGGAAATGTATTTAAGATGGTCATTGATGGGTAGGAAAATACACACTCATTCTAAGGCATGCTTGAGAAACAACTTAAATTGGGTAGTATTGATACATGAATATTGAATTAAGAAAACAAGGTCTTCTACCAATGGCCAGCTATGGTGTAATAAGTGTGATATTTCAATTGATTAATGGTGAAATAACGTTTTTATAGATGGGGTGTAGCATACGGAAATATTTGTGCTATATTATTAAGTAGAATAGAAAACCATATATAATTTGTGTGTGTGTGTGTGTGTGTGCGTGTGTGTGTGTGTGTGTGACTGTGATGTGTGTATGTGGTATATGGACATATACCAACTTGTGCCTCCACAGGTGTGTCTGGCTTTTGTATAATATATACTTTCAGTTTACTCTTCCAAATGTACATTAATGTTTTTCCAACATTTTGCTTTTGTGATTGGGTATAATATATGTTGCTTTTCATTAACTTAGAATTAGGGCTCATCCTTGCATTTTTTTCAAGCAACTTTTTCATTGTTTCCTCCTTTCTTCCTCATCTCCTGATCTCTTGGTATCCTCCTACCCTGGTGGCTTCCTTTCCACTTCTATGTATTGATTTGTAATTAGAGAAGATACTAGAACAGAAAGTTGTAAAGTAGATATCACTTTGTCTTATTTATTTATCTGCTGCTTACTTGACTCACACATTAAATGACAGATAATGTTCTAGAATCTGACTTGATAACCCTCACTCATAATACTTGCATTGAGAGTGATTGAGAGACTATCAGAACTGTTCAATGAATAGCTTCTTTACCAAGGGCTTGCAAAGTTGTAAGATTTAATCAGGGAATCCGAATAAAGAGAAGCAGCTTGGAAGGCAAAGGTACACACAACTCTTATTTAGATCTTTGTGAAAGTACATTCCCCTTTCCTTCTCATACAGACACATATAGAGCCTCCACCTATGAGCCAGGACACAGGTCCTCACCAGATATCGAACCTGCTTTTAACTTAATATCAACCCTCCCAACTTCCTGATCTATGAGCAATACATTTATTTGACAATAACCTTCCTCCCCCATGTCTCTAGAATTTTGTTATAACATCCTAAACAGACTAAGACACACATTGTTCTAAGTACTGTCCTTCTCCATCCTTTCAGAAAGCACACATTTTCATTTCATATACTTTTCTCATGCACTGATCCCATATTCTCCATAACCTATTTTTAATGGAAATTGTTCCAGTTTAGTTAATGTGTATATTTCTGTTTACTTATAAGACTTTCATTTTGTTTATGTACAGTTTCAATTATTTTCAGAATTTATACCATGTATTGTGTGCCGTTTTGCTTTATTTTGCCTTTTAGTATTACGCATATGTGCTTGTGTTTATATGAGTGATTTAAAAGTTTTATTTTTTAAAAAAGACATACTCATTGTTCAACTACATTTACACTTCATCTTAGCAAACAATAAGTAGCGATGGCTACATGTAGTTAGAAAAATTTCATAGTGTCCCATTGGTTTAATCCTCTGTGTTTTACTAGTAATCAGTACTGCACCTGAATCCACCAAATATTCAGTGATAACATTCTTGTGAATGACTCTTTTGTGATACATACACAGATTTTAAAATTTTTTCTGCAAGATACAGAGGCAAGGTTGTTGGGATTTCTGAAGCTGGTGAAAATTTCTTCTTATGTCTCAAAGGCAGATTCTTCTTGTTCAGACCTGTTTAAAGGAACAAAGCCGAGAGAGAAATAAAACTCTATTCACAGAGCATCTCAGGAATCTCAAAGGCTGAATTCTGGGCAATTGTGGATAGACAGACTCACAGAGTTTATCATCTTGGTTTAACAAGGTTGAACATTCATGGAATTTCCTGAGTGCAGAGCAACAGTCAGAAAACAGAGAGAACAGGTGTACACCATGCTGCTAAACACACCCTCCCGAGAGTTCCCTGTTTGGTCCCAAGGAATCTAGCTCTTTAATGCCAGCATGAAAGAACAGACTAATCTTAGACCTAAGATGTGAAAATATTTTGCACATTTTCTGTTTATCACGGAAGGCTAAGTTTAGTTTTAGTACTGATGTGATGATCTCTGTTTCATCACTGCTTGTATAAAGTCCTGAATTCAAAATCTCCCTACCTCTGTCTTGCTGTGGAAACATGAACAAATGACTAACTTATTAAACATTTATGTTCTACTTTGTTCTACGAAAACTTCAAGTCATCTAAGGGCAATGAAAATTTTATTAGCAGGGGCAATTAGATGATAGATTGTCCTTGGATTGATGGAACTGCTTTACCCAGAGGCACCTTGAAGTTATGAGTGTCCCCAGCCCTGTATCCTGTGTGTGTTTCCTGCAATGGACACGTACACATGGACAAGCTCTCACTAGCTTTTCTTAAATGGAGGCACTTCTGACCCCTCTGAGGTATAAATTGAGAATCCACTTTCCCCTAAGATACATCTTGAGGTAGGTGCTTCATTTTTACCATTCAGTTCATCTCTTAAAACCTCAAAGTTACTAAGAATCATGAAAATCAGAAAGGCATTTAATCCACATTAACACTACCAGACTCCCAGAAAGACATGGAATCCTGTGGGATATTGCAAAGGTTTAGATGGTTTTGGAAACTCAGACTATAATGAAAGCTAGAAATCTGCTGAGGCAGCACTATGGAAATCAAAAGACTACTATGTGGTGAGCAGAAAAATAAACATCAGAATAGGACACCTTGCTCCTGTTCCCCAACCCAGGATGGATGCTGGGGGGTGGGGCTTACTTCTCCTTTAGGAAACTTTCTCATTTCTAAAGTGGTCCTGATAATTCCTTCTCTACAGACTTATTGAAATTAATGTTAACTTAAGAGAAGCACTTAGAGTTGAGCCAGGCCCACACTAACTAATGCTCATCTATGAAGAGTTATTTTTGAAAAATTTAAATTATTATTTTATGTGCCTGGATGTTTTAGCTTCAGGTATGTCTGCATACCACACGATCACAGTGCCTAAGGAGGCCAGAAGTGGATGTCGGATGCCCTAGAAATGAATTTACAGATGGTTGTCAGATGGCATGTAGGTGCTAGAAACTGATCCTGAGTCCTATAGAGGAACAAGCTGGTGCTCTTAACCATTGAGCAATCTTTCTAGCAATGTGCCTCTGTGAGCCACAAGAGGTTATTGGATGTCTGAAACTGGATTTACAGATGGTTGTCAAATGCCATGTAGGTGCTAGAAACTGATCCTGAGTCCTCTGTAAGAGCAAGCCAGTGTCCTTAACCATTGAGGTATCTCTCCAGCCCTCTTGTGAAGGGTCATATAGAATAGCATGTAGATAGGATGTATTGACCTCTGAAAATGTGAATAACCTGATCACACTCTTGCTCTGTATCTGGCATGCAGTAACATAGGATGGATTTTGTAAGCTTTCCTTGCGGATATAATTACACAGTATTTTCTTTTAATGATGAGGTTAGGGTGTCTGAGGATAGTGAAACTTAGCAGCTAGTCAAAAATCTGTATCTTGTGTTGGTTGGAGTGACTTCATTCGGAAACTAGTAATACAATTCAGAAATGTAGAAGTGGTGGAGTAAATGAAAATCATGCACGAAGAGATGAAGAACAAAGTTATTGTGATTCAAAGCATCTGCAAAAACACACACAGTGAGAGCTAGGAAATGATAAATTCTAGAAATACATGGTGGTCAATGCCACCAATATCAAGGAAGAATCAAGTAGGATGAAGAATTAAAGATGTATTATATTCAACAGCTTAGTAGTTATATGTAAACTTGATTTCAACAAGAACAACGTAGAAATGACAACATCAGCTTAACAGGAGCAGAGGAATGATAGACAAGACAGATGAAACAGTAGTGGAGGGGAAGTGTTGGACTTCTCATCATCACCACAAATATCCAAGAGGAACAGCTGATGAGGAAAAAAAGATTATTTCTGCTTCCTGTCTGAGGCTTCAGTCCAGGGTTGGAACTATTGTGTCGACCCTGGGATGAGACAAGAGTATACAGTGAGGAAAACCTGAGGCAGGGGCTGAACACCTCATGGGAGCCAAGAAACATAGAGAAGTTACTGGAAGGGACATGATACAAGACACACTCTTCAAAGGCATCCCCACAAAGATGTACTTCCTTCAATGATGTTCACTTTCCACCCTCCTCTCCTAGTGCTCCATGTCTATCTTAGATTACTCAATGGACTAGAGCCTTGAATGGGTAAAACATTAGGATCTATCTCCGGAAAACCTCTTTGCAGAAACCTCTAGACATTGCATTATTAGTCTTCCAGGTGACTTTTAATCAGAGCACATTGACAATCAAGATGAACTCCAATAGGCAGAGAGAACAAAGAATCAAAATGGAAAGGTATTTTATTCTGGGCTGTGGGAACAAATGGGAGGAACAAGCACATGAAAATTTATCCTAAAGTAAAATTTTTCCACATAGAACTTAATAACTGTATGAAGTTATATGAAGACTATAAGAACATCAAGAAAGGCCTAGCCTAAGAGCAGAGTCAGAATTAAATGTAGAATTCCAACGTGGGGTGGAATTGCAGAGAAGACTTCTTCATTTGCACTTACGAGTAGAAATACTAGTTAAAGGCCGAGGCATGGGATGGGAGGATTCATTGCACTCTAAGAAAACCAAGCCCCTTGACAGCCTTGGCTCAGCTCAGGATCCTCCTTTTATAGGGGAAAATGTACATAAATATGAGCATCAAAATCTGTTGTTCAGGGGAATATGGAAAACTTAATTTGAAAATTTATTTGAGACTACTGAAAGCTGATTTTAATACTGAAGGTTTATATTTGTTTGATGTGTCCTATTTTCCCCACCTATTGGGATCAAGAAAGTACTTTTAAAGTATATTGATAATATGTATTTATTGAAGAAAGGAATGCACCTGTGATCCTAATATATTGAACTCCTGTCAATTCTGACACATCTAATTCGCTTGTCAGTTTTAATTTTCTTTTTACTTATTTTTATCTTATAGATGAGTATTTTTGCCGGAATGTAAGGATAGTATGTACCATATGCATACCTGGTGCCCTTGGAAGTTGAAAGAAGAAGGCATCAGAGCTTTTGAAACCCAAGTTACAGATGGTTGTAAGCTGCCATGTGGATGTTGGATACTGAACCAAACTTCTACAATTCCACTAAGTTCCCTTAACTAATCATGGAGCAATCCCTCAAGCCAAGTTATCTTGTTCTCTTGTTCTTTTAAGACAAACTAAGATCTGTTGTCTGGAAGTGAGCAGAGAAAATGCCTCACCTTAAGGTGCTTCACAGTACCTGCTAGTTAAAATGTTTGTTCATATACTGCCAACATTGCTATCGAGTCCAGCGGTGAATGAAATGAAGCCTTTCATGGAGCAACTTTAATTCCAGAAAAGTTCTCTTTTGTGGGAAAACTCTGAAAACATACATACATAGATAAATACATACATATGTACATATGTATATATATATTACTGTGTAAGTGTATACATTAATTGGACCATATCTATATAGAAACTCAGTTTGTATGAATTATTAGACTCACTATTATTGTAAAGAGTTGAACTGAAGATTCTGAGCACTAGAAAGAAGACAAAGCTTTTCATAGGAAACAAAATTCATCTGCTTCCTGCTAATCTGTATTTAAACTAGGGACACTTCACAGAGTTTTGAGATCTGGTCCCATGGCATAGCTCAGGCTTGCCTCAAACCTTGGGTCACCTTAAACCAGCCACCCTATTGGTGAGACTGCAGGTCACCTTAACCCAGCCACCATAGTGGTGAGACTGCACTCTGGCCAGTCTGTTCTGATGGACTTGAAGTAAGAGGTGGAAAGGACAAATGGCCAGTCTCTAAGAACAACAGGAAAGAAGCTCCTAAGTTCTGTCTCAGGAGAAGAAGAAGAAGGTCTGGACTAAACACTAGCTTGGACCAGACATAGTTCAGTTTATGGCAGCAAGGTTAAATGGAGTTCAAAACCAGCTTCCAGACCCTAGGACTCTTGGGAGGAATTCACTTGGGCTGGATGTAAATGGAGAAAACCATTTTCATTCACTTGTTACAAAGATACAGAAGAACTCACGCTAGCATGAGGAGTGCTTCTCTCTTCTTCCATTAGTGGAAATTTCAGGCTTTTGTATCACATTTCTGTGTAGAAACAACATTCATGCTCCTCACTATTTGAAAACATGGCTGTTATACCTGCCACTGTGTCACATTTAATAAGTTCTTGAAACACATATGGGTCTGCTTCACAATTTTTCATAATTTGATAACTATGTCAATATAGTTACCTTTACATATGATTTACATTTAAAATAATTACCTCACAAGGGAGCACATGACAAGAAAGTTATGGACTAAGGACTGTAGAGATGACTAGAAACACTTGGAATTCAGATGTTCTAAACACTGGCCAGCTAGAATGTTAGCTATTGATTTTTTTAAAACCTTCAAGCTAAGAGTGGCCCCATGTCCAGCAGTAGACAGCCCATACAAAATCAACTCAATGATGTCTTCGGACATTCTTTGCCTCAGGGTATTTAAAAATCATCATCATCATCATCATCATCATCATCATCATCTTACCACACTGCCACCACCACTACTGTCTTCATTATTATTATTATTAAGATTTTTTTGTATCTATATTCTGGATTCTGGTTTTGTGGTTTTATGTGATGTCTGTCTGTCTGAGTGAACATGTATGTCTTTGTGGTTTTGTGTCTTTATGTCTTTCTTGTGCTTTATCTTTTTTTCTTTATGTTTATTTCTTTTGTCCTATTCCAATGTTTTGTCATATTTTATTATTAGTCTTTAGATTCCTGCTTGTTTTCCAATAAGAGATAGACAGGGTTTAGGTTAGGATTGGAGGGGAGGTGGAGATGATCTTGGGATAATGGGGGAAGGGAAACCATAATCAAAATATATTGTACCTAAAATCCATTTCCATCTGGCATGATGCTGCATACATTTGCTCCCAGCACGTGGGAGGAAGAGGCAGGCAGATCTCTGAGTTCAAAGCTAGCGTGGTTTACAAAGTGAATTCCAGGACAGCCACAGTTATACAGAGAAACCCTTTTTCAGAAGCAAAAACAAAACAAAACAAAACAAAACAAAACAAAACAAAAAACCCAAACAGACAAACAAGCAAAAATACCTTTTTTTTCAATAAAAAAGTAATAAAAAAAAATCAAACTAAGCAAGGGATGGTTGGTGGTAGAAGTATAAAGGAGAGAAACTGAATTCCCTCTGAT
Source organism: Grammomys surdaster (assembly GCF_004785775.1). NCBI lineage: Eukaryota > Metazoa > Chordata > Mammalia > Rodentia > Muridae > Grammomys > Grammomys surdaster. The sequence goes on from NW_021604588.1 coordinate 13,858,744, forward strand.
AGACTCTGGGAGAGTAGAAGTTGGTTTTCCTTAGGTTTGGGACGATAAACTTACAGAATGAGGGCAGGCCAGTTTACTGATGCCTCATTTAAAACTGATCAGGTGATATGGTTTCTGTTAAGACATGTCACGGAAAAGGATGTAGGTGTTTCCTTGTCATTTGGTTGTTTCTTTAAGCACACAAATTTGAGAAAGAGCAAGTGGGACAGTACTGAAGGGGGGTTGGATTCTATTAAACTCTGCAGGCTAAGGAAAAGCTTGCTTGAACATTATTTGTGAAGGAGTAATACCAGGTCACTAAGATATCAGGTAAGGTTATAGGTGGCTGTGGATTTAAAGGCAGTGCATTATGAAAAGGCCATAAGGACCCCAAAACAATTTTACAGGAACATTTCAAAGATGGGAGGAAGAAAACAGAAAAGACGGCTGTATAACAAAGTCATCTCCAAGCCAAATTAATGTGTCAGATGCGCTTGATTCATTTTGAAGCTTACAGCATATCATTCAGAACCACGGGGCCATATTGGCATGCTTTCGTAAGGCTTTCTGGTCTGAAGGAAGTAGAAGAGAGGGATAGTAAGTCACTTTTAGCTCTAACCTTTCTGGATTTAGGGCTTGTAAATTCTCTAAGAGGTAGACGTGAGACTCCATGATTCCCATCTTCCAACTGCTACTGGACACCTGAAGCCCAGTGTCTGGATTCATTTCCTATTGGTGCTGAGTAAGAAGAGTGAAGTGACTCACTATAAGATTCTACATATTGACCTACTGTGTGCACGAATGGCTTTCACCCTGCTGCATGCAATCTTCCTCATATCCCTAGGGCACGTAAGTGTTCATCTGAAAATGGAGAACAGGGTCAGTCAAATGGTTTGGCCTGTAAAATGCTCGCCACATAGGCAGAGGACGTGAGTCTGAGTCTCAGAACCTACATAAAATAATTCAGGTGTGAGGTAGTTCGTCCTTGGAGTAGAGATGGGTAGATTACTGGGGTTCACTGACCAGTGAGCATAACCTCAGGAGCAGGCTCCAAGCCAAGGTGAAACCTTATCTTAAACATAACAAGACAAACAAAACCAAAACCAGAAAACCACAAGAGAGTGTGTGGCTCTCCAGGAAAAGCATCCAAGGTTTTGACCTCTGCAGTCCCTATGCAGATACATACATTTGCATAGACATGCACATGCATCATTCGCCACACACACACACACACACACACACACACACACACGTCATACACACATACACAAGGATGATTAAGAGCCAAATTCAAAGACATAGCTCTCTTTGAAGGAAAAATTTCAATTCTGGCTTCAGAACTCTTTCCCTGGGTCTCCCATGCTGGACATGATATGAAAGGTGGTCAGTGTTGAGATGAATAGGAAGGAGTCAGGTTCTGTGTGCTTATAGCCAGACACCAGTGACTCCAGCTAGAGCCCGCTGGAAGCAGCTACAGCTGAACCATCTACATAACCAGGGACATTTATTTGGACTTCCTCTGGCATAAGGTGAATTCCTGATGACTGTTCTGCACACAGGAAGGTACCTGTTGTCTGGGGGTAGAAAATAATCTTGCCCAATAGATTCTGGAGGCCCTGAGGATGAGACATCCCGTACTAAGAATAATCAGTTTCCCTGAAGAACTGCTAGCATAAAGTAGATCTCTATTTATATGACAGCATGAATAAAATAGACTGTTTTGCATTTATATAGCGCATTCCCTCATATAAGAGCCCAGGGGTTTCACTAATACAGTCTTGGAATGAAGCACCGACACCTTTGGGAGTCCACCAGGCAGACAACTGTAGTAGATGTTGGGGGGAAGGCAGCATGCTGCTGTATACGCTGTGTTAACAATGTGTGCTTTCAGCACCTCCAAGCAGACACACCCTCGCCAATTTTCTTTTAACTCTACAACAAGAAACAGAAAAGTAGGGACAAATGTTCTGTTTTGTAGACTGTGGATTAAAACAGTTATGTGAAAAAATGCATTTTCAGTTAAGGTAAAATGGCACAATTACCTATCTAAAATTATAGCAGCTATCATATATATATTAGTTCGATAGTTTGCCTTAAACTCTCCCCCTTTCTGTTATTTTTTTCTGTATAGACATGTTTGTGTGTTTGTATGATGTTTCACATAAATACATTGGTTTTTGTTGGTGTTCTGTATTTCCACACATTAGAGAAATATGGCTACAAAATCCTACAATTTTGTGGCGCATACCATATTTTATTTTCTAAATCAGAATCCTATGTCATCTAATCACTTCATTTATAGTGCTTTCTTTTTCTCCTCCTTCAAAAAATGATATTGTGATATCATTATACCTAACCTTCAGGTTACTTTCCTGAAATCCCAAGACAGCATGAGGTGCAATACTAAGGCTGTTAATCTCCTTTCTAAACAGATAAAATAATTTCCTGAAACTTTGTAAATTTATGTTTGACCATCTTAAGCCAGTGAATCTACATATTGTGATTTAGAAATTCCAAAGTAATTTTAGTTAAAAGATACAAACCCATTGAAAAATGGAGTTCTTTTGAATTTCAGTTTGTCACTTATATTCTCTTTAGCAATTTGTCTATTTTGCCAATAAATTTGCTGGTTTGTGGTTATTTAGCACAGCCTTTTACCATCCTATAAGTGTTCCGGTATGTGACCTCTTATCACATGTATAAATTAGTATTTTTAATAATTTCCTTTGAATCATTCAAACATGGCTTCCCTGTCTTAGCTCTTGAGTCCACAAACTCTGTGAGCAGGGGCTGTTAGTTCATGCTCTCTATTTCAGTCCGTCAACTACAAGCTAGGATAATCAGACACAGCTTCGGTCAAGCAAATTTAACACTCCACACTGTGTTCCCGTGGAGAGACATTTCTTTCATAAAAGCATTTATTTAATGGGCATGTGTGCATGCCTGATTTTCTGCATGTGTAACACATGTATGCAGGTGCCTGCAGAAGCTGGAAGGGCCTGTCACATCCCCTCTAACTAGAGCGTCAGACAGTTATGAAACTACTTGACGTAGGTACTGGGAACCAAACATGACTAGGGGTGCTGAGTACATGAACAAAGGACAGACATCCTTACACTTTTCATTTAAGACTGATAATAAGAAGTGAAATTGTTGAGAAACCTGCTGTTAACTTCAAGAAGTAATTAAACATGAGTGTCGAATTCCATGACTGACCAATGGCTGATTACAGTTAGCAGAAATGTGGATTTCATCTATTGTACCACAGTGAAGCTGTTGATGGTTCTGTGCATGACAGATGGTCCATACTTGCCTAAGTTGACATAATGGACTATACATATGTATTAAAGTGGGCAGATATCAACAGTGAATATGCAGAGATTGATATCAGTGAGTTATGTTAACCCAGAATAGCATAGCAATTGACTTTCCATCATAATTATTCCTGCTTTTCATGCTATTTAATAGCTCAATCAATAACCTCAATGACCATGTTCATTAGGTGTACAAGTAATATCATACTAGTTAGTGAAATGAATATTAAAACTCAGCATAACTAAGGCAACCAGGTTTTTGGGTTTAGGATAGTAAATCTGAGAAAGCATCTTAAGTAGCTCTGTGTATAATCACAATAAGAAAAGTATGTAGTACCCAACCACAAATAAGATCAGACCGTTTTAAGAATAAAGTTAATTAACAAGTTATTTGAAAGATGTTTCAACAAAATCCTATAGATAGTAATTACTAGTTTCTAGGTGTAGTGATGAGTGTTTGATGTGAATTTTCTTAATTATTTGCAGCAACCATTGCAAAAGGTGTTATTATTCACATTTTAGATGAGAATACTGAGGCTGGAAAGAAAGTTAAGTTGCATAAGAAAAGAATTAGGCTAGGATGACTCTGTCCACATTTGGCCATCCTTCACGTGAGTTAACCCATCTGAAAATTATTTGGAAATTTGATTAATTCTCAGTAAAATATAGATTGTGTGCACATTTGTGAGTATTGTCATTAGTGAAATGGACCTATTACTAAATAGACAAGTGCTTCTTCAATAGCTTCTTTTGTATACTGTTGCTTAGACATTTCTCTACTTTCTTTGTCAAAATTTTAATTTAAATTTGAGTCAAGAGGCTTGAGACATGACCTACCAGTTAAGAGCATGTTCAGCTCATACAGAGGGCCTGAGTATTTTCCCCAGAATCCTTATCTGGTGGCTCACAACTGATTATAACTTCAATTTAGGGAGATCTAATAACTTCCATGGGAAACTGCACACACTTGCATACACACACACACACACACACACACACACATGCCTGCAGATAATAAAAGTAATACAAAACTGAGTTGATAAGCTATATTTTTCCACACAATGACACAAGTCTTACTTTGTCAACCAATCTATTTATCTACCATTTATCTGTTGACTATATCAATTTATATAGCCATCTATCTATATTATTATCTGTTCACCTCTTATGAAGTTGAGAATTGAACCCAGCATCTCATGTAGGCTGGGCTCTGCTACTCAGCCACTTCTAAGCTACACCTTATTTTATATATTAATGTCCTAATGTGTAATGGCCACTAACAAATGAGTCAACAGGGATAGAGAAGAAGAAAGTAGCCATACTGAATTAAGTGCCAGTCAGAGATTTCTTATTAATGGTGAGGTCGTTGCTCAGGTATGATTGAGAAAAGTTGATGTGTGTAAGAGGAAATAGCCAAAGCGGTTAATGAATTAAAAATGGATTGCTTGTAAGGGCTGAAAATAGAATCCGGTGTGATGGAATTAGAGAGAAAAGAGGTATGAGTCAACGGATGTCTAGAAAAAGAGAGATCATAAGAGGAGGACAATATCTAATGAGATTCCAAAGTAATTTAAAGCCAAATGCAGGATAAAGTTAAGCAACTTGGTTATCCATACCAGTGTGGGCAAGAAGAGTATGTTTTAGTCAGCATGTTGGGCAAGTATCTGTCATAAAACACAGCATTATACTTACCTCAGGGCCAGACTCTGGTCATAAAGTCCTGTTGTCCAGACCCGTTTCTAGAAGATTAGGTCCCAGCCTAAAACCAGTGGCTCAGACTGTGGCCCATTATAAAACTATGCTATCACCCATACCCCTGACTTCAATAAACACTTGGCTGAGACTTACCTTTATAGACACATTTATAGACTTAGACTTCAAGTTCATTCTGTTCTAAGTCTGGCCCAAGCAAACTCAGGTTCAAATATAACTTGAATGCTAGGTCAGCTCCTGTGAACTCATGTTCTAGTCTGAGTCTCATGGACAAAATTCACAGGCTCACTTCACTCCCTATAGAACCAGGCATCAGGCTAGGTACTCTAAGGACATTCACCATTACTATGCATGGATCCTACCAGATGCCCCACTCAGAATCCTGGAAAGGTTGACTAGTGAAGGACTGTTGCTGTGTCTAGCATGGCTTCAGTGGTGAAAACTTGACCAAAGCTAATAAAGGACTGAAGAAAGGAGAAACACACAGACACACATACTTAACAGCTGGGATTATGTAGGCCATACACACTCTCACGGAGTGGTTTGTACTACTGCCAGAATCCAGAACCTTAATGTGCTTGTTCTGTATAGGACAACTATTAACACAAGTTAATAGTTAGCTAGTCTCAGTATTACGTCTCTATAAATGAGCAGTCCCAGGCTGTAATCATTTTGTAGGAGGAAGCTGCCCTTGCTAGTGTTAATCCATAATGCTGACATTTCCACTCTGACCAGAGAAAGAATTTTCCTGAATCTCAGCTGTACAGGGAAGGCTTTGCTTTTGCCATTCCTGAGGATCTGAGGCATTGGGTCCTTGACATGGATTTGCCCAGGTCAAAAATTATGTGTTCACTCAACACTTCATTTGCTCTTTACATATTAATTTAGGGCTTCCTTGACTCCCTACAGACTACTCCTATGAAAGTTAATTCAAAAAGTGTGATTAATGTCTACTTCATAAACAATCAAGAAAACATGGCCATAAAAGACAAAATAAATCAAAAGCAACCAATCTCAAATAAATGGACATATAGAAAATTAAATCTGCCCCAAATTTTTAAATAATCCCCCTGAAGAATTTCAATGGCATCAAAGAAAACATAAGCAAACAACAAGGTAATATTGAGAAAGCAATATATAAAAACAACTAAAAGCTCAAAAATTGAAAAAAATTAAAGCCTGAGAAAAATCCACTTGACAATCATGGAGCTGAAGAACACACCAGTATGATGGAAAGTTCCATGGAGAACATTATGGGTCAATATAGAACGTTTCCAATGTACTTTGAGTACTTGGTGGTATGATTTGGAAATGTGGGAAGGTTAGGAGACAGGGATAGATGAAGAAAGTAGGTCACTGGAGATGAGTCTTCAGGGGCATATTATCAATGGCTACTGCCTGTCTCAACATGTTTCCACTGTCATCATACTGTACCTAAGTGAGGAAGCTTAAAGTGTTGAGTCCTTGGTATACTCAAAATTAAGTCGATTACACCTAAAACTACTCCACAACAACAGCAAGAAATGTTATATTAGGCCAATGGTAATTGAACACAATAAAAAAAGCACCAACCAACCAAAGTGCCAGCAATCAAAACATATCACTTAAAAACAAAACTACATCAATGGCAGTAGTAGGGAAAAAGAATATAGAACTACAAAAGAGTCTGCAAAGTAGAGAAATTGTTATACTAAATCCTAACCTTTGAATAAGACTCAAATTGCAAATACTTAAATTGAATAATATCTCCAATAAACAGAAATAAAACTGCTGAATGGGTTTTTCAAAGAAAGATACAACCATAAGCTGGCTAGAAGAGGGTCACATAGATTTAGGGACAAACATTTAAAGACTGCACTTAATTAACAAAATAGGTTTGAGATTTAAGAACAAATAATGGTTTTAAATAGAAGAATATATTATATACAAAAAGTTCCCTAAAATAGTAGAATTGACTATACTTAAACAAAATAGAGTTAAAACTTGGAAAAGCAGATGGAGGAGGTAATTTATCAAAATGGTGTAATGATTATGAAAGTATAGCTACCCAACTCTCTAGTAATGCAGCCACATGTTCTCTATAGATAGTCAAGGAAAGAGGCACATGGTAAAAAGTGCAAAAAAAAATACACATGATTCCAGAGGTTAAAAAAGGGTTAGGATTACAGTAGCCAGATCAGGAAGATCAAGGATGAATATATATACTAGTTTCTCATGCACTGGTTTTATGAAGTAAAGAGAGCTTCTACAAAAACCTCCACCTATATCAGAAAAGAGGTTCCAGACCATCCTGTTCAAGAAGTTAACCGAGACATCTGTGAGAATGAAGAGATTAGTGAACCCAATAGCACTTGAGAAAACTACAAGGTCAGAGGTAGCAGCACCAGCCATGCATTAAAGCTGTCAGAGTCAAACAAGGTAGCAACTAACAAGGCTGGAGAGGGGCTTCAACCATCTACCACTGGGTGCAGAGCATCTGAGCAGAGCACTGTTATCTCCCAGGTTGGGCCAGTAGAAAACACACAGGGTAATAGGGTCCTCCATTGGCTTGGCCTCTTGGAGTTCAGAGAGCTAACCAATCTCACAGATTACCTCAGTCTTTGTCATATTTCCTCAAAGCTATAGAAAAACTCATGAGCAAGAGATGGTACCGACTTTTTCTCTCATAGAAATCCCTATTCCCTCATTCCTATATTTCGTTTCACCAATTTTCCTTAAAATTTCCCTTTTTCTTAATTTCTCACTTTTCTCTAACTCTCCTTCATAGAGCCTTCTTACAGTTTGCCTATACCCCAAAATGTCCATGTCTTTTAATAATCATTAGCACAAGACAACCAACTTACAAGCCACTCTCTTAGAACAATATTTGGGGACTATGAGTATCCAGTACTCTAGGTTATTGGATCAAGTTCAGTTGAGTTGACAAATGTCCTGTCACACTCAAAAATCCCAGATTACTACCACCTAAACACACAAAGTAAATATTTATACAAGTGAAGAATAAAAGGAATAACAAAATATTACTGGCAAAATATAATGCATCACTCTAAAAATAGATGAGTAATACAAAAATAAGTACTTATAAAACTGAAATATGCTGTAAGAACAAATAACCTAAATTAAACAGCAATAGAGTGTATATTCTTCCATGTATGAATATATGTGTGTATACTCCTCCGTGTCTGAGGGTCACCGTCCATGAGGATCATATGTAGGGGAGGACATAATAACCTAAAGCTTCTATACACTAAAAGAAACAATCAAAAACAAACAAACAAAAGATTCAACCCACAGGATAGAAGGAAACAATCTTTTTTAGGGGGATAGTACTCTAATTTCTTTATTTTTTCTTTCCACCCCAAACACTACCCCTCCCTCGTCCCCAACTCAGAGTCCCTCCTTGTGTGATATATACATCCCACAAGTCAATCAATGAAAGACGGGTGAAAGTTTGTCTTAGTTAGGGTCACTGTTGCTGTGATGAAACATCATGACAAAAAGCACCTTGGAGAGGGAAGGATTTATTTCACTCACAGTTTCATATAACTGTTCATCATTAAAAGCACTGAGAGCAGGAACTCACACGGGGTTGGAATCTGGAGGCAGGAGCTGATACAGAGGCCATGGAGGAGTGCTGCTTATTGGCTTGCTCCTCATGGTTTACTCAACTTACTTTCTCATGGAATTCAAGACCACTAGCTCAGGAATAGCACTACCCAGCACTACTCATAATGGACTTGGCCCTCTCCTATCAATCATTAATTAAGAAAATACACTGTATTCATTTCTGTAGTCCCTTATAGAGGCATTTTTAAAGTTGAGATTTCCTCCTCTCTAATGACTGTGTCCAGCAGAGACCTGAAAAAATATTTCTTTTAAAAGACAGACAAATATCCAAGAAATATGTTTAAAATGGTCAACATTACTATCAGAAAAACTCAAATCCGAACCACAATTCAATATAACCTTTTATTTGTTAAAACGAAGTTGATCAAACAAACAATAGATGTTATATGTTGTTGATTATGCAGACAAACATAAATCCCAGTGTATTAATAGTCATTATGGAAAAGAGTATCGACAGTCCTTTAAACAATTAGCAACACATCTATTCTATAGCAATCTACTCATGATGCTACATCCAAGAGAACTGAAATAATCATTGTCCAACTTAGATGACACTAGCCATGTGTAGAGTCTGCGTATAAAGAGAGCTGGCTTTATTTTACTACATCCTCACTATCATTTGATGTTTGCTTTCTTAACAATATCCATTTTGACTGTGGTGAAATGAGTGGATTCACAATGTAGTTTTACTTTGCATTTCACTGATGGCTAAAAAGGCTGAGCACTGTTTCACATTTCTTAACAATTCATATTTTATATTTTGCTAACTGCCTACTCATTTTATAAGCCCATTTTTGATTGAGTTATTTGGATTTTGGTATTTAGTTATTGAAGAGCTATGTGTTTTATAAATAGTAATTGATTGTCAGATAGCTAGCAAAAGTATTTTTCCACTTGATAATGTCTGCTTATTCAATTATTTGTTTCACTTGTTGTTCTAAAGTTTTTTTTTTATTTTTGTACAATCCATTCATCAATTACATGTGCAAATATCACACATTATCTCGTTTGTGAATCTCAGATTGCACACAGGTATGCAAAACCATTTATTCACCTATATGTGACACAAAACTAGAAAGAATTCTAGGTGAAGAAGACTAACAGACAAGGAGATCACAGAAATAAAAACTAAGAGGAAGTTATGGGGTTGACTATGGTCAGAATTTATGAAATACTTGAAAGAAGTGGTATATGTGAAATCTATTGGCATACACAATGACGATGAGCCATAAAAATTAATAACAAAGATATCTGCATTCCATGATCATTGTGTCACTATCCATAATAGTCAAGATATGCAGTCATCCTAACAGTCCATTAAAGGATAAACTGATCAAAAAGAGCAGTGTTTATGTATAGCCAATAATATATCAAAATGATGCAAGTTGAGAAATTCAAGACTGAGTACATAGTTTGGAAGTTACACTGAGTAAAACTGTTTTTGTACTTGAAACTAGCCAAAAGAATAAAATTTAAATGTTATTGCTACATGCACATGCACAAAAAAGGCAACAAAATGATAGATGTGTCCATTAAATTGACATTGGTAATCATTTCTCAGGGTACACATGTATAAAATATCACATTGGACACATTAGATAAACATGCAATATTTACTTCCCAATTACATTTTAATGAACCAGGAAAAGAAGCAAAGGCAATCATGCTTGCGCTCCAACACTGGAAGTGGTTTGTTTGTCCTCGCTTCTTCATGATACCATCAGGGACACTGTGGAGGAATTCAGAGACTTATAAATGTTTTACTCATGGAAACAACACAACACCCCAGACTACTGCCAAGGCTATTGGTTGCTCTCCCCAAATTGATGGTAAGGCCTTATTCCTTCCCCCATAGCATTCATTCACCCTAGCAAAATTAAGAATATTGTTTCTCAGGCTAACAGGACACACTGGTGTGAACATAAATTAACTTCAATGCTTCCTGTATCTGCAACACAATTCATTAGCAGGAAGATACTCAGTTAAAAGTTTTGCTTGGATTCCCCACTCTACAAGATGAAATCCATGCCTGGCATTGTTACTGAGGCCAACTAGCTGTGGCTAGACAGGTCACAGGCCTTAGGGGAGAACTTACTACTATGTAATATTAAGTCATTGACTCATAACTTATCATCATATCCATAGATTAGTGTATCTTTCAACTCTCATCAAAGAAGCTTCCATTCGCAGTAGATAGGGATTAACATACAGTCCCAATTAATCAGCACGTTTCTTCCTGGGTGGGCTTTAGAAGTTGTAGTAAATAAATTTTGTCTGTCTCAATATTTATAAATGTCTGAGATCTTCTTCCAAGGAGTGATGATGTAGCTTTTGCATGTGTGTTCACAACTCATTTTGGTTCATTTTTAAGTCTATACAGTTTAATTTGTAGAAAAAAACCTTCAAGAATTTTCAGCAACTGAGTATTTTCAGCAAAGCTGTAACAACACTGAGGTTTTCAGCTTAAGAACACATCTTTCAATTTACCTAAGTCTTCCTAAATTTTTCTCCTCAGTATCTTTTAGCATATGGCTTCTGTGCATTTTCTCTGCTATACCTATATAAGTGTTGATTCATTTGAAATTAGTATTTTATGATTTAATTTCTGACTTTCTCTTCCTGATATTTAGAAATACAATAGATTTTTTTTTCCATATTGACAGAAAAACTACAGCCTTCTCTGTTTCATTAATTAATTATAGTGGCTTTTTTTTTATATTGCATTAGATTTTATGTTACCAAGTTCATTCTATATAGGAATAAAGAGTGCTTCTTGATATGGTGTGATTGCCATTTATTTATTTATTTATTTATTTATTTATTTATTTATTTCACTTGTGTTATTGCATTGGCTAGTTCCTGAAAATACAATGTTGAATAGACATGTTAAGTCAAATATCCTCATCTTTCACCTGACTTGAAGAGACATGCATTTAATTCTTACCATTACATCTGTCAATAGTTGGTTTTTATAGATGCCTCTCTGGGGTTGAGTGAGTTACTTCTTGTCTTTGTTTGCCGAATGGTTTTGTCAAAAACCCTTTGTTAATATATTTTCTTTCACTTATTGGAACGAAGTTTTCATTATGATTTTATTAACATGAAGAGTTATAGCACTTTAGTTTGGACTATATCATTAGATTCTTGCATTAAACCCACCTTGATAATAATGGACTGTCTTCATAATGTTGACTTATACTAAAAATGTACTTGAAGACTTTGTATCTATGTTTATAATAGATATTCATCATCTATTGTTCCTATATTTTTACTTTTTAGTATTAGAAGAATTTGGATATTATAAAAAGTGAGTTAGATGTCTGTTCTCCCCTCTTTACCTTTATGGAAGATTATATTAAGTTGGCAATCATCTGAATTTTACCTCTGGAAATAGAAAAGTATGTGAATAATTACATAACATTAGTATTTGTTATTATTATCCCCATCTTATAGGTGAAGAAGTATATGTTATTGCGGGGCGCCGCCTCGCCGAAAAGGAGAACGCCACGCTTCAGGATTCTTCTGGCAGCATTTTTATTACAGCTCTTTTAGTGTTACAGCTCTCTTAGATGGTAGTGTGGCGAGGGACCCCAAGCCCCAAAAGCTAGTGGCTTATATAGCGCTTTAGGAGATGTGCCGCACACTCATTGGCTCTTATGATGTCGCCAAATTAGCATACTGATTTTCGCGCCTTGCGCAGGCGCACATTCAAGCAAGGCTCGCAAGAAGAACCAGGAAGCAGGAAACCGGCGCCATCTTCCGATGGCGGACGCGGCTCCTAACATGTTATAGAGAAATTACATAACTTCCCTGAAGGAAATGATGCATCCAGGACGTGAAGGAGGACTGACTCCAGCATTCATGATCTCATCCATTGTACTGAACTCTTTCTCTCAGTTATGATCAAGCTTTCTAAATCCTTCTGAGTCTCAAAGTTTTCGTGTTTGTTTTTCAAGGTAGAGTCTGATGAAACCGACATTGACCTCAAACTTACTTTACCAAGGCTGGCCTTGAACTCCTGCTCTTTCTGTCTCAGCCTCCTGAGTTCCTAGATTACTGGTGAGTACCACCACTCCAACTTCCACAGTCATAAAGGAAAAACATACTCTCCCAGAAGGAGGCAATGTGTTAATGTGGCCCACAGAAACATTCCCTTATTTCTTTCAGCAGATTTCCTTCTCCCGATAGCATTCATTTACAAACGTTAACAAAGCCTAACAATTTAACAAAATTAGGAATATTACGTTTCAGGTTGACATGGTACATTGGTGTGAACAAAAGTTAGCAACTTCTACACTTCCTGTGTCTGTATCATGCTCTATTGGCAGGAAGATACTCAGTTAAAAGTTTTGCTTCTGTTATTTTTCGCTATGTAGTGGTATGGATTTGGGGGAAGGAAATAGCTGATATGTGGATCGGAGAGGTTTCTGCATATTTCTTTTTCTACATAACCTGGACACCTGCCTTCTACCTGCATGTTCACCACTGTCCTCCACATCAGCACCACTTTCTGAGAAGAACGACGGAAACAGAACTCAGCACAGTATTCTTTTTACTGTCATTTGAATGTAAGTTTCAGTATTCAGATTTGTCCAAGGAACTCTGGATGTGTCCTCCCATCAGTCATTAGTTTGACTAAGATTCTATAGTCTTCCCATTCCACTGCACAGAGATCTTTAACTTGTCAGTGTACATGAAGAAATATAAGAAACAACTAGCATAAAAACATTTCCAAAATTCTAATCATACTTTTTATTTTTCATTGCTTTTCAATTAAGGGAGCCCCACTGACTTGTCCAGGAAAGGCTGGACCTGGTTTCTAAGGGTTGAATGAACAGTGTATGTTTCTCAGGGTTCTCTTAGAAGCAAAAAAATATGGTGAGTATATATGTGTTCACATACATATTTATGTTTATATCCATATGTATATCCTATGTGTACAAGAACCAATACTTTATAAAATAAATATCATTGGGTGATATGAACAATATGAAGATATTTGTCATAAAGAACTGGTTTTGTGATAACTGGCTGAGAAGTGCTATAATCCTTATTTACAGTTGGATACCTGGAGAGTCCATGTACATTGTGGCTTTGACTCTAGCACTGACTGGCTGTACAGGACCGAAAAAGTCCTATGCCCGGACAGCTGGACAAACATTATTTCTAGGTGTATCTGTGAGGGTAGTTCCAGGAGCGATTAGCATTTATATTGGTGGATACATGGGATAGGTGTTTTTCAAACATTTGAGAGAAAGCCTAAATAGAAAATAAATAAATAAATAAATAAATAAATGCAGAAGTTGGTTGAATTGACAGCCTGACTATAAAGCTAGGTCATCCATCTTTTTCCATGTGATTCCATGATGGAAACCTGATTGTCTACTAATAGAAACTTAAAAACAGTCTTGGAAGTTCAAATTAAGTGATATAAGACATATGCAAAATCTACCATATACAGTAAAATTTATTCCTCAAAATTAAGACATCAAGTGCTTAACACACTTTTAAAATTAGGCCTTATAAATCTGAGGGTAAAGCCTACTATTTTTAGGATGCTGTTTCAGCCTGACATCTTTGCATTCAGATTGCTCTGGGAGATGTGCATTCAGATGTTAAGGGCTCAGTTAACATTTGGGGATTCATGCGTAGCCAACTTCATCTTGTCCCCTTCAAGGGTAAGAAAAAAAAATCCTCTTTTCGTAGTGCCTAGGACTGGGTTCTACACATGAGAGGCCTTCATGAGTGCATACACCCTTTCATGATCTGTATATATTTCATTTCACTAACAGACAGATGCATCTTCTCTTCTGAGCAATTTCTTTCCCAAGACTATTTAGTGTCATGATTTTTAGGAAGTCGACACGTACAATTGCTTAAATATTTCCTGTCAATTCTGAGTTGTTCGAAAGATGAGATGAACTTTAGGAGATATTATTTTCTGGAGACAACTTTAGATTCCTTTAATACCACAGCCCACGAAAATACACCATGCCATTTTGGGAAGATTTGAAACTTCCTGTTTATCTCTCCCACAGTGTCCCAGCTCCTTTATAGAATGAAGTGTCTCCAAAACGCTGAGACTGTAATTTCCAGGACAGTGTCGTCCATCTCATTTCTTGCCTGTCCTTTCAGTTTTATGAAGGTTACAGACATTCTTCCTGGGTGTTTGTCAAAGTGTTTATCTACTCTGGAACCTGCTACCCAGACTCTGCCCAGAATATTTTATGCAGATTTTTCTTTCCCTTGATGCTGGGCACCTCAAAAAGACTGCAGCCACTCAGTCAGGAAGAGAAACATCTTTGATGGCGGTTTCATTTGCTTTGCACCAGATTCATTTATGTCAGTTTCTGCTGCTTACTGGTTGAACACAGAATATACGCTGCATCAACAAACTGGACCATTTCTGTTTGGTCACGAGTCTGTTATGCATTTCTTTCTGCTATGCATTTCTCTCAGTTCAGTGCACACAGAGGATGGAAGGTTCCACTTCATCAATATTTAAACCTGCTGTTTCCACAAGGAGGAGGGTACACATGAATTCACATAGTCTCTCACTCTCATCTCTCTTCTTTCGTTCCTCCCTCTCTTTCTCTCCTTAACCCTGTCAAAGATATTTCTAGGAGTTAAGTATTATTTCCCCTATCAAACATGCTTACATATTTAAATTAAAGGGAACTTACACCTTTAGTCACGTATTCCTGCACTCAAAAAGGGTTATAGAATATGACCACATACTCCACATTTTGTTTGGTAGTAGAAACAAAAGGTAAAATAAAATAACATTTTTCTAGACCTTGAAGAACCAGAAGCCTTTTGTTTGATGAAAACAATGTGGAAACTGAGCTGGTTAGTTTTAACTGCCAACTTGATACTATCTAGAGTCACCATGAAGAGAGTTTTAATGAAGAACTACCAAGATTAAGTTGACCTGGAGTCATGTCTGTGGGATACTGTCTTGACTTTTGTTTGATAGAGGAAGACCCAGCCCATTGTGGGTAGCACAGTTACCACAGCATGGGGTCTCTGGGCAGTCTAAGGGAGCAGGAGGGTGGTTGAAAGCAAGCAAGCAAGCAAGCAAGCAAGCAAAGATGTTTCTTATCTTTTTGTTCTAGGCTGTGGATGTGATTCAACTAGGTCCCTGAGTGGGTGTCTTGATTTCCCTGAAATGACAGCGTGTTCTTGGAGTGGAAAGCAAGAAACAAAAGCAAACCAAAAATCTAAAAACCCAAACAGAAAACCTTTCTTCACCTATGTTCCTTTCTGTAAGGATATTTTGTCAGAGCAACTATAAATATAACTAGGGGAGAGATGAAGACACAGAGGGAATTTTCGGTCTAGCCCTTGAATGTGATGCTTTTTTGAAACTTTTATGTCTAAAAGCATGATGTCATATTCCAGAGTTGGAGGCCCATCGTCATTTTAAAGGGGAGAGCTATTTAGCTTCTTTTTCTGAGAATAATTCTTTTCTTGCATTTGAATAGATGTCATTCTACACTCTGGCTATGCAGAAAGGTATAACTGTCTGCATTCCTGAGCAGCAAAAATAGAAGTTTGAGCATTACCATAAAATGTGGGCAGTTAGCTTCATGTGGGTGAAGCTGCCTTTCTATAAAATATCCTGATGAAAAACTTGATGTTTTGAAAAACTTGGAGTAAGAATGGGATTAGGATTGTCTTCTTCTCTGGGCACCAGAAATAGACTTCTTTACATGCAGGGATATATTAAAAATAGTCAGAGTGTTTCTGTTCTGATCAATTTTGTTAGATTTTTTTTCTTTTTTTTTTTACCCCCATAGTAGTAATTTTTCCTCCTCCTCCTTCCCCAACCCTCTTCATCCTCTTGCTTTAATTTAGTCTCTTAATTTTACCATCATCTCTGTTCCCCTCAGCCATTGATCAGATTTATGCTTCTGTCAATTGTTACAGGCTGAGATGTGCAGATAAGCAGACTTCATGTTAGTCTGTTGTTCTACAAGGCCATGAATGAAAGCCTATCTGGGTCTGCCGGCATCTTGCCCCCAACCCCACTCCTTCTCAGAGTTCCCCTGGGACTTCAGAGGGACTTCTGAAGATCTGTACTTCATGAAGAGCAGAGATGTTAGTGTTCAGACAAGTGTTGTTTGAGAAATGAAAGGAAAATGTCAGAAGAGGGTCTTGAAAAGTACATGTGCTGGTATTGGTGTGTTGAAGAACGGCCGGATGTATCACGTCTAGAACCAGCTACAACAAAACTGGGTTTTTGATGCATTTCTTGTCTCTAATGTATATAAGAGCACTACACTGGGAAGTTTTGGAACACAGTGGGTCAGAACTGCAGAACAGCTAGGAGCATTGAGGAAAAGTGAGTAATTCCCAGGCCCCAAAAACAAGAACACTAAACCTTGTGTCAGCCTCAGAATGCAGAAGTCCAATCTGATACTCAAGCTGTTTACCTATGAATAATCTTTTGTTCCCAGGAGAAGATGATTTCTTTCTGAAGGGAAGAACCTATAATTTAGGCTCTCAGACTGTTCCTGGGCTGTAGACAGTGACATCTGGGAACATAGTGAAAGCATTTTAAATATAAAGAGAAAAGATACCAGAGCACTGAAATAAAACCAATAATAGATGTACAGCCCCTTAAACTAAAGACATTGCCATCCTCAGACAACCCCTATTAAATAATAAGTATGCAATATCTAAAATGAATTTATAAAAGGGTGAACTTAGAAAAAATTAGAAATGGGAGATTATATCACCTTTAAAATATATCAACTATATTTTTAGAAAATATAATTTTAAATTATCATTAGAAGACTATCTAAACTGTAGCCTAGAATTAGCCAAGTGAAATGAATTTTTCCATCTTAAGAAATGAAAACAGAGATTACAGAAAAGATCTGAAATCGATAAAAAGTCCAAGCCATAGCTTTAGTTGACTTACAATCTGAAACCAAAGGGAATGTGAAAATGACATGTTAAATTTTTATATCTGATAACAGAACATATAATGTAAATACACATATGTATGTATTTATGCATATCCTTATGTTTCAAAACTGAAGAACAACAAAAGATAGAATTAGAAAAAGTCAGACAGAAAAAGGTGTAACAATTGTTTCTGTGTATTTGTTTGTTACTCTCTATTTATTAAGTTAGGTAGTTATTCATTAATGAGGCAGGTTCTCATGTAGCCCATGCTGGGGGCACACTCTGTGCAGCAGAGGATTATGTAGAACATCTGATCTTCCACGTCCCTACATCCCTACTTCTGCTGGTGCAGGCTTGTGACACCACCCTAGGCTTTTGCTATCCTAGACATGGATCTCAAATTTCCATGTATGTTGAAAAGCACTCCATCAACTAAGTTATGTCCTCTGCCTACAGCTTGATACTTTAAAGACATAATTTCTTTTTTTTAATTTTATTTATTTTATTTTTTTTTGAAAAACCGAGTAAAAAGAATTTTTATTCTTATGGTTAAAAAAGCTTTTCTATGGTAATGCATTATAATACAAAAACATTTTGGATACAACAGTTTTCCTTTTTGAGAAAAGGTCTTCTATACAACCCTGGTTATCCTGGAATTCACAGAGGTCCCTCTGCCTCTGTCTCCCAAATGCTGGGATTATCTGTGCACACTACCACATTTGACCAGACTTTTTATTTTATTTTATTGTGGAATACTTAGATAACCCCTTTTCATTTTCTTTTTTTAATTAATTTAATTTTTTATTAGTAACATTTTTTTAAATATTAATCAAAGGCTTTAGAAGTTCGGTAATGCTCAATAACAAGATGCCCATACAATTAGAAGTGTAACCCAATACCCAACCTAGATATACCAACTATCTTTTACTGGTGGAGACATTCGAACATTCGCCTCCATGTTTCCCTCTCCCCCCCTCTCATCTCCTAGCTCCTCCTCTCCTTACTCCTCCTCTTCCTCTCCTTACTCCTCCTCTTCCTCTCCTTACTCCTCACACCTTAGCACCTCCTACATATCACCCTTCCTGTTAAAATAAAATTTTTTTCTCAAAATACAATTAAAGTATAACTATACCAATTTGTATCAGTAAGCTACAAGATAGACCTAATACCCAGTCCATCATTTTGTTGACTAACCAGAACCTCTGTCGTCTCTCCTAACTAAAAGACTGGTTTTTTTTCTTAGCTTTAGAATGAATGTCAGCTGAAAACCATCCTCTCAAATCTTATCTCTCAAAGTAAATAGAGGGGATTGGCTATGAGACTATAAATCTTCAACCCCATCTGAAATCCAGAATGACTGAATTAACTGAAATTATGGGAAGCACAAAGCATAGCTTCTAAAACTTAGCCAATTTATAGAGACCTCTGAACACCTGGACAGTCCCTATACTATAAAATGTTGGAGCAGCCGATCTTCAGACTTCTGGCCCAGGATCATCTGACAGACCTAGCGATGCAGAATTATTAAGGGCTGATTACTCTGTCTTGGCAAATATAATCAGTCGACTATTTTGCAAGTGTGTCCTTTTCAGGACAGTAATTTGTCTGTAGATGAAAAAAGGCAATTCTTGCCTAGTGGCTGTCTCACCACAACTGGAGTAACTCCAAAGATGCTCAATTTCTTCTTAGAATCCAAGACAGGAAGCTGTCAGGAGCAGACAGGTCTCTAATCAAAATGAATCCTAATACAGAAATGTTTGTAACGTCAATTCTGTGGACTTCTGACGTTTTGAAAACCAACTATCCATGTAAGGCAATCTGGACTGTTGTCTGTTAACTCCTCTCAGCTGTTTCTAAATAAAATATAGAAAACACCCTAACAATAAACTCAGAACCATGAATTTGCTATAGGTCCTTAACTCCCAGGCTAATCATCTCAAATTACTTAAAAAAAAATTAAAGAAGGACTGGGCCTAAGCCTTGTATTCCTAAATGTGTTATATAGGCACAATGCCTATGAGAGTGACAATATTAATCTCATTTCTATATCAATAAGATACTCATACCAATGAAAACCTTAAATTTGAAGTGAAAGTAAATTTTGTACCATTTAAGAAATTATAACTTCAGCTTAATAACAATTATACAGATTTCTACCAATAGGTTATGGCTATGCAATAAATCCTAGCTATTCCTTCCTGTTCCAACAAAACCACTACTTTCCCCTAGAAAGACAGCCCACTAAAAGAAAAAAAAATCTTTTAAAATATATTATAAGTGTTAATATATTTCTTTGATGTATTTTTTAACTAAAAAATTATCAATTTTGTTTTTAGAATTTCAGACATGAGTATAGTGATATATAGCATTTCTACCCTTCTCTCCCCTCAAACTTTTCCTATGGCCTCCCCCATCTCCTTCGTCAATGTATGATCTCTTTATTATTATTGTTATATATGAACAAAACTCAGAAGCAAAACTCCACAATCTACTGTATTCATTCAGTGTTGTTCCGGTGAGCATGAACTCAGGACTGGCTTGGATAACCTATCAGAGAGTTCATGTCTGGAAGAAACAGATTCCCCTCCTTCCAGCAGCCATGGATACCTGTAGCTCTTCAGCTAATGAAGGGAGCTTGTGGCATTCCTACATCCGTATTGTCCTGTGAATTGTGTTGTTATGTAGTTGATGTACCATTTCCTGGACAGCAATTCTGCCTAGAACCCATGCAGCTTTTCTGTCAGGTCTATGCATCAGTTTTCAAAGAATGAGAAATTGACAACTTGTTCAACAGAAACTATTTTCCGTACGTGTTGTGGTAATATTTAAAATGGCAGTGGCACCCGATCTGGCTTGTCCTTAAGCAGCCACCATGTTCCTGACTAGACAAAGCCTGAGGCCAAGAGCGGCAGTGTCCTCCTGCGATTGCTCCACTCAGACTCCAGCTCAGGACAGCCAGAAGCACCCGCTTGGAACCCACTAGACGCCAGTGTGGTGGCTAGATCAGCCAATCCACCATGCTGCCTTCACAAAGCTTGGCTGAACCCTAGACAATACCCTCCATCCACGCAGTACCCGGTAGAAATGAGACTCCAAAGGCTTTATATATTTGGAAATGCTCAATTAACAAGATGCTCACACAATTAGCATAGTTACCCGATACCTAACCTAGATATTATAACTACCTTAAACTGCTAGAGGCAAGTGGACATCTTTCGCAATCTTCTCTCTCGTCCTCCTCTTCCTTTTCCTCTTCCTCTCCCTTCCCCCTTCGCTTCTCCCACATTAGCTCCTCCCCAATCGCTCCACTACAAAAAATGTAGCAGCAGCCACAGGAAACCATCCTGCTACAGGTACGTTTTTTAGATAACTTACTATTTTATTAGGTACCTGCTATTGACCATCTCTTATTCACCTGGAAGTTCCATTAAATGTGCATTGAAACTTCACTCTCTCCAAAAATTGGAAGCTGTTTATTTTTCCATACCTTCGTGTCCCTAGCCGCACTATGTATATTTTCTGATATATTTTTCAGTTCACGAATTGTCTTTTTATCTGTATTTAACCTGTTATCTAACATTGTTAATCAAGATTTGTCAAATTCAATCTGGAATTTCATAAGTATATTTGGATATTTTTATTTTCTTAGCTCAGTTTTTTTTTTAAACCAGATTGAGTATATTTAAGTTTTAGTCAACATATCATAATTTTGATGTTGGAAGAGGTAAGGTATTCTTTTTGTTTGTTTTTACATCCCTTTATTTGGGTTGGTTGTGAAATCTGGAGAAGAAAGCAGAGACAGGTGGTAGGAACAAAGGCTTTGCCTCTGCACTGGAGTGGCAGTAGGGGGTCAGCTTGTGCTTTCAAATGATCAGGAGAACGTTGTGTCTATTTTATATTTCAGAAATAACATTCGAGATAAAAGGTTTCAACTGCTCTACAAGCTGAGCGCATTTTTTTTTGACTTTACACAAAGACCATGGAATACTAAAGTTTGAATTTTATGTGTCATGGAGGCTTTTCTTTGTAAAAATTTTGCATCAAATAGAAATTTATATCAGAACTATGTTGATTATTATTGTTAATCATCCTTAAAGTTAAATGGTAATTAGCTCCTTTTCTTGTGTCATCACAGCAACATAGTTGACAAAAACAACTGAAAAGAGGGGCATTTGTTTTACCTCATGGTTTAGAGATCCAGTCTATCATGGTGAGGAAGCCCTGGTACTGGGACCAGCTCTCTCTCACCTGTAGCAGTGGAAGTGTGAAGTAGCTTGCCCACACACTGGCATATCAGAAAGCGGGAAACTTGAGGAGATAGGAGAAATAGCAAATAACCCTCAACGATCCCTCTTATGGACCTAACTTCACCAGCTACTCACTGCATTCCCAAACTTCATTGCCTTTCCCAAAGAGCACAGCTAGTTCAGGACCAAGCATGAAACTGCTTGAGGCTGTGGCAGCCATTCTGGATTCAAACCATGATGTGCACCTATATTTAAGATTGAAAAAGCATTTTGCTCTTCAGTGAAATGCAATGCATTGTCACCTAGCTATTCGTGGAAGTTGCAGACTGGAGGAAGTTGGTACTAAAAATTAAAATGTATCAGCTTCACCACATACTATGAAGGCGGGTATGTAGTAAAAGGAAGCAGACAAATAGTATAATAGTTAAATGCAGGAATCAGTGAGAGAGAGAAACATGTGATTAGCAATAAAACATTCCTTTTACAACAGTGACTAGTAGAAGTTCCACCAAACATTTATGGGCTGGGTAATTCTTAATCCATGCAGAAATTCTTTGCAGAGGTAAGGATGAATAGTGTATCAGACTCATTTTGTAAGACTAGAGTAACTCTAAGATGAAGACCAGTGAAAATTTGCAAGAGATAGAAAAATTATGGACCAGCTATATTCTAAAAGCACATCTAAATTTGAATCAATTGAAAAATAGACTCAAAAATTCAAAATAAAATCTTAAATGCTACCACTTTAAATCCAAACATTAAGATAGAACAGTGTGAACCCTAGAAATATGGAAGAATATATTTATCCTAGAAATATAAAAATACTATATAATATACTATCTAAATATATTTTCTTCAAATTAATTTGTAAAGCAAGGATATAAGATTATTTTAAAGAAGATAAAACTTAAGAACTGTGTGAATATATAAAACATATATCAGAAGTAAATGTTCCTAATATGATTAAGGATGCTTATGAAAATGACTAATTGTTGTAATGCCAATGTGAGATTATTCTCAAAATAAGCCAGGAACAGAATTTGGGTCAGTATTTTACTAACAGTCTTTAATAGCAAAATAAAACAATAAATTTACAAAATTACATGTTTGAAATTAAGAAAACAACCATCAGCATTGGCAGTTGATTTCACATAGAAAATACAAAATAATCTATAAATTATGAGATTCAATAAGAGACTTTGTCAAGTTGGCTACATATAAAATTAGTATACACAACATGATTGAGTTCCTATATTTTCAAATGAACAAGAATAAAAAAATCTCATTATATAATATTAATAGAGATTTTGACGAATTGACCAACGTCGTTTTGAAGTTTAAAGGCAGAAATACACATGAGATTTACAGCAAGGCTAGTGGTTTGTAACAGGAAGGAAGAGGCAGATCGTTTAAATGACACCAATGCAGGGCAAGGTTGTGGATTAGGCAGGACCCTCCAAACAGTTGTTGAGAGTACAGCTCAGTGTGCATATATTGGAAAGGGATTTCTTCTGCCTTTAGTGTTAATTTCAAAATAATTAAATGGTCTGAGGAGCTAGCTCAGTCTACCTAGTGCTTGCCATACAACCAGGTGGATCTGAGTTCCATTTCCATAACCCATGTAGAAGCAGCTCTTGAGATAGCACATGCTTATAATTCAAGTACCAGGGAAATGGGAAAAGGTGCATCCTTTGGTTCATGTGCCAGCCAACCCAGCCCAACCTTCCTACTCTATAAATATCTGTCTCAGAAATTCAAGGTGTATGGCATATGAGGAATAAAGACACCTGAGGTCCCTTCACATGCATGCATACACACATGTCCCGACACACATGAACATGTACACACAGACACCCACATATACTAAATAAACAATTGCATAAGCTGTGTTAGAAACTAGTCTCGACTCTTCTGAATATAACTGGGAAGTTCAGAATTCCTACTTTTGTTTACATCAGACTTTTGATAATAATCCCATATTCTATAACCTAGAATTGCATTTCCATTAATCATTTTTATATGCATTTGGAACATGGCTGTTATGTAGTATCCTTGAGAAAACTGGAAACACAAAAATTCCCATCAACTCCTGTGCTATGATTGTATCTTACCTCAAGAAAGTTAGTTTTTGATGGAGGAAAATTTTTAATTACAAATAATTATTTTCTTTCACTATATTATTTCTCCTATGTAGAAACTCTGGTCCCACATTGGGCGCCAGAGTGTCCCATCCAGCAGGACAATGGACTGGGACTGGGAAACCACCTGAAAGAGAGAATGGGGGACAAGAGTACACGAAGAATGGACAGCAAGTCAAGAAGTCTGATCAAGCTGTCGAATTTTTATTTTTCCCACACCAGGTTATATACACATAGAAGCAGGATATAGGGAGGGGCATGACGTAGGGTTTCTTTGTTTCTGGGGAGTGCAGGTGTTCTCAAGGGGAGTACAGATTTCTCCAGGACAGGATATTACAGTAAGAATCATTTTACATGTATGCTAAAATGAATGTACAAGAACATGTGTAGGGGGTTTAAGAAATAAGAATTCAGGGTACCTAATGAAATGTATTATAGACAAATGCTAACTATTGAGAATAAGTACATTTCTATGAAGTGTTTATATTTTGCCTGAAACTCTATACATCTGAGCATTCTTTATTTATGCCTTTATTGATTCTGTTGTATGTACACATGTTGGTGTGAATACAGGCATGCACTTGTGGCCAGGTGGACACAGAAATGTGAGCATGTGGTTACAGAGACCAAAAGGCCAGCCTGTGTGTTGATCCTCATCCATGATCCATAATCTTGTCTGTTCATTTGGGCTTTTATTAGTTTGTCTGAGGCAGGGCCTCTAAATGACCTGGAATTTGCCACATGTGATAGGCCTGTTGTCCAGGGAGTCTCAGGAATTTGCCTCTCTGTCTCTCCATTATTGGGGAATATGCACCATCATTCTGGGCATTTTAAACTTGGGTTCTGGGGGGCTGGACGCAGGTCCATGTGCTTGCAAGGCAAGCTTGGTACCTACTTAATCATCTCTTCAGCCTCCCCAGAACATTATTTGTTAAACACACCAACAATATCTTCTGCCCTCAGTAAGATCAAGGATGCCAACGATGACAGAAACTACATTTCACTGTAGTGACAGAGAAAGTGTCACTGAGCTTGAAGCTTCGTGCATAAAAATTCACCAGAAAAATCAGTAAAAAACATACAGATCATATAAAATTGCAAGTTACATATCCCTCTTCTAAAATTCTAAGATGAATGCCTTCAAATTTGAAATTTGGAGTGCTAATATGACATTAGGAGGAAAAGTTCCACTATGATGCATCACATCAAAACACAGGAATAGTAAAACTATTATATACAATAGTTTTGTATTCAATTACCTTCAGCATAGGGTTTAAAAAAAAACAAATAAATTCTGTGGTCAGACTTGGGTTCAGTCCCCAAGGCAACTCATTATATGTTTGCAAATATTCTAAAATCTGAGGCAACAGTTAGAACTTTGAACATTTCTGGTCTCTAGCATTATAGATAAATTATATTCTGCTGGCACAGTTCAAGCACAGTTAAGTCTGTCTGATAAATCAGATGGTCCTGCTATGAGGTCAGCTTGCCATAGCTCTTGAAAAGTCTATTCCTGTTCTGAACCTCTGCTAAGATAAGAAGTCCTCAAGACTCTTAGTTAATGGGTCAGAGTGCAAGCAAATATGGTATACTAAAAATCCAAAAGGTACCTGCAGACTGAGCCAGATCTGGCAATTAATCCATTACCTAGGAAGGAATATATTCATATGTCTCAGATCATCAGCTGTCAGGAAATTCTACTGGCGTGATGTATACCCAAGTTCTTGTGGAAAAGGCTAATCAGAGAGTGAGGTTGGAATCATTTATTAAGCAATAACATAAAATGAATATATCTAGTACCAGAACTTCAAAAACTAAGAAAAATGTATTCAGGAAGAGGAGTAATGTCGGATGTGAATTGATCAAAATAAAAAACTAATGGAGGGAAGGTAACTACAAAAATCTTCTTAGTGAGAGGAGGTGATGAGGAGAGAGATGAGAGACTGCCCGGTTATTAAGACTGCTAGTTGCTTTTCCAGGGGTTCAAGGTTTGAGTCTCAAAATGGACATGGTAGATTATAATATCTGTAACTACAATTTCAAGACATCCTATGCACTCTTCATTCTCAAAAGATAAATAAAAATGTCAACACACACATACTCATAAACACACACGCTTTTCTTACTGCAATAGTGTCTGGATAGGAGAAATAGTACAATGAAAGAAAATAATTACTTATAATTAACAATTTCCTCCATCAAAAACTAACTTTCTTGAGGTATGATATAATCATAGCAAACCTTTTTATTTTTTTGAGACAGTCTTGTGGTGTTTAGCCTTGATTGGTATGACACTCACTCTATATCCCAGGCTGATCTCAAATGCCTGACTATGCTCCTACTTTAGCCTCCTAAGCCCCAGGATTATAGGTATGTACAACTCCATTTGACTACAATGTATCTTTTAATAATGGCTTGTGAGTTACTGGAAGATGTATAGAGATTGGCCATCTGCTACATAACTGAACAAACTATATTTGAAAGTTCCTAATTCTAAACACAGGAAACAGAAACATAACCAATTCATGAGCAGTTCATTCAACTCAAAGATGAGCAACAGGAGAGGGTGAGAGGAGTGTGTATCACCTACAATTAGAGAAACAAAAAGAGGGTGTTTAAGGCCACCTTTCTGTTACATTAATAAACACCACTACCAAAAAGCAACTTGTGGGAGGGGAGAATTGATTTGGTTTTCACTTACAGGTCATAATCCATCACTGGTGGAACTGAGGACAGGAACTGAAGTATAAACCATAGAAGAATGTTGTTCTCTGGATTGCTCCCTTGCATCCTCCCTGCTTCAAGTTCAGGTAGCTTTACCACACAATCAAGACTCATCCATCTATGCTTCTGCCACCAAGAACAGGCCGTGTCCTCCCACATCATTTAGCAAGTAAGAAAATACCCTCCAAAACATGTCCATAGGCCAATCTGATGATGGCAAACCCTCAATTGAGACTCCTTTAGATAACTCTGGGCTGTGTCAAGTTGACAGCTGAAGATAACTAGGAGAGGGAATGAACGCCATAAAAATCTTTGCATGTGTGGAGATGCCAATGAAGCCCTTACTCTGCGCTCCTAATGCATGCTGATGAAAATATCTTAAGAGAATATTAAAATATCAAGCAAAGGTAAAGTGAAGACACTGTAGAGGGAATTCTGTCTCATTTAAAGTTAAAATGTGAGAATCCAAGAATCTTCTCTAACACAGGTGTTGGGAAACAGATGACTGGAAGATTACAGACCAGAGAAGCATCTCCTCATTTATTGCAGTGCTTTAAGACCTAGAGTAGCCATTTCAACCGTATATAGATTGGGAATATGAAAGCATACCTTTCTGAAACTCAGTAAATATATTATGTACACAATAATTATTCTATAAATAAATGAGAAGATGAAACTTAAAAATGAAGTAGGTTTAACTGCTATTGTAAAAATAGCCAGAATTGTCAAGAAAGGAAAGTAAATTTTCAACTATGGAAACACCTAAGATAATTTTAAAGAATGAAAATTTAAAAGATGCTCATGTAAATGTATCAGTCAGATGTAAAAATTATGAAAGTATATTTTATATCATACCATTATTAAAGAGGTTTATAAACCAAAAGAGCATGAACTGAGATAGGACAACATATTATATGCTAAAACTTATGATATTTGAGGAAAATTGGCAACAAATATAAATGCTCATTCTTTAACAAACAGAAACTCCCCAAGATTAATGGGATGTCAACAAGAAAGTCTCGGTCATTACTGTCAGTCTAAGTAGATCAAAGGAACATCAAAGCCACCTAAGAATATAAAAAGGTACAGATGACATCATTGGTCATTCTAGCTCTGTGCATGTGTGTGTGTGTGTACATGAGTGTGTGTATGTGTGTGTCCATGAGTGTGTGTGTGTATGTGTGTGTGCATGCAGGCTTTTGCATGCAGGTGTGTGTATGAATGTGTACATGCATGCTTCTGTGTGTTCATTCATGAATATATGTGTGTGCGATTATGTATGTGTCTATATGTGCATGTGTATGTGTATGTATGTTTGTGTTTATATGTGTGTGTGTGTGATTGTTCTGACTAGTTTTATGCTAACCTGACACAAAAGCTAAAGTCATCTGGTGAGAAAAAACCCTCAACTGTGAAAATTCTTCAAATAGACCTGCCAGAGGGAAATCCAATGATGCATTTTTTTTTTTATTGAATATTGACATAGAAGGGAAAACTCATTGTGGGTAGTGCCACCTCTACACATATGACCCTGTATGGTATAAGAAAGCTGGCTAAGCAAACCATGGTTAGCAAGCCTGTAGGCAGAGCTCCTACATGGCCTGTGCATCAGTTTTTGTCTTCAGGTTCCTACTTTTCTTAAGTTCCTACCTTGACTTCACTCAGTGATAGTGTGTGATCTTAAGGTGTAAGATGAAATAAACCCTTTCTTCTTCAAGTTGCTTTTGGCTATGGTGCTTTATCATAGCAATAGAAATTAAAGACAGTGATCAATTACCATGTAAATATATTTCTCATTATGAGTAAAGTCTAGGTTTTTTTAAACCTAATACCACACTACTAGCTCATTTATACATTTTAAAACAATCAAGGAAGATTTAAAACAAGCCTCCTATCATGGATCCTAACACTGGAGGTAAAGTAGTCTTGATACAGATGTCTGCAGGACCTGAAACAGTGTCAACTGTTGTCAAGATCTGATCACAGATCCTGGACATAAATCATGGGTTAGATATGACCTCTTCAGACATGGATGCAGAATTTAGCCTACTTTTTAGAAGGCTCTATGTGAAAATAAAAAGTGCTTGGCAGTTCTGGAAGAAGAAAAGTGGTGGGGGAAAATGGATATCGGATAGTAGTGAACCACACTGAACATGCTGATGAGTGTCTTCAAAGTGATTTGCATTTGATCACTGCAAGCATACCCCCGGCTGTTCTTATTAACCCCACTTGCTTCCCAGGCATCCTGACCTGGATTAAGAATCACTCTTCAAGTTTCACCCAAACTTTCTGGCTTCAGCATCTGGATGCTACTGTTGTTTCTCTCCTCCCATTGTCAATCTTCATTTAAAGGTCATTTAATTCCATGTAAGACCCTACAGCTTATACATTTTACTTTTCTTAGCTCTACTAAGTGGATTTTCGTAAAATATCTTTCAATATGTGCCATGATTCTAAATAATCCTATCAGGATTTAAATATCACGCAATGGTTATTACACTTTTTTTTTTTTACTTTTAAATGTACTGTGGCTGGTTTATGTTAAAAATATGACCTGAGAGTTAGAGAACCAATCACTTGAAGTTGCCCATCACACATAATGTCAGTTGTCCTTGGGCCGTGACATCATTTCTAGCCACCTCCACTATTCACAGGATTATACTTTCAGTAGAGTAAGTCAGTAAGAGGCCAAGGCAAGAGTGCTGAGACCTCGTCATCTCATTTCAACACATATGCCAGCACGCGATAAAAACCGGAGACGTGAAATAGAGAACTATCAGTTGATAAAGAAATAAAATTGTCTTTAAATGCTGTGTCGTTCAAAGTTTTCCAGGCTGCATCCCTGTCTACAAAGACAGCGATCCCTTCTTTAAAGACAGGGTCAGTCAAGGGCAGCCAGTCATTTATCTCCGAGGTGGCAGAAGTCTATAACTTAAGAGCACCCCACTTGAAAATGACAGTCATCTGGAGGCCCCTTTTATGATATCTCCTGCTTTCCGGCTGATAATAGAACAGAACTTGAGAAGGGCTACTCCGTGCCATGAATCAAAACGTACTTCACAAGTCATTTCCTATTGATGTTGGTGTGCCTGTTCCTCATTTATATTGATCAGTGGACATTTGTTTGCCAAGATAAAACTGGAAGAGATTGCCTGGATGCCTTGTGACATTTTCAAAGAGGAAATACCTTCTTTTCAGCATTCTGTATATGACTGGTTTGCAGCAAAAGAAGATTACAAATCTTCTACCGTAGCAGGGTCTGAGATGCAATAAGGATGATAATGCTATGGGGTCACTTCTTGTTTCCCGGGGACAGTTTTCTTTCTTTCTTTTGAACACTGTTGGAAGGTGTATCATTTTTTAAATGAAGTGGAAGCGTTTGTTCAATTCAATTCAGTTAGGCTATAAGATTTGGATGTTTGCAACCAAGCCCTGGAACTTATTATTCCCAGAGAACCCACGAGTTCCAGAAAAATTCTGCTGTGACAGAGGAAAGGAAGACTGGCACAAGACAAGGCGTTGAAAGTGCTAATACAGATAGGGTGGAGAGTCGCGTGCCCCTCCTTCATTCATGTTGGAACGTGGCCTGTCTTGACCTTACTGAGGAATTATTGAAGGCTGATGGCTGCTCGAGGAAGGAGAGACAGTTATATATCCAGGGATGTCCCTTCCCATACATTTGAGCTCATATCCAAGTGCATCCCAGCAGCTCTAATTGGACTCAGTGGGTTATTTTAGAGGCCTGAAGTTGGGAATAGAACAGGCCACCAAAAGTGGAGTGAGGTGGCTGGTCTGGGAAGGGAATATTGGTGTTGAATATGAACAAAAGACAATGTACATATATTTATGATATTTTCAAATAATAGTAAGTTACACACATGCACACATGCCCGCACAGCAAAACAAACAGCCCCTTCTCCCCATACAACAACCAAGCAATCTACTCTATGCAAGATGGGGGAAAATAAATGATGGCATGTATAATGTCTCTTGGATTTCACCTAATATCTAGCCTGCAACTACCTTTCTTCCTCTTTAAAAACATCTTGTCCACTTCCCTGATATATACACCTGGTTGTAATATTTGTTCTCAGCCAAAGTGGTTTTGAAGAAATGCTGGAAATGGTAAAATATTGAGTTAAAGAAGATCAACTGGACCAGAAAATGACAAGAGCCATGAGTATTGTTGCAAGATTATCAGTTGTTGGTGGTGGTATCTGTGTTGCATGTATGGTGTGTATATGTGCTGCAAATTGTGTATGTAATATGGTGTGTGTGTGTGTCTGTGTGTGTGCATGCATGCATGTGTGCATGTATGTGTGTATGTATGTGTATATATGTGTGTATGTATGAATGTATGTATGTGTGGTGTTTATGGTATGTGTTATTGCATATGACATGTATATCTCTGTGGGGTATGTGTGTGTACTTGTAAAGAAGATATGAAGACAGTAAAAAAGTACAAGAATATTCTAGTCTGCAAAGGAGAAATTGGACAGATACTAACTCTTTTCTAATAATAAGGAATATCACAGAGATACCATAACCCTTAAAAATAATTAAATTCTTAACCATTTTACTTAAACTCAAGATATTACAGGTGAGTCATCCTCTGTTTCATACTGGACCCTGTCCGTTGCACTACAACTATAGTTTTTTATATTAGTCAAACTTCTTTGGATAGTGTTGAATCTATCTGTCCAGCTGTCTTTAGATAAACTCTGCTCCTGATCTTATGTATTCCTTGGATAGCTAACACACAGTCTTGTTTAAATATTCAAAAACTCAGACTTCTCCACATGTTGAAGTTTTACTTAGATCACATGTTTATTTTTTCAGTCATTTTTGGCTACTTTTTATTATTATTACTATTATTACACATATACACACATACACACACATCTAAAAATCAGGTCTAGATTATGTAGCCATGTTGTAGAAATATCATGGCTGATATCATGCGTATCATATATAGAAGACACAATCTCACAGAAGGTTTTCCTGAGCCTTAGTTGCAAGGGTTGTGTTATAGATGTACCAATTGGGGTGTCACAGTCAGTTGTTTTCTACATTTTGACTAGCTGAGGACTCCGTGATGGTTTCTGTCTACTGCAAGAAGTTTCTTAGGTTCTGGGTGGGAGCTATATTCAGGAGACTGGAATTATGCACTGGATCCAGGCCTGATCTGAAGGTTAGATGTTACATGGGCAGGCTGGGATCAGGAAAGCTGAGCAGACTCAACTGGTGCACAAAATGTGTGGCCAGCACCAAGCTCAAACATTTTCTAATAATTATGACGAGGTATTCTGTGACACAACATTTTATCTTGACAGCACTTTGGATATTGTTATTTAGTAGTTTCTAATATGGGCCTAACACTTAAATTTTATCATTTTATTATTTATTTGTATTGACACATATACCCATACACCCATCATTCAGTGGCTTTCATTGACTAAATATTTCTACTCAGGTACAATGTTAGCCATTGAAAATGAAAGCTCGATAAAAATATTCATGTCAAGATAATTCTTCTGTTCAGAGAGAGTATAAATAAGCAAACATATTAATAGGTCACAGTGTTAGTATGGATAAGAGACAGCAGAGGAGCTGAACAGTGTCATCTAAATGAATGGGGTAAAAGAAGAGGTAGACTCCCTTCCAGATGAAACGATGGTTGGATGAGTTCAGAATAGAACGTTAGAATTTAATACAAATAAGGGGAATTGGGGCTGGCAGGACATTTTGTGTGAAGGCTAGAGCATGACCAAGTCCTTTGAGATATAAACCATGATCACAGATTATCAATGACAGGGGAAGATAGCATGCATTGAAAGTTTGTAGGGGAGTACAAGTAGAATTTAAACTACCCTCTGGATGACTTTGAACTTGGCAACTGTACCAGGCTTTGAGAGCATCACTCTGTTAATTGTTAGGAAGCACTGTTTGGTTTGCAGTGAACCAGTACCATGCTTTCTTTAGACACGTGTCTAAGGTAGATTACATCAGTAGAAATGTGGAGTGTGTGTGAGAAACAGACAAACGCTGAGGGCAGGGGACATCACTGAGAGAATAAATATGGTAGCAACTTCAGACAGTGGTCTGGGGTTAAGGATTTTATGAGAGAGCGAGAGAGCGAGAGAGGGAGAGGGAGAGGGAGAGGGAGAGGGGGAGGGGGAGGGGGAGAGGGAGAGAGAGAGAGAGAGAGAGAGAGAGAGAGAGAGAGAGAGAGGAGTTCAGAAACATACACCAGGCAGAATTGTGAATACTGATGAATAATAGATTTGGAGGTTGATCAGGGGATTGGGACAGCTGATCCTATGATGAATTTTGTCTGATACTTATAATTGGACATATGGTGATTTTATTTTTGTTTTTGTTTTAATCTAAAATACTGTATGAAAGAGGAGAAACTCATTGCTGGTTGGATTGGGAAGAAGACTGGCGGAGTTGTGTACTGGAAACTGATGTGTCTGTGGAATGTCTACATGTGCATCTGAAGCTCATGGGTTTTAAAGATTCTATAGAAAACCTTGGCAATGAAAGCAAAGTTAGAAAGTTGGAAGCCATTAACACATGCCTGTTAACTCAAGCCAAAGATACAGATGGATTCAAAGCATGAATGAAAAACATAACAAGGATTAGAATTGGACCTCAGAGGTAGAGCAACTTTTAAGAGTGATTTTAAGAAAACCTAAGTCATGACATGCAGAAAAGAAGAAAGAGAAGGAGGGAGAGAATGGGGTGGGGAGGAAATATAGAAAGGGAATTCCCCTAGATATTAGAATTCTAGATTATAATATAAAGGAGAAACAATACAATCTCTAGCTAAAATTAGGTGAGTAAGGTTTGACAAGCATTTACATATTCCAGTCTCAAAGTAATGCTAAGCAAATCGCTTATTAATATAAAATATAGGCTACAATGTTATAGTAGTCATACTTAGAAGACATCTTAAGCACGTGGTCAAAGTTTGAAAGACAATACCAACACATGCCACTATTTTAAACCTACTTAGATGAGGTCTCAAATGACTCTATAGCATGGCATGTAGGAATGTATAACCTGAACCTATACATAAAGAATTCTTCAGCAAGTGATGAGATGGCTCAGTGGGTAGAAGCATTTGCCACCATACCTGATGCTCCAGGTTTGCTCTCTGAGACCTACATATAGAAGTAGACAACCAAGGTCCTCTTGTTGTCCTATGA
The DNA here is from genome assembly GCF_004785775.1 of Grammomys surdaster. Lineage (NCBI taxonomy): Eukaryota > Metazoa > Chordata > Mammalia > Rodentia > Muridae > Grammomys > Grammomys surdaster. The sequence goes on from NW_021604588.1 coordinate 13,892,610, forward strand.
CCTCTGCATGCACTCGCACACACACATATAAATAAATATAATATAAAAATCAGAAAAAGTCAGTAGGAGACACTCTATAGAATATTGGGTTCATAATCTTTACGTCTAAAGATCAGCAAAAATATAAGATCAAAGAACCACTGTGTATTAAAAGAAGCTTATGCATGGGTATTTATGGTTCCAAAAAATATAGCTCTTGAGGTTACAATTTAGGAAAATCAAATAGAGAAAATGTTATATCTAAAAAGGAGATAATGATATGTATACATTCTCCAAATGTTCATGATACTTCTATGGTTATATAGGACAATGTCTGTTTATTAGGAAATGCACATTGAGATATTTAGGGACAAGGAAGTCTTTTTTTTTCTGATGTATTTTTAAACAGTTCAGAAGAAGGACAAGATGATAAATGGGTATAATAAATCATGATAAATCCATTTTCTGCAAAATATGCATAAATGTTGAATCTCTTTGGAGAGTCTACAGAAGTTTATTGTGTTGTTCTTTGAATTTGATATATTTCTTTAAATTTGAAACTATGTCAAAGTGAAAATATCCACAAATATGCAATATGATACATATAAAATTATACACTGAGTGGATTAAACTATTTTTGCTTAGGTTTAGGATGGTGGCTCTTTGGTTATCACCCCCATGTTTCCTAGGCCTGGCTCATCCTTTTAGCACACTCATTTTACTTTGCTACATTCTCTTTCTATCTTTTGCAGAATGAGGCCATATGGGAGTGGAGTCAAGATGGTGGGTGCAGCAGCTAGACTACCTGCTGTGGCTTTGTGACTTGGACAAGATACACAATATCTTAATTCACTTGTTGTTTTATAATTTACAAAACAAGAGAAATTAGAGAACCTGTCTGAATTATTATGAAGCTTTTAATTATTGCCTACCAAGCATTCATTAGTAGGGTCCTTGGAGGGTCTTGACCTATTTTATCTTTTCAATTCTCTTCTTGCCACTTCTTTCCTCTTTGTTTCTTTTCCTTTTTAAGCAACTAACATCAAATGGGCTGGAGAGATGGCTCAGCACTGCTCTTCTAGAGGTCCTGAGTTCAATTCCCAGCAACCACATGGTGGCTCACAACCATCTGCAATGGGATCTGATGCCCTATTCCAATGTGTCTAAAGACAGGTTATACTTATACACATATACTTATGCAGTATACTTATAAACAACTGGCATAACTGACATCAAAAGACAAAAAAATCTTGGGGAAGTATGCGTTTACATTTAACTCACATTATGTAATACAATATTGAACTATTCCTTTATTTCCTAGGCTGTTCTGTTCTATTATCTACTAACTCATTTTACATTTTTTTCATATTGAAAATAGGATTATTCATGGAATTAAACACAACACGGAGACCAGTGAATTTCCATCCATTTAGGTCCAAACTTTTTGCTACCATCCCAATAATATATAAAATGTCTTCATTTGTCTGTGAATATTAACTATTTATTGTAAACAGAATAGCTATAAAAGACCATCACTCAGTAACACCCCAGATTTAATGATTTCTGCTTTGATTTTTTTTTCTTGTTGAAGAGAGAAACATTGGTGACACTTATAAAAATATAGCTACATCAGTTATTTTTCTAATGGTTACTACAAAATATGTGACATAAACAATTTGAAGGAATACAGAACTACATTTAAGGAGGATAGTCATCTGTTTTATTAGAAAGGCATGGCCAAGTTCAAGGTGATTGGAATATCTGGCTGAGACTTTTCACATCCCCATGGATGTAGACAATGAAGAATGCATTTATCTGGCTTTCTTTTCCCTTCCCCTTTTATTTAGTCTATGACCACAACCCATAGAATGATGGTACTTGCACTTGGGGTAGTTCTTATTTCTTCAGTTAAATCCCTTTTGAAATTCACAATGTTTATTCATGGTGACAATGACTATTTACCATTACAATGACTAAAAGAACTATTATTTTAAAAATTAAAAACATAGTTAATGAATATAAAAAGGAGAAATTTGTGCATTTTGTGTTAGGACAATAAGACTGTCAGAATAGGTTATTTTGGAACAAATATTTTAGGAGTATATACTGTATGACCAGCAAAAATTTAAAATAAGGTTATTTGATTTTCTATTTTATTAATTGTTATTAATGTGTGTGTACATGTTGTGTGTGTGTGTGCATGTATGTCACAGTGAGCATGTGCAGGTCAGAGGACAACTTTGTAGAGTCAGTTTTCTCCTTCCACCATAATGTGTGTTCTGGGATGAAGGTCAGGTCACGGGGATTGAACAGCAGGAACGTATACAAATTTATCCATCTTCCCAACCATGAAGTTCAGATTTTAAAGCAATTACAGCAAGTAGACAATGTCTACTCCCCTGTTCATTTAAATTTTCCAATAATGTAAACAAAACGCAGTGGAATTGTTTTCCTTAACTACAACAATAGCCAAGACATTTTATCACATACCCTTTGGGAATTTTAAGTATTTTCTACTCAATATTTTTAAGTTGATTGCTTTGGCTTTTGTATTAAACATGTAAATATTCAAAGGGTAGCATGCAGGACTAAATAAGGAGTTTATCTCTAAAGTTCAGGGAGAACAAAGCATGACAAAAATTAATGTATGGTTCATTGATATCTCTAAAGTTTATCCACTTACACACAAGTAACTCAACTGGTAGTATTCTGGTTTCCTTTTCTGTTCCTGCTGTAAAATACCATGTCTAAAAGCAACCTAAGCCAGACAGGTTTACAGTGGTTTATGGTTCCAGAGGAATAAAGCCCACCTCCTCAGGAAAGGCACGGTATGGCAGCACGGACAGGAAGCTGGCTGATCACATTTTCATCAACAAACAGGAAGGAGAGAGACCCATCAGGAAGTAATGTGGAGATATAAAGCCTTAAATCCATCCCCAGTGATTTGCTTCTTCCAGCAAGAATCTACCTCTTAAATGTCCCATAAACTCCAAACCTATTGGGGACCAGATGTTCAAATACACACACCTGTGAATGGCAGTTTTCATTCAAACCATTGGAGTTGGTAATTTGGAAGTGGAATAAACAGGATTCAAGTGTGTTGTTATGGGATTCTGAGAATCAAAGACTGCAACTTGAGTTTGGGCCTTGGGGACTGACTATATGATAGTATTATTTAGTATCATGCACAAGAAAAGGAACAAGTTTGAATGTTATAGAAGTAAAATATTTCGTTGGCATTATAAAACATTAGATTTATGCTCCTTAATCTTTGAATAATATTGGCCTGGGTAGATAAATACATTAGTAAATAAGTTACTATCTGGTTATTATTTCCAGGGTTCTAAATCAATCTAATTGAGTTTGAATATATAATGTTAATATGACTATATAGAAGAAAAAGCAATTTCATGTTAGCCAAGAAATTCCTATGTGATATTTCCAACTATTATTAATATGGTGTGTGTTTAATGTGGGCTGGATACTTACTTACCCATTCTCACCCCCTTCTATAATATCCTGCCAAGACCAACATATCAGGAGTTCAAAGAGGACTTGAAGCCACAAATTACTCCCACAAACATGGAACATTCATCAAGAGGCCATTCTTATCTTCAGAATAAATACCAGAAAATAATGAATTAGTTACCCTTTCAAGTAAGTGCCTAGAGCTATCTTTGCTGCTGAGACAGCTGGCTTCCCTAAGCTGTGACTTCATTGTCCCTTAGGTTTGGCTTCAGTTCCAGAGGACAGACGACCGCAGGCTGTTCCAATCTAGTAAAGCAGAGATATCAAGAAGCTCCACTGTTTTATTAAGCTTATCAAACAGCAGTCTAGCGGGTCTGCTGGCCAGGGTGTGCTGATCTGTTATCATAACTCTGGCTCACTTTATCTCACAACAGTGATCTGCAAATAGCATTTCACAGTGGTACTTAAAATATGACTGACAGCCCATTAAAGCTTTGGAGAGCCTGGTGTCCAATAGGGGAAGGTGCACAGTTTTTAAGGAACAACATTATGGTTTGATGCCCTTTGGAGTAATAACATTAAGTTCCAGGCCAATAAGATGACTTAGCAGGTAAAGGTGCTTGCCTCTAAGCCTAACAACATGGATTTGATCCCAGAAACTCACATGGTAGAAGAAAAGAACCAACTCTCACAAACTCATTCTACATATGAACTACAACACATGTACACATACACACATACACATACAAAGATACACACACACACACACACACACACACACACACACACGAGGTTGGGGTAAGTGTAGGATAAGAAAATCCTTGTATTTCAGGGGTTAGCAATTTTAATTTTTACAAATTGTTTCTCTCTCTCTTTCTCTCTCTCTCATTTATCTGCCTGTCTATCTATCTATTTATCATCTATCTATCTATCTATCTATCTATCTATCTATCTATCTATCTATTCATCCATCCATCTGTCTATCCATCTATCTATGCTACTTAAGTTGGCACTTGTTTTAACAGCTTTCACAGGCAAAGGCACTGCAGAGTATTGGTCACCTAGCTCACTAAAACAAAGAACTTTGTTACACTTAGCATTATGTCCCCCTAAAGTTATCAGATGACAAGCTGATATGTTTGTTCTCTGTGATCTAACATAGCAAATTTATTTCTTAAGAAACTGAAATATTGACCAGTAGTTGCCATTCCACTTCTACACATAACCATGCCTCAAGCTTCACCAAAAGCAAAAATTAGTTTGTCTATGAAACCAATGTGGAGAAAGCAAGTACAAAGAAAAAGAAAGTGAACTATCCTCCACCAGTCTCTCTTTCCAGTCATTTTCCCAGTCTTTTGGGTTTATATGAAAACTCAGAAATTAACTTTGTAACAGCATTGCCTTTCTATTGATGATGTTTGTCTTTAAAACTTGTTTTTATTCTTTGACAACTTTACTCATGTATATTGTGAATACCCACTTCATAACAAGTCCCCCTCCCCTTCTTTCATGTCCTCTATTTGTGTGTGTGTGTTTGTGTGTGTGTGTGTGTATGTGTGTGTGTGTTCCACAGAGTTTAATTACTATTGCCTATATGTGTTGGATGGGAATTAATTTCCTGGAACATGATCAACTTAATATCTCTATCATTGGAGACACTGACAATCCTTCCCCCAGCTACTATTAACTTTGCACAGGCCCTCTCAAAGGTCTTCTCCCTACACAATGAAATATTGACTGGAATTCAAGGCCCCTACCTAAACATAGTAAAAGCAATTTACAGCAAACCAGTAGCCAACATCAAGCTAAATGGAGAGAAACTTGAAGCAATCCCACTAAGATCAGGGACTAGACAAGGTTGCCCACTCTCCCCCTACCTATTCAATATAGTACTGGAAGTCTTAGCCAGAGCAATTAGACAGCAAAAAGAAGTCAAAGGGATACAAATAGGAAAGGAAGAAGTCAAAATATCGATATTTGCAGATGATATGATAGTATACTTAAGTGACCCCCAAACTTCCACCAGAGAACTCCTAAACCTGATAAACAACTTCAGCAAAGTGGCTGGTTATAAAATCAACTCAAACAAATCAGTAGCCTTCCTCTACATGAAAGATAAACAGACTGAAAAAGAAATTAGGGAAATGACACCCTTCACAATAGTTGCAAATAATATAAAATACCTTGGTGTGAATCTAACCAAGCAAGTGAAAGACCTGTATGACAAGAACTTCAAGTCTCTGAAGAAAGAAATTGAAGAAGATCTCAGAAGATGGAAAGATCTCCCATGCTCATGGATTGGCAGGATTAATATAATAAAAATGGCCATCTTGCCAAAAGCAATCTACAGATTCAATGCAATCCCCATTAAAATCCCAACTCAATTCTTCACAGAGTTAGAAAAGGAAATTCTCAAATTCATATGGAATAACAAAAAACCCAGGATAGCGAAAACTATTCTCAACAATAAAAGAACTTCTGGAGGAATTACCATCCCTGACCTCAAGCTGTACTACAGAGCAATAGTGATAAAAACTACCTGGTATTGGTACAGAGACAGGCAGGAAGATCAATGGAATAGAATTGAAGACCCAGAAATGAACCCACACTCCTATGGTCACTTGATCTTTGACAAAGGAGCTAAAACTGTCCAGTGGAAAAAGGACAGCATTTTCAACAAATGGTGCTGGTTCAACTGGAAGACAACATGTAGAAGAATGAAAATTGATCCATTCTTATCCCCTTGTACAAAGCTCAAGTCTATGTGGATAAAGGACCTCCACATAAAACCAGATACACTGAAACTAATAGAAGAGAAGGTGGGGAAAAGCCTCGAATACTTGGGCACAGGGGAAAAGTTCCTGAACAGAACTCCAATGGCATATGCTCTAAGATCGAGAATTGACAAATGAGACTTCATAAAATTGCAAAGTTTCTGTAAGGCAAAGGACACTGTCAATAGGACAAAACGACAACCAACAAATTGGGAAAAGATCTTTAACAATCCTTCATCTGATAGAGGGCTAATATCCAATATATACAAAGAACTCAAGAAATTAGACTCCAGACAACCAAATTACCCTATTAAAAAATGGGGTATAGAGCTTAACAAAGAATTTTCAACGAAAGAAACTCGAATGGCCGAGAAGCATCTAAAGAAATGTTCAGCATCCTTAGTCGTCAGGGAAATGCAAATCAAAACAACCCTGAGATTCCATCTCACACCAGTCAGAATGGCTAAGATTAAAAACTCAGGTGATAGTAGATGCTGGCGAGGGTGTGGAGAAAGAGGAACACTCCTCCATTGTTGGTGGGACTGCAAGATGGTGCAACCACTTTGGAAATCAGTCTGGCGGTTCCTCAGAAAATTGGACATAGCATTACCCGAGGATCCAGCTATACCACTCCTAGGCATATACCCAGAAGATGCTCGAACATATAACAAGGACATATGCTCAACTATGTTCATAGAAGCCTTATCTATAATAGCCAGGAGCTGGAAAGAACCCAGATGTCCTTCAACTGAGGAATGGATTCAAAAAATGTGGTATATTTACACAATGGAGTATTACTCAGCTATTAAAAACAATGAATTCGAGAGGTTCCTAGGTAAATGGATGGAACTAGAAATTATCATCCTGAGTGAGGTAAGCCAATCACAAAAGAAGACACATGGTATTCACTCACTGATTATTGGATATTAGCCTAGAACCTTGAAATGCCCAAGATGCAACTCACAGGCCACATGAAGCCCATAAAGAAGGAAGACCAAGTAAGGGTGATTCGGTCCTTCTTAGAAGGAGCAACAAAATACTCAAGGGAGCAAATATGGAGACAAAGTGAGGGACAGAAACTGAAGGAGGGGCCGTCTCAAGACCACCCCACCTGAGTATCTATCCCATGTGCAATCACCAAAGGTAGATGCTGATGTGGAAGACAGGAAGTGCATGCTGATAAGAGCCTGATATGGATATCTCCTCAGAGGCCTTCAAGAGTCAGACATATTCAGAGGCAGATGCTTACAACTAGCCATTGAACTGATCATGGGGTTCTCAATAGAGGAGTTAGAGTGAAGACTGAAGGAGCTGAAAGGGTTTGTGGCACCATGAGGAGAGCAACAATACCAACCAACCACAGCTCCCAGGGTCTAAACCACCAGCCTGGGAGCACTTAGGGGGGGATCCAGGGCTTCAGCTGAATATGTAAAAGTGGAGGGCCCTGCTGGGCATAGGTGGAAGAAGAGAACCTTGACCTCATGAAGGCTGGATGCCCCAGGGGGTGGGAATTTTGAGGGTGGGGAGGTGGGAGTGGGGGGGTGTAGATAGAGGTTACATCCACAGAGAAGAAGGAGGAGGGGCGAGGGGATTGGGGGTTCCGAGGGGGTGGTGGGGGATGGGTAAAGGGGACAACATAGGAAATGTAAATAAATCATCCAATAAAAAAAAAAGAAAAAAAAG
>NW_021604588.1:13900613-13905768 GCF_004785775.1 Grammomys surdaster
GACTGGTCCTTTTTCATGCAAGACTTGTGTGGATAACCACAGTTACACTGAACTCATGATTGCAAGCGGTACATCAGTTCCAGGACATGTCGTTTGAAGAACATACCTCCGTATCCTCCAACTCTTTCACAGTTTCCTCTCTCTCTTCCATGATGTCACCTAAGCATTGGAAGGAGTGATATAGAAATCCCATTTAGGGCTGAGGATGCCTCTAACTCTTAAGTGCTCCCCATCATAATGCTAAGCTTCTCTGATAATTTAGGGACCTGAACATGAGTATTTAGAAGCAGCTTAACCACATGTCCATTTAGCAGAACACTACTAATAGGTTCCCCACTAGGACCTATGATATTTCCAGCTACCAGCTCTCAACCAGGTTGTCAGGCCAGGTATGGATCCCCTCTTATGGGGAAAGCCTCAATTTTATCCAAAAAGTGGATGCTCCTACTACATCCATGCTAAAATTGCAGCATCAGACAATATGATTCCAGCTGCAGACAATATGATTCTATATGCAGAATAACCCAAAGGATATCATCAGGAAACTTCTAGAGGTGACAAATATTTCCAGCAAAATTCCAAAAGTTAGTAGATTATGAATGGAACATTCTCCAATTGATAGCCTCCTGGTATACCAAGAATAAATACACTAAGGAAAAAGTTTAGGAAATAATCCCAATTAAAATAGCCAAAAAGTAAAACTAACATAAAATACTTGAAATAATTCCAACCACGGAAGTAGAAGACCTATACACTGAAAAAAATTTAAATACTAAAGAAAAACTGGAGTTGACTCTAGATGATAGAAGGATCTCCCATGCTCATGGATTGGTAGGACTAACACTGCGAAAATGGCCATCCTAGAAACCAAACCAAACCAAACCAGTCTACCTAGGCAATACATTCTCAGTCAAAATTCCAATGCAATTTTCACAGAAATTGAAAAATCAATTGTAAAATTTCCATAGAAGTACAAAGGATCCCAGATTTTATTTTTAAAATGCAACTCTGAACAACAAAAGTACTGGTAAAGGTCTCAGCATACCTGATTTCAAGGTATACCTCAGTGCCATAGCAATAAAAACAGCTTGACCCTGGCATGCAAACAGACACAAAAATCTGTGTAAAAGGAGATATAAGTCTCCACATTTATAGCCATTTGGTTTTTGAAAAGACACCCAAAATACACATTGGAGAAAAACATAGTATGTTCAACAAATAGTACTGAGAAATTTGGGTATCTACATATAGAAAAGTAAAACCTGATCCTTAGTGTCATCCTGCTGAAGAATCCATTCCAAATTGATCAAGGACTCCAAAGGTTGACCTGAAACTCTGAAATTTCTAGTAGAAAAAAGTAAGGAACTAGTTGAAGACATAAAGCCTGGGGAAGAACTTTCTGATGAGGCCAGGCATCTTCAGGATGGTATGGCCACAGACGGGAATGACTTTCTGAACAGGAAATAAGTCCTGATCAACAAGTGGGACCTGATAACATTAAAACAGCATCCTCACCACCAGGGAACTGTTTTTACTATTAGAAGAAACAGCCTACAGAATTTGAAAACGTGCTTGCCAGCTCTATCTCTGGCAAAAAGAACACCCCCAAAAAATAAGCATCAAGAAAACAAATAATGCAACTTAAAAACAATGCCTGTGGAACTGAGGGAGAATTCTCAAAAGAACAAACACAAATGGCTAGGAAATACTTTTAACTGTGACCAGGTTCCCTAGTCATAGGTAAATGTCAATTAAAACTGCTTTGAGATTCCACCTGCCTGTAATCAGGATGGCTAGCATAAAGCAAATGCTAACAAATGCTGCGAAAAAAGTGTGGAGAAAATACAAGTCTTCATCCCTGTTAGTGGAAGTGAAAAAAAAATTGGTGAAGCAGCTCTGGAACACAGTATGGAGTTTACTCAAAAAGCTAAACATAGACCTGCAGAGTGACCAAGCTTAACTGTTCCTGGCACACACCCAAAAGGTTCTATATTCTATTAGAGAGATACTTTCACATCAATGTTCATTGCTACACTCTTCAAAATTGCCAGGAAATAGAAATAGCCGTCATCAGCTGATGAATGGCTGATAAAATTGTGTTGTATAAATAGAGGGGAATTTTATTCAGCTATAAAGAAGAAGCAAAGGAGAGGGTGGATGGGGGAAAGAACTATTGGAGAAGGGACCAGAAGGGTGCAATGTTTGAGATGTAAGTAATTAAAATGATTAATTAATGAAACATAGAAATAGAATATAAATTAAATATAAAAATGGAATTACAAATTTTTCTGGATAATGGGCGGAACTGGATAATATTATGGTGCGTGTGTTAACTCAGAACTGAAAAGAAAAGTACTGCTTGTTCTCTTTCACATGTGGATCTTAGCTAGGAATTCTAAGAATAGTGCATACAACATGGAGTACACATAGAGATCAGGAAGACGGAGTGGCTGTCAGAGATAGGGGGAGAAGAAGAGGAAAAGGCCACAAGGGAGGGAGAACAGTAGGACAGGGTGGATGGGGGAAAGAACTCTGGCAGGGGGGATCCTGAAAAGGAGAAGTGAACAATGACAGTAAAGAAGTTTAATTTGGGAGGATTTGGGAGGGTAGGAGAAAGTGCAGATATAACCAACACTGTGGATTTGGGAAAGCCCCATGCGGACCTAGTATTTTGTAAGCTTTTTAAAATATAATTTACAAAAGGAGTTTGAAGGGAGGTTGCACAGAGCAATGATGCCCCAGAAGACACAAGAAGCCATAGGTAATTATATAAAAATCTCAGTGTCAATGAAGGATTACTCTCTATGAGCTATTGATCAGGATGGCCACAGAGAACTCTAAACAGCAGAGCTTATTGCCAGTGCTGTTGGTGGCCCACTGTAGCTTGATGGTAAGACCCTCATTGCTGAAGACACTGCATGCTTTCGTTGTAGGACGTGGAGAATAAGCTGTAGGAAGTTAAAGCATTTTCTTTCTGATCCTTGTGTTCGCTTCTTTAAAGGTTTTTAAAATGTTTGACTCTAGCACTTGGTAACTAAGTTGCACTTCTAGGATAACCAAACTCCTGATCTGTCCTTCAGTTACATAGTTCCTACTACTTTAACTCATAATATTATGAAAAGGGCCCATTTTGCAGATTAAGCAATTGAAACTCAGAATTCTTAAGGGGGAGGCCTTTGGATCCCTCCTTCTTCCCTTCCCTCCCTCCCTCCCTCCCTCCCTCCCTCCCTCCCTCCCTCCCTCCCTCCCTCCCTCCCTTCCTTCCTTCCTTCCTTCCTTCCTTCCTTCCGTATTTGTGAGTTGAGGAGTCCTGGTGAATGAATGGAGGTTGTCATGTAGGATAGCCAAGCACTCTATTTCTGAGCTATAGTCCACTCTTAAGAATTTTCTGAGTTCTAACCTGATACAGCAAAGTTTCACCAGAGGCCCATCTGACTCCAGGATTATGGAGTTATTCTATCTGTGTGGACTATCCTTCTGCTCAGTGGTAGTGGTTTTACATCTGTGAAGCAAGTTTACATTATACCTCAAGGTATTGTAAGGTATTGTTTCCCTTGCTCTCTTCTGAATTCTTTAGAAACAGTGTGACAGCATCTACCTGGAGCATATAGAGAAAGGCAGGTATCTCCATCAGGGAAACTCATGTTTTGGAAACATCCAGCTTACAGTCTATCTGATATACCTCAGAGGACCTTGGTCCAAAAGTAGTTCAGTCCATAAAAATATAGCTATTGTCGTGAATATATCTGCTGTTACCCTTTTGCAAATGGTATTTCAACTCTCTGATGACTGAGATTAATCAGATATCTTTAACAAATACTTTTTGGGCACTTATTATTTATGTAGCATTATTAGGATTGCTTAACTTAGCAACTAAAGACACTCTAATAATTTTTTATTTCAAACATTAATATTTTAGTATGAATATGTCCCAAACGTTGTATGGGCATCCTATATTTTCTCATTTTCCCAAATGAAATTTATTCTTAGACAATTTCAATATGTACATAATGCAAATTGAACACTCTTACATACAGCCTCTCATCTTTTACCAGCCTTCTCCATCCCTTCTTCCCCTTCAAGTCTTCTCACCCTTTCATGACTACTTGTTTTCTAAACCTATTGAGTTTAATAAGGTCATTTTATGTGCCCATGGGTCTGGAGCTATCAATTAGAGACAGCTCATCTCAGCCATGAGTACTCACTTTTTCTCAGAATCTGGAAATAGCCAACAGTGGTAATAAATAAATACATAAATAAATAAATAAATAAATAAATAAATAAATAAATAAATGGGACCCCATGAGCTCCCCCCTGTTCCATGACTAATTAATATAGCCTACTTGGGAAAGCTGATTTAACAATCATAGATTCTTGATTATAACAGTTGTATTGAATCTAGAAGATGGCATTCACAAACCTTCCTCTTGTATTGCTGATCTTATATACTTCCTGCCCCCTTTCTGGCATATTTCCTGAGCCTTAGAGTAGAAATGTAAATATGTTGTTTAGAACTGAATCTGCCATTAACATTAATTTTTCCCCCTTAGCTTATAGTGCCATGAAGACAAGGAATTTGGTCATTGGTCATTAATTCTCTTAACCCAAGATCTAGGTAGTTTAAGACAGACAGTCAAGAGGAGCTCCGTTCCCTTTGTTTCATCTTGAATTCATTCTTCATAGGAGCGATCACTTTCCTGCCTAAGCAGGAGGAAAGATTATGATCCTGCTGATTGCCTATGAGAAAATTCTGTTAGTTATAAAGGAATTAGCTCATCAAAGGGCTCTCCAGCCAGATATCATTAAAATCACAGACCTTTGGATTCTGCATAAGCAACTAAGAGTTTTGAATCCATTCCCATGTCTTATTTAGGAAATTAATTATTTAGAAATATCAAATGGGTCAGGGATGGCTAATTGAAAATGATTAAGTGGTCACTAATTAAAAATCAACTTCATGTACAGAAGAGACTTCTGTCCAGATGCATGTTATGGCAACTTGGCTCTCTAAACATCAACTCATTAAAAAGTATCTTCTCAATGTCCCCTCCTGCCTAATGTTATTGCCCCATCATTTCTACTCTCGAGCTTCTCTTCATCATACATGCTTACATACACACACACACACACATATGTGTGTGTGTATATATATATA
>NW_021604588.1:13905868-13936027 GCF_004785775.1 Grammomys surdaster
TATATATATATATATATATATATATATATATATGAAACCACACACATACACAGACATATGCACACTCATGAGGACAAACAGATGAAGACTTACCTAAACAACTGTTCTGTTTTTTGGTTGGAAAAAAGTAAGCATGACTCTGGACATGTGTATCTACCTCCTCACAACATTACCCTGAAAACCTCTCCCTTCTAATATGCCTGACTCCAGACACATCCAGTATACCTGGGGCACCGGCTGTGCTTTATGAAGTCTAAAATTTTCAACTGGTTGTGTCTTTCCATGCAAACTCATTAGGCACTATTTACACCCGCTGCAGCTGTGAAGAGAGAGGTTCTGAACTCTGGCATTCTACAGTAGGCTTTGTTTCTCATTTACATTTGCATATTAAAGTGTTTGCCTGAAATAGGCTATTGAAATTAATTCAGGATTAATTGGTGTCTTTATCTCATTAGGACAATCTAATTTAAGGATGATGAAATTGTTTAGCCTCCCGTTTGCATAATTAGATTGCTTTGAATTGCTGTCATTATTGGCTCTTTAGCATCATCTGTAGGCCTCAAACAGACAAGAGCTTCAACCTCATAAAGACCAATCATGTGTTACAGCAGAGGGCTGTTAACCCCTTTTAACCCAAACTCACTTGGATTAGCAGTCACAATAGACAGGCCTAGGTCCCCGAGAGCTTTGAGTGCCTGCCTTTTTGAATTCTTGATGTTCAGACTGATGAATCTCCCTACACTTCTACATTTGGTTATGGAAACAGTGACAGCCTCCCTTCTGGGACACAACTTGTTCAGAAGTCTCTGCTCATTACTTGAGCATCATCCTCTATACTAAGATTATCTCCTTGCATTATCAATTCCTCCAGCTACTTTAGAAGCCCATTAGAAGGTATTCTGTGACAGTGTTCCCATCAAGTCAGAGATAACGTTGAGCATCTACCAAAGCAGACACTCAGTACTTGTTTTCATATTCATGTAAGAGTATCCTTATTATTTCAATGGAAATACAGAATAAGAAGACCCAGGGAGCCTTCTGACAGTCGTCCAGTTATTTATCCATTCAACATTTAGGTAATGTTTTTTGACATACCTTTGATGTGCATGATATTGGGCAAGGTAAAAGGAAATCATCAAGAATCAGCCACAGATTCCTTTTGCCTTGTGCTTTGGGAACACAGAGACAGAATGAATTGGAGAAAGGGTAGTTCTGGTCCATTTTTTGGGATAGTGTGAGACTTCAGCACACTTGAGTTTCTTCTCTGCCTGGACCTAATCCTCAGTGATTTAAACCTTAGTCTTTAGGAATGAGCATGCATACTCATATTCTTTCAAATTAGTTGAACCTAATATTCTGAAGGCCAGGATTCAAAGTGATGCATTTGCTAGGGAGGTATAGTGGTCTAGATTTAAGTTTCTGTTTCCTAAATGATATTCAAGGTTGTAGCTACTAAACAAAATTAATTTGGTAGTATTACAATATTCAAATAGACTAGGACATTGTGATTTAATTTCAGCTAATAAGCAAAACTCAAATTACAAAGTAAATCTAAATGTAATATTTCAAGATATATTTTAAAAAACCTTAAAACTTAACACTTTACCTGGATACAAATATACATGTGAAAATTAAAAAAAATAATTTTAAAATAGAATTACAACATATATTAATGACAACAATAAGAAATGAAGTATACGTGCCTAGAGATTCCCCCCCCCCGAAATATCAAAATATCTTAGAGAATTCTTACTATTAATGAAGGGGTCTTGCCTTCACAAGTAAACAGCCACTGCAATTGTTTTTGTCCTTCCCTGGCTCTACTCATCCTATGGGAGGAGGCAATTACTTGGTATTATGAGCTAATGTAATAATCACCTCAAACTAATAGCAAGTGGAAAGGAAAACAGGCTAGACTGTAAAATAGAAAATACTTGGTGTCTTTTTTACAGACAATTCAGAGGTCTCTTTAAGAAGAACCATATATTCATCTATCTACATATCTGTATCTATCTATACATATTTATCTATATCTATATATCTATACACACTATATCTATATCTACACATACTATATCTGTATCTATATCTGTATCTATATCTATATCTTATCTATATCTATATCTATATCTGCATCCACATCCACGTCATCCACCTCCACTTCCACCTCCACCTTCTCTCTCTCTCTCTCTCTCTCTCTCTATATATATATATATATATATATATATATATATATATATATTCATTCCATATAATCTTCTGAACAATGTGATTAAGTGACTGATTGGTACTCTTAGTCAAATTTTATAAGAAACAGCTAGCAATAAGAAAAAGAACTATTTATGATGACAGATTGTATACAATGAGTGGTGTGTGTGTGCATGCATGATGCATATGTGTGCGTGAGTCTGTGTGTGTCTGTGTGTGTATGTTCATATGGATTAACTAGTCTGGCTGGCCAGGGAGCCCAAAAGAATTGCTTCACTTGTCTCTCATTTTTGTATGTGGCAATGGGGGATCTGAACCCAAGACTTTATGCTTCTCTGGCAAAATCTTTACAAACTGAGCCATCTCCTACGTCCTAATTGCCTTTTGAGGTCTGTTTTAATTTTGATTAAATTCTGCTTTTAATTTAGCTGGATTTATTTCTAAAGCACCAAGATTAGAATTATGCATATTATAACCAGCCAATCAGCTCATGGTTTCCTGAAGAAGTATAACACATCCCAGGATAGTACTAGGGCCTGGCATGAATAGAAGATTAGTGGAGCCTGGATCATTTGTTTATCTCCTGTAGCTAATTCACTTAAGAAGAAAGTGTATGCAAGAACCCAAAGGAACTCAAAAAGCTTTTATTGAAATGGCCTATGTCCTAGGGTTTTTGACTACTCTGAACATACTCCAAATAATTGGAATCATACATAAAACTCAAGCTCCAGATCCAGAGGTGAGATAAAGGACTAGAAACGGACAACCTATTGTCCTTGTCACAGCATGCATACTACTGCATCATTACATCTGCCACTACTAGACAAAGAAAACAAGAAATGTTTTCCCCCCTTAGGCCACACAGCAAGTATAAGGAACAAAATGTCTCCGTGGAAGAGGAATAATGAGCACTTCAGTATTCAGGTTGAAAAATAAAATTGCTTCTGAAAATGACAGACTTCAATCCAAACCACCGAAGCTCCCTGTGGGTGTGAAGAAGTAAATGGCCACTCAGCTACTGTGAGCAGAAAAGAGGAGCAGAGCAGGAGAGAGCTGCTTTGTGAATCAGTTCACGTCTGGCAACATCTGGTTGTGTCTCATCACATTGCAAATTTATGGCCGTGGAGACAACATGTTGATGTTGATGATCCTTTACGGAGGGAAGTCTGAGCTGTGAGCTCCTGACCAGGGCAGTGAGGATGTTTTGTGGAGGGAAGCATGAACCATAAATGCCTGACCAGGGCAGTGTCAGGGGCTGTGGTTGTTTTCTCTCATCTGCCAACTCTCTAGCTGAGGTCAAACAGACAAAGGCTAGGGTTGCTGACCCTTCCTAGACAATGTCATGGATGAATACTGAGTAAAGAGGACTCGCTGACAAAGGAGCAGAAGGTCAAAGAAGGAAGGTCTGACTTCCCCCAGAAGAAACCCACTGAGATGTAGCAATGGCCACAATGCTGAGAAATAAAGAAATGAAGACTACCTATTGGAAGCCAAGACTGGAATATTAATTAAGATTTAAAATGGAGGACTCATCAAGTTCCAAAGCAACTCTTTTCCGATTTGCATTTGTGCATGGGCTGACTTTGACTTCTCATCATGGCCGTCTTACAAGATGACATATATTTCAACTACCTAGTGTAATCTTTTCACACAAAGAAAAAGGAAAAGAGAGACTCTTTCCACAAATGGCGCTTGAATAAAAAATTAATATTTTGAATTGACACAACCCACCCCACATCGAATATCAAGTTTTGTTTGAAAATCAACATATGTGAAGGATGATTTTATTTCTGTGTACTGTTATATTAAAAAGTCTTATTTTGAGAGTTCTTGTAAAGAATGATTACTTGTTTCGGAAAATTTCTCTCCCTCTTTCTTTTATACACACACACACACACACACACATATGCACACTCTCTCACACACACACACACACACACACAAAACCAAACAGTTAATAAACCAAAGATGCTTATTAGTCACTTGTACTTGTGGCTGCGAGAAACTATCATGACCCAAAACAAATAAAAGAAGATGTTATTTTGGCTTAAAGTTTCAGGAGGCTCAGTGAGCATAATTGGGGGTGAGAGGGAGATGAGAGCAGAAGCAGGAGGCTGAGAGATCACAGTTCCCCCATATAGGAAGCAGACAGAGCAGAAGGGTGAGGCTATAACCCCCCCCAAACCCACCCACAATGATGCACTTCTCTCTGGAAACTCCACCTCCTAAAGGTTCCATAAGATCCCCAAACAGTACAATTACTGGAGGCTAGCTGTTCAAATATGGGAGACTTTAGAAGACAGTTCTCATTAAAACTAAGACAATATCTAATAATAGTCACAGGAAAAAGACTCAATTTATCCAAGGGGCAAATGAGAGATTAAAGATATTTTTTATTTGAAGAAGTTTAAGAGAAAACATTAATTTTATACACAGTAAATTGTATAGAGTTTTTCCTTATTTAAAGAGGAAATATAAACAATAGAAGTCCTTAAAAATATGTCTTCACTGTGGCAAAGTAAAAAGATAGAGAAGAGGAAAGGAAAAGAAAAAGCAAAGAAAAGAGAAAGGGGAGAAACAAGGAAAAGCAAAAGGCAACAGAGAAAAGGAGAAGGAAACAGGGGTGAAAAGGAAGAAGTTTTTTTGTCTGGAAATGAATACCACATTAGAGCTTAAGAATTACAATAAATGTTTAAAACAGAGTCAAGGCTATGAAACATGACTTGGTAAAATAGTATGAAACAAAACAGATGAGAACTGGAAGTTTTGAAGTGAAGACTCTTAGAATGAAAATGGAAAGCCAATATCTACTCTACACTTTATTTTCTTAGAAAAAAGAAAGAACTCAAATTATAAGTCAAAGAGAAAACAAATCCATTTTTGCAAAAATGTTAAATATTAAAAACTAACACAGTTTGAGGTGGAGTAGGGTTTTAGGAACAAGAAAGAAATCTAAAACAATACAGGAACTAGTCAAAAAAGAAAAAGAGCAAAAGAAAACTCCCCATGGTTGATAAAGAATCAAATCAATATGCAATGGTATGTTCAGCGCTGACACAGTGGGAGCAAACACACTCTGAGCAACTGCTCACCGGCATCAATATTAACACCACACAGCTGCTATAAGTGATTGCAACAGTCTCCAAAATCAGATGTCCCAATCCATATCATTTATAGGAAGTCTATCTGAAATTCAAATCGAAGTTACTTTATGTCTGAACTCAAATTGCATAGAGTTCACCACAACTCTTCAATAAAATCTGTATAATTAGCAGTATTGATTTAATGTTGTTATAAAGAGAGAGGAAAAGGGGTCTCTCTCTGGGAATTTCAGACATGTGGAGCATAAGAACAAGCGGTGCTCATTTACAGACGTGAAAGGGAATAAGAGAACACTGAGCAGCTCTATGCCAAAAAATTTAAAAAAAACGGTAGAAATCAACAATGTTCTAGAAATGTAACACAAGGAAAATATGACTTAAAGAAGCTTTGATCACCTAATGTACATAATAAGTAAAGAAGTTGAACTATTAAAATCTAAAAATAAAGAACCAAGTTATTGTACCTCTGATCATGGTCGCTACTATTATGCACTGCTACTACTAGTACTTCCTATTAGACGAAGAAGGACAATTCTCAGTTCATTCTATGCCATTGGGATTAGCTACACAATAAAAGCAGAGATACTATAATAAAAGGAAGATGATCAGTAGTACTTGAGTATTTGCAACAGAATTTTCAAAAAATTATTGGCAGATTAAATACAGTAACTGGTCAAAATCCCATGTTTGAAATATTTAAGATGACTTTAGTAACACTCAGACTCAAACCCCATACGACCATCTCAATACATGGAGAAAATTTCACAGAATTCAATATGCTTTCATGTTAAAGACACTCAATAAACTTGGCAAAGAAAGGAGCTGCCTCAGTCTGACAAAAGGCCTGAATGACAAATTTACAAGAAACATAAATAGTGGAACATAATTGAATATGTTTCCTCTAAAATATTGTTAATGACTGAATGTTGATATTCACTGGCAAGCTTATGACTCAATCAGAGGTAAATGTAAAAATAAAAATACTATGAAATTATTTAAAGACAGCATAGAAATAGAAATAACCCCTCCTTGTCTTGGGTTAAGCAATAATTGTTCAGTTAGCTACACCAAAGGCATAGCCATACAAAAATTGGAAGTAGTATTTGAATAAAACACTTGTGTGGTTTAAAAATATGCATAAAAGCTATTTTTGGTTTGTTTGTTTTTTGTTTGGACAGAATATGTAAAGGACACTTACAACTCAATAGTAATGAGAGGAATGAGATAACTTGCAAATAGATAACATATTTGAACAGGTATTTATTTAACCTATATACACAAATAAAAATGAGACATGTATAAATGTGTTCACCATAAATCATCAGAGAAATGACATTCTACTTTATAAGCATTACAGTAGCTAAAATTAAAAGGTCACAACAACAAGCCATAAGAACAATTTAGAAATTTTACAACAGTTGATCTCTGGTATTAATGTATTTAGAACTGTTTTGAAAAAATAGTTGATTGGCTCCCATTGAGTTGGACAGAGCTGAAAGAAATTGTCAATGCAATATACATACATATATATATATATATATATATATATATATATATATATATATGTACAGACACATCACACATATATATCACCAAAGGATTTCATATATATGAACCATTTAGGACTTGAAAAATTGTCCATGCAAAAGTAGATCCATGCTTATTTGCATCTGGGCTAGTGATGGTGTAAAAGAACAAGTAATGATTATTTATGTGCATGTGGTTCTTGTTGCAGGTATTGAACTCATACAAGGTTTGTGGCAGGAGAGATGGGTCATAGGTCAAGAGGGAGCACACAAGACCCAGTTTGTATCCAATAACCCACACACATCAGGCAACCAATATATGCCTGAAACTCAAGCTCCAGGAAAGTCCGCCTACTTCAGTCAGCTTCTACAGGCACCTGCACTCATATGCACATACTGATGCACACACACAGACATACACAGAATTAAGATAGTATTTTTTAAAACAGGAAACAGTATACAATTAGATTGTGATGCTTATAGGATTGTGAATATGCTAAGACTAATGAAGTCACATTTTAGATGAAAGTATTGTATTATTTTAGACATGGTACCCTGATAAAACCATTGAAGAGAAAAAGAAATGTCACCAGTCCCACAGATAATAATGCTTAAAATGCAAAAGACATGGATAAAGATATGTAAATTGCTAATATCTGTATGTAGAAATGATAAACTACCCTCATGATTTCAAAACAGAGACATTAAAATAAAATACCACTTTTCAGTATTTTAGGCAAGAATCTAAGGATGGTAATATATTGTTATATACTGTCAGAAATATAAATTGTATTAAATGCTCTAAGATTCAGTTTGAGCAAATAAATGCATAATACTAAACATCTACAAATGGATAAACTTGAGAGAGAATTTAAAGGATCAATGTTGGAACTCATTACACACCTGAGGATGTTCTCAAACTCCTGATCTTTCTGTTTTCACCTCCCAAATTGAGTCCGTCAAGATATGCTGGATCAGTGGTGGCCTATAACTGGTGGGAAAGACCAACCAATGACTCGTCTAAATTGAAGCCCAAGCTACTTGAGGAAGCAAATACCTGACAATGCTGTATGGTCAGGAACTGGTGCATGGATAGTTCAGAGACCTAGGGTAGAACCTAAAACAACTGGAAAAAAAAAGTCAATGAAATGATTCCTAATGATATTCTTATATACTCATCCATTGGTGCCTAGGGCAATCATGCTCAGAGAAGCTTCGTTCGGTAGTTGATGAGGGACAATATTAGGTAGAGTTTGGAGAATCCCTAAGAACAGAGAAGAGGATGGATTGTGGGACACCGTAGAATATGGACCACAGACTCAACTAACAAGGGCTCACAGTGGCTCATAGAACTTTAGCAGTAATCATGGAGCCTGCATGGGTCTCCACTACATTCTCTGTATATATGCTATGGTTGTTTAGTCTGGGTTTTTTGTGGGATTCTTAACAGTGGGAGTGCAGATGTGTCTGACTCTTTTTCCTGCTTTTGGACCCTTTCACCCTACTGGGTTGCCATGTCCAGCCTTGATATGAGGGCTTGTGCCTAGTGCTATTGTGTCTTCTTATGCTGTGTTCAGTTGATACCCTTGGGTGGACTGCTCTTTTCTGAAAAAAAAATGGACGATCATCAGTGGATCTGGGGAAGATAGAAAGGGGAGGGGTACTGAGAGGAGTGGAGGAGGTGGAACTGCAGTTGGAATGTATTGTACAAGACAAGAATAAATAAAAAGAAAAAGAGAAGAGAGAAAAAGGAGAAACTACCAGTAGCAACTGGGAAAAAAGCATTATTGTTTGATTTAACTGAATTAATACAACTGTAATTTAGTAATCAAATGTCTATAAAGGAAGTATACCCTAAAATTTGTCCACATTATTAAATATACTCTAAGACAAATATGAAAGAAGATATAAAATATGGTATGAATAGTGTGAGCAAAGGAATGTGTGATAACATAATCACATTCTTGAAATACTGAGCGGTATACTGAGGATTAAGTATATGGAGAATGGGTACTGTAGTGATCCTTAACCTTCCTAATTCTGGGAGCCTTTAATACATTTCCTCATATTTTGGTGACTCCCCCCAAAAACCATAAAAGTAAGTCATTGCTCTTCTGAACTGTACTTTTAATACTGTTATGAATTTTAATGTAAATATCTGATATGCAGGATATCATATCTGATATGTGATTCTCCCAAAGGGGTTGCAACACACAGGTTGAGAACTGCTGGGGTGCGCCAATACATTCACATCTGTTGGGAATGGTAAAAAAGAGACACAGGGAGCTATTAAAATAACGTGGCCAAAGGAACAGGACAGAAACTACTTTTCCTACTCCTATACCTAGGCTCATGATTTTGAAGAGCGAGTGCTTTATTCAAATGTCTGAAATATATACTGAGTCGGTGTCATCTTGTGGCAACATAAATAATGTTCAGTAGTTACTGAGGTCCACAAAGTGGACTTTTTTATATTACACATACTTTTAGTGATTGATCTTATAATTTGCATTTGGCGGTGCAGGAGGGGAAGGAGAGCTGGACAATTACCGATGATTTAGGTCCCTTCCATCTTTCTGCTCTTCTCATCCTAGCAGATTCTAAGCTCAGGGCCCGTGCACTATCTAAGATCAAAGATGGAGCTTTTTACTAGCAGCATGTATCTTTTGAAGTCCCAGACTTTAGTTTAAAATGCATTCATTTAGCTCTGATTGTTAACAATCATTATCATCAAGAATATTACAATTGGCCAATTTCTACTGTAATTAAAATGTCAGGGTAAAAATTGCACTCACATTGGTCCTTTATAACTCTGCACTTCCACTCTGAATAGCTTATACATTTAAACAAAAACCCAGGGGCATGGGCCTATTAAAAACACAGCTTTTTCAAATACATTCTTACTAATTTTATTCTTCAACAATTTTCCTTTTCTATGTGTCCTCTCAACATTTCTATATAGTAAACATTTTTTACCCCAATTCTTCATCTTTTACATTTAAATTGTGGCCTGTATCAGAATATTGAGCTTTGACAGTTGCTCTGTCATCTTTGATATTCACATGTGGCTCCATTATAAAGTGACAGGTCCTTCATAATTCCCTTGGAATTCGTTATGGTAATGACAATCATAAGTGATGAACTTTGTGTATTTTATGGACATAATGGGCAATTCTATATGACTGAAACTCTAATTTTACTCTATACTAATGGGCATTAATTGTAATGATCAGTGATCACGTCACTTAAAGGGGGTGGTGATAGCAAATTGATGACAGCCATGAAAGCCCGCACATCATTTGAATAGAACTCAAAGTTGCCATTTGCAAAGACGGAAGAGCAAAGTGACCATTAGGCAATGATTTTCTTATGTTGTATATCTCCCAAGTTCCCCTATTTTTGACTCCATGATGCATCTTGTCCTTACTGCTGACAGCTTTCTCGCTTCGCTTGCTTCCTATTGTAGTATTATTTCTGTTGTAATAGACACGCCATTCTCAGGGGGGAAAAGGGCTTTTAAGAGAAGGACACCTTTAAAAATATGGTACTGGGTAGACTATATTTTGAATGAAGCAATTTATGGATGGGTGAGCTAAAAACTAACTGGGGCTGCCACAGAGCATCTGGTAAGAATTGGTACACTAGACTTGCTGTCTACTTTCTTGTCAATATTCTGGAGTGTTCTCAGCTTTCTGCTGTGACCACGTGAGGAAAGCTCTTAGAGAGTTATTAAATATATGTCCTAGTATAGTGGGGATTTTGTTCTCTTTTAAAACGTATGAATGTTGTGTGATGTTTTTTGTTGTGTTTTGTTTTTTATCCCAGCTGTGGGATATACATATGAGGCTGCTTCAGATTGTCCACAGCAGCTAACTATGATTTGTCTTATGCTCTGGCAGGGGCATGATTTTGCCAACTGTAAATAGGGGACATTTGGAATTCTGGGAACTCTGAGCGGGTAAAAATTGCCAGAGCCCCAAGAGAGGAAGAGGCTCCAGCTCCCCTGCTTCTGTCTCTGATGCTGTTGTTCTGGCTGCTGTTGCTGGTTGCTGATTGCTGGTTGGATATATCCTGATGACGAAGATTGGACTTGCCTCCAAGGAATTGAACACCCATAATCAGCATGAAGTAGTCTAATGATATTGACTTCCCCTTTCCCCTCCAACTTTTCTCTCCTACCTAGTGTTTGAGGGGTTTGAAGGGATAAGGATAGAGAAGGGTGGTAGGGAAAAGAACCCAGTAAAGTGTTCAAAAGTACGGTTACATCAAAGCTACAGATGGGCCCCAGCTCAGGTTCAGTGAAGAGCAAGACGACTCAAGGATACAGAATACAGTGAAACTCAATGACATAAAAAGGAGCTGACCTTCCCCAAATATCGAGCACAAATAAGCACTTGTATTAATTTTAGCAGCAACTATATGTAGAAACTGAAGAAAATCCCACATTTATCTAGATTCCTATGGAACCCTCCCTACTAAGGATCTACACTTCACATAGTAAGACTCAATTTAATTCGACATCATGTCCTTTAAGGACCCTTTTTGGCCACTTCTAGGATGAGTACAGGCCACTTATCTGCACGTTTCCATAGGATGTGCCCTTCATGTTATTTATTCTTTTTACTGCTATGTGATAAAACTTTTTTTTTTTTAGCTAATTCCCTTTGTAGAAGATGAATCCTTTAAAATTGTGAGATTATTTAACTGATGTCTGTTATATGTGGCTCCTTTGGTATGAGAGGGCCATGGTGGATATGGTAATATGGACAGAGTAAGTCAATACAAGAGTGAATGAGCAAGTAGAATAAGAAACAATCGAACAAGGTCTCTGTGTTACAACGTCAAATCCATAGGATGTGTTCAGGGAAGAGTCTATTACTATCGAAGTGTATATCACCACATAGTCACTCCATACTCACACACTTTCTTCTGTGTGTCTTTTAGTTAACTGAGAAGATTTCAGGTATTTTCATGGGTTAGACTGATTCTACAGTACATGGAAGATCCACAAAACTATAGCACAGATACCCGGTGAAAGGTTAATGGGACATTGCAATTATAAAAAGCCTTAAAAAAGAAAACCTTCACAGGATGCATAATGCAAAGCTAAAGGACTGTTACTTCCCTTATTGTTTCTTATGAATGATTTTTCAACTTAAAACTGATAAGAAAACCACTAATCTTAAGCTTGATTCCTTTTTTATATTCTTCAAGATAAAGATGGTATTAGAAACTGACAAGTTTACATATAATAGGTTACAGGTTAGTCCTCTATATTTATGAATCCTACTACATAAGATGACAATTTATAAGTAATGTGTTGTAACATAAAAGGACACATGGTAGTTTCTGTGTATATGAACATTAAGTATGGTGATCTTTAAATTGAGTTACTGCTTGCTATCTTGATCCTTTACCTTGTTTTTTCCCCAGCATTTCCATAGTAAACAATCTTGGCTTGTAGAAATGATAATAATATCTAACATTTGTTGAGTGATTATTATATTATATAATATATACTGTGTTTATATTGTTATGCTAGTTATCTGATTTAATACTTACCACAACTCCATAATACTGGTATTATGACTGTTCATATAGTCTGATCATAAAATGTGCCCCATATGCTCATGTTGTTGAACATTTGGTCCCTGTGCTGTAGCACTGTTTGAGAAGGCTGTGGAAGCTTCAGCATTGAGGACATAGCTAGAAGAGTGAGGATGGGTAGATCTTGATGTTTATAATGTAACCATTCCATATGCCCTCTCTGCTCCTAGTTCCATTAAAATGTGAGGAGGTGAAAAGTCATAGTAGCATGCTCTTGCTGTCATGGAGCCCTCTGCTTCTATGGCTCTTTTACAATGATGAATTGCATCCTATCCAATCACAAACTAAAACAAATGATTCTTCCCTTAAGTAGCTTGTCCACAATGTGATCATCTGAAAATAACCAACACAACTTCTGTCTAAATTAGGAGAACACAGCTTGAAGATAGATATTAACATCCTGATGTTAATAGTTATTAGAGGTAAGCTTTGAACTTAGAAGCTGTTCTCTTTTCCCTGCATGCCTCATTTACAGGTCAAAGAAAGAGAAGGAATAGATTTTAATAAGGCAAATGTGCTATAGGAAAAAAATGAAAATGAAAAAAAAAACCTGTTCCATAGGAAAAAAATGGAGATATGGCATACTAGATCTATGCAGTAGATCTCTTCGTCCTTGAAAGGACTAATGAGAACTTGGAGCAGGTAAGCTCTGATGAAACCTGATTTCTGATACATTCAAACGTAGAGAACTTGGATGCATGAATACTCAGTAAGACTTACCAGAGGCTCCATAATTTGATAACACACAGAGAGAAGACATTACTCTCACTTAGTCATAATTAGATTTGGAACATCATGGTGATTGTCAAGTAAGTGAGGCTTTGTGGACTCATGCCTCAATAACTTTATACCTTGCATCTGATTCTTAGAAAGCTTTGAAATCCTTTCCAATGTGAAAACATGTAATGGACAAAATAAAAACCAAATCTGGTACTGTGGTGTAGGAGGAGGTAAGGTGGGAGGAGTTAGGAGAGGAAGAGGAAGAGGAGGAGTAAGGAAGAGAGAAGGAAAAAGAAAGAGGAGGAGCTAGGAGACAGGAGAGGAGAATGAGAGAGAAAGAGAGAGCAAGAGCGAGAGCGAGAGCGGAGATAAAGGCAGATGTTCACGTGTCTATAGCAGTCAAAGGTAGTTGGCATATCTAGGTTGGGTATTGGGTTACACTTCTGATTGATTGGGTATCTATTTACTGATCATTGCCAAATATATAAGCCTTGATTAATCTTTAAGCATTAGAGTCTCATCTTTCTACTGGGCCCACATGGATGGCGCGATGGTCTAGGCAATGCCCAGCCTTACAGAGACAGCGTGGGAGACTGAGCCATCTCCCACGCTGACATCTTGTGGGTGGCAGGGCTGGTGTATCTAGTTGGCCATTTCTAGCTGCAGCACGCACGTGGCCTCTGGCAGAGAAACATGGCGGGTGGGCTAGGCAGAGCCGCTGCAGCTTAGATAGTCGGCCTGAGCCAGAGGCCATTTTAAATAATTACCTCAACACTGTGGGGAAGAGAAACAGGAAGAAAACTAACACATCAAGAGTATCCATGTGTGAATTTGTTAGGTTTCCAATATCATCATAGTTCTAGAGTCAGTGATATTCAAAACACCCCTGACTTAATCCCTCTATTTTCAAGCTTCTCATTCTAAATGTGCCTTTTTATATTAAACTTATTGGTAACTTATTTTGATTCATACTTATTTTTACATATTTGTCATAGTTTCCTCCTAAGTTGTGTTGTAAATTCAAACATGGAGATCTTCTATGTATTTCATTTAAAAAAAATCAACAAATTTAAATACTTTAAACGTTTCAGCTTTTTCTCCAAACATATAGTAAGCATTTAGAATTTCTACACTAGCCTCTAAATTAGAGAAAAAAAGAAAAGGAAAACAGTAATTTTGAGAAAGATTTTGTATATTTAGACCAATAAAAGGGGAAGCACATGAACACTTTCATCAGAAATAGATCACAAGTTATTATTTTTTTAAAAATCTCTAGGTAGTTTAAATGGAAACATATAAAGTATTCAAGGGTATTTTGGTAGTAAATCTATCATTATAACTGTGTATCTCTCTAAAAATCTCTACTGAGGAAAGAAAGATTTGTACAGAAAAAAACAAAAAAATGAATTCTGAAACAAAAAACTTGAAAGTTGAAAAGATATGAAATTGTTGGCAGGGTTTTTTTGCTGATCTCAATAAGCCAATTGTCTTGGTTATACAGCTATATATTACATGAGTAATAATTTTCTCCTGCTTTATTTTAAGTAAAGATGTGGAAGAAATACAGAGAATTTTCCAGGTAGTAGAGCAAAAAGTGTAGAAAGTAGCATATCATCAAAACATTTTAACTCCTAAAAGGAAAAGAAAAAGATTAGTTTGACAAACAAATATATAGATAGGAAAGAGAGGTGGATGAGCTGGATATACAGAGGGGGTGAGGTGCTGGTCCACATTAAAATTTTTAGAGTCTCCCAATACAGAAGTATTCTGAAGATATGATCAAAGTCCTGTGGAGTGATGTGAGGGATTGGATAATCCCTTGATTACCCAATGAGATGCTATTGCAAGGGTAATAGATTAGTTGGAAGTCTGTTCGAAAATGTAACTGCCAAGTTGTTTTTAAATCAAAGATACAAAGAGCAATGGTTTGAGCTTGCCTTAAACATACATCTGTAATTAATGAAGACTCTGATTTTTCCTAAGTCACTAATCCTATCCAGACCCCTTATGTATGGGTATTGTCTGGAGATGGAATGACACTGGCAACATCAGGAAGAGTCAAGAAAACAGGTAAAATTTAAGTAGAAGAAAATGACTGATCATAAATGTAGGTTAACTTGCTCCTGTCAAAATTTATCCCATTGTTCAAGGACTAGGTCTAGGGAGTGTCCCCAGAAGAACACCTCCCAAATGTTATCCCCTTTCCCTGTTCCTCCTTCCCTAAATCCCTCTATCCCATCCCTCCTGCTTCGATGAGGGTATTCCTCCACCCACCCATCCATTCTGGCATCTTCACCCTGGCATTCCCCTACACTGGGGCATTGAGCATTCACAGGGCCAAGGGCCTCTCCTCCCACTGATGCCTGACAAGTCCATCCTCTGCTACATGTGCAGCTGGAACCATGGATTCCTCCATGTGTACTTTTTAGTTGGTGGTTTAGTCCCTGGGTGCTTTGGTTGGTTGATATTGTTGTTCTTCCTATGGGGTTGCAAACCCCTTCAGCTCCTTCAGTCCTTTCTCTAACTCCTCGAATTGGGGTCACTGTGCTCAGTCCAATGGTTGGCTGCTAGCATGTGCCTCTGTATTTGTCAGGTTCTAGCAGAGACTCTCAGGAGACAGCTATATCAGGCTCCTGTCAGCATGCACTTCTTGGCATCCACAATAGTATGTGGGTTTGGTGACTGTACATGGGGTAGATCCCTAGGTGGGGCAGTCTCTTGATGGTCCCTCCTTCAGTCTCTGCTCCATACTTTGTCTCTGTATTTCCTCTCATAGGTATTTTGTTCCCCCTTCTAAGAAAGACCTAAGTATCCACACTTTGGTCTTCCTTCTTCTTGAGCTTCATGTGGTTTGTGAATTGTATCTTAGGTATTCTGAGCTTTTGGGTTAATATCCACTTATCAGTGAGTGCATACCATGTGTGTTCTTTTGTGATTGTGTTACCTCACTCAAGATGATATTTTCTAGTTCCATCTTCTATCGGATGGAAGACTGGTAAAGATCTTTTCCCAGTCTGTTGGTTGCTGTTTTGTCCTATTGACAGTGTCATTTGCCTTTCAGAAGTTTTGCAATTTCATGAGGACACATTTGTCTTTTGTTGATGTTAGAGTATAAGCCATTGGTGTTCTGTTCAGGAAATTTCCCCCTGTGGCCATATGTTCGAGGCTCTTCCCCACTTTCTTTTCTATTAGTTTCAGTGTATCTGGTTTTATGTGGAGGTCCTTGATCCAGGGGGGTCTTGAGCTTTGTACAAAGAGATAAGAATGGATCAATTTGCATTCTTCTACATGCTGACGTCCACTTGAACCAGCACCATTTGTTGAAAATGCTGTCTTTTTTCCACTGGATGGTTTTAGCTCCTTTGTCAAAGATAAGTGACCATAGGTGTGCGGGTTCATTTTTGATCTTCAGTTGTATTCCACTGATCTACCTGCCTTTCTCTCTACCAATACCATACAGCTTTTATCACGATTGTCCTGTGATACAGCTTGAGGTCAGGGATGGTGATTACTCCTGGTGTTCTTTTATTGTTGAGAATAGTTTTCAGCTCTCCTGGGTTTTTTTTTTCTGAATTCCAAATGAATTTGAGAATTGCTCTTTCTAACTCTATGAAGAATTGTGTTAGAATTTTGATTGGGATTGCGTTGAATCTGTAGATTGCTTTCAGCGAGATGGCCATTTTTACTATAATTAATCCTGCCAACCCATGAACATGGGAGATCTTTCCATCTTCTGAGATCTTCTTTGATTTCTTTCTTCAGAGATTTGAAGTTTTTGCCATATATATTGTTCACTTGAGTGGGTAGAGTCACACTAAGGTATTTCATATTATTTGTGACTATTGTGAAGGGTGTCATTTTCCTAATTTCTTTCTCAGTCTGTTTAATCCTTTGAGTAGAGGAAGGCTACTGATTTGTGTGAGTTGATGTTATATCCAGTCACTTTACTGAAGTTGTTTATCAGGTTTAGGAGTTCTCTGGTGCAGTTGTTGGTGTCACTTGAATATACTATCATGTCATCTGCAAATAGTGATATTTTGACTTATTCTTTTCCAATTTGTACCCCTTTGAACTTCTTTTGTTGTCTAATTGCTCTGGCTAGGACTTCGAGTACTATATTGAATAGGTAGGAAGAGAGTAGGCAGCCTTGTCTAGTTTCTGGTTTTAGTGGAATTGCTTCAAGTTTCTTTCCATTTAGTTTGATGTTTGCTACTGATTTTTTGTATATTGCTTTTTACTATGTTTAGGTATGGGCCTTGAATTCCTGATCTTTCTAAGACTTTTACCATGAAGGGGTATTGAATTTTGCCAAATACTTTCTCAGCATCTAAATGAGATGATCACCTCCTTAGTTTCTCAACAGGTGGTAGGTGTCATGCTGTCCCAGACACTATGATTGAAATGAACAATTTAAACATTTGTCATCTCACCTTTTTCTGAAAACAACCTAACAAAGAGTTAAAATCCTAAACTCAGAGAATAAATGTTTTAAAATGCCTTGAGATCTAATTTTTTCTGATTATCCTATTGCATTTTTTTTCATTTTTACTCTTTCCTCATCAATAAGCTTAGATCCTCAATGATAGTGATTCCACTAAATCTCCCTCTTCTAAATGCCCATCCTTGTTGTGGGGATATAATTAAGTTTCCAGGTTGCTTAGGAAACTAAACCTAGGCAGCAGCTGTCAGGGTTTTACAATGAGGTCCCATTCCAATTCGGTTCTTTTGTCAGAGGTTAAATGGCCGACACATAATATTCCAGTAGAAGCACTATTTAAAAACGGTGTGTTTAATTGTACTTAAAAATGTAATTTGCAACGTTCAAGGAGTTGTCTTTCTGAAAGTTGTTGAGGGAAAAGAAGACAGTGTTGCTGTTAGGATCACATATTCCAGGAGGTAACAAGCCATTGTGTCAGATGCAAGCAGCACTGGGGACCTGGCTGTGAAGGAGGTGGGAGCTGTGTTTGCAGGACTGCCAGCATCTTTAGGCAGGCAAATGAAAACCACCTGCCAGAGCAATGATACCCAAGAGCCCTCCTCAGGCCAGGCAGGCAGAGTCAATTGTTCTTAGAAAATGAAGGAATAAAAGAGTTCAGTGTCATAGAAATTAAAATGGTTCGAGTGATGAACAGCATAAGGATAATGGCTTCAGCTGTGGCTTTTTTGCAGAGGTGTCAAGCTTTCATAAGACACTTTTGCATGCTTTATAACCTTAATTAAAGATATTTATTAGAGGGTGAGTATTTATATCAAGTGGAAAAATTATAGCGTTCCGTTGTTAGTACATTAAAATTATTGACTGATGTTTTTACCACTTCTATACATGTACATCAATGCAATAACCAATAGCTGTTTATTGCATGCCAACAATGCAATATAAATGTCCAGGTGCAGAGTAGCATAGTGGAAGAAGCCTATGATACTGTCACTAAACAGAACAAAGGGTAAATTTCTCAAGACACTTATGTCATCTCTGCTGACATAGTTTCTTCACCCAAATAATAATTAAGAGTTGTGTATTTTTACATAGTAGAAATAATATATTTTCTTTACAAAGAGTTTAAGAAGAACTATTAGTGTATAGGAAGGGGACCCAAGAGAGGGAGGAGGACAGATAAGTATGTGCAATCACGGTATAAGAATGATCACAACTATTTTACACACATACACACATCGATTTGGATTACAATAAAATCCAGGATATTATACAATTAATACACAGCAATATGTCTTTTCTAGTAGAAAGTTTTATTTTGTAAAGTATTATCCTTAAGATTTATTGATTGTATTTACATATAGAAACTAGATAACATTTACCAAGTTAAATATCTAGCAAGTATTCTGCTCATTGGTTGGAAAATACATTATGTATATGACTGAAATGAGTTTTCCTGAACACCAATTTTTGAACTCAGTCTTTCTTATCTAAAGTTACCTATTTAACTCCTATATAGGTAAAACAAAAACTCAGTCACTGATTGAAATGGAAATTTGGTGAGACTTACTAGACAAGAAACTACAGAGATAGTATTTTATATATCTAAAAGAACTCTGTTATTTCTACAGTTATGGTACAAGTACATATGTATATCAATCATATAAAATTTTCTTTTGGTGAAAACAAAATATAATAAGATAAAACAAACTCTATCACATCAAACTGGACAAGGTAAACCATAGGGAAGGAAAAGAACTCCAAGAGTGTTCACAAGAATCAAAGACCCCCTTGTTCACACATTCTGGAGTCCCATAAAAATGCTAAACTGAAAGTTATAATATGTACACAGAGGACTTGGTAAAGACCTGTGCAGGCCCTGTGCTTCCTACTTCAGTCTCTGTGCACTCATGTGAGCTTTGTTCAGTTGACTTATAGGGTCTTGTTCTCTTGATGTCTTCCATCCTCTCTGGTTCTTAGATTCTTTCCGCTTTTCCTCCCATGGGGTTCCCTGAGCTTTGAGGGAAGGAATTTGATGGAGACATCTCATTTAAAGCTGTGTGTTCCAAGGTCTCTCACCCTCTGCATAATGTCTAACTGTGGGTCTCTGTATTTGTTTCCATTTACTGAACGAGGTAGTTCCCCAGATGCTGGCTTAGTAAGGCAATGATCTATGAGTATAAAATAATATCACTAGAAATTTTATTGTTACATTTTTATAGCATTAATATTTGGTTTTACTAAGTCTCTGGACTTTCTAATCTCTCTCAGGTTGTTCATTCAAGCAGTATCTGATGTGGTTCTATCTCATGGAGTTGGCCTTAATTCAAATCAGGTATTAATTGGATACTACTACAAGCTTTGGCCACAATTGCCCTAGCATATTTTGCAGGTGGATCAGATGGTAGATAAAAGAATTTGTGGCTATGTTGGTATTTATGTTTTTCTTTTGGTAGCCTATAGAGTACCTTCAGAAAGTTGGGATTCAATATATCTCAAAATCTAGCTATAGCACTGTTGGTTATATACCCCAAAATTGCTTCATCCTACTACAGGGACACTCTATTCATTATAGCCAGAAACTGGAAAAAAACTAAATGTCTGTCAATAGAGTAATGGATAAAGAAAATGTGGTGCATTTACACAATAAAATGTTGTGAAATTTGCAGGTAAATGGATGGAACTAGAAAAAAACAAATGAATGCAACAGACTGAATGAGGTAATACAAACCCTGAAAAATAAATATAGGGTGTATTCACTTGTATGTATATATAAGTCAATGAATAAATGATAACCAAGCTATAATACATAGACCAGAGAAATTAAGCATAGAGAAAGGGACTGGGTGTGGGGTATAAATGCATATATCTCCCTGGGAATAGGAAATAGAATAAATTTTATAGGTAGATAGAAGATAGGGACATGGGAATGGAAGGATTATTGAGAAGGGACAGGGGAGATGGGGTTGAGGGATAGAATGTGGGGAGAGAGATTAGAATTGAGAGGCTTTGGCGGTATGATACGGAAACCTAGTTCAGTGGAAACTTCCAATAATATATGAGGGTGATCCCAATGAATTCTCTAAATAATGAGTGAGATGCTGTCCCAACTGGCCATCTCTTGTCATGGAACAAAGTTTCCAGTGCCAGGACTGGGTTACAGTCATTTGAATGTTGGCTGAAAGGGTTTCATGGAAATCTTCAAACAATTCGATCTTTTGCCAAGACTATAGGTTGCTCTCAGCAAACTGACAGCATGTTCCCATTGGTAAAGACAACACCCACACAACTAATTTAACATGGGGAGGTCAAGCTTGCACCTACATTCTAGAGGCTTTGGTACAGAAATAGTTTTAAATATATGTGTGACAGTTTAGTTGTTTTTGAAAATGGTAAAGAGAAATAGTATTTAAAACTATAAATAACCTTTTATGCACATATACTACATCCATCTGCTACATTAATGATAGATTCAATTGCAATACTTCTTACCCAGGCAGATAGGGTGGTGTTAGGACCATTATTTGAGGAATCGCAACCCCAGAAATATATTAAATTATAGAAATAAAATTGAACACTATAAATAGTTCCTTATTGCCCCTGACACTGAGTCACAGTAAAAAGGAATCAGGGGTAGTAGGAGGAGACAAATTACAAATTTTATATACATATATATATATATATATATATACACATACATACATATATTTGGGATATGGGAAGTACTAAGTTGACATGAAAGAAATGATAAGAATGTGATGAACAGATAAGATAAGAGATAAGAGAATATGGAGGTGAGATGTTTCAGCACATCTTTCCAAGAATATATTATATGGAATGACTAGTGAGGCAGACACAGTTTTATGAATATCTAGGAATTCTGCATTCCAGGCAATGGGAATAGTTAGATCAGAAGGTCTAAGGTATGAATGAACTACGTGTGTTCCAGAAAAGAATGTTCTGAGTAGTTAGAATGAGCAGGTAAGCTGAGGCAATAGGACACCATATACAAGAATGAGCAAGAACTAGAATGTTAGCAAGAGTGTAGACATGAGCAGATATAAGTAAGGAATTTCCATATTATTCTGACGTCAAGAAGCAAACAATGAAATATTTGCCACTGTGTAAAAATACTTTGAGTTTAAGGGAATAAGAATGTATGATACCAAAAAAGAAGAATGAAGTTAAAAGTGCCTTGCAGAATGATAAATTTAGCTGTGATTTTTATAATGTTGCTTCCTTCTAGTTGCTATCATTTGCTTTCAAAGAATTATGAGATAAATTATCAACTGAGAATAAGGGCTGAAAATGAATTTGGGGAGATCTGGGGGAAGAAGAGAGGAGCAATAGTAAGAAGAAAATCAATTTTGGT
Organism: Grammomys surdaster; assembly: GCF_004785775.1. Taxonomy (NCBI): domain Eukaryota; kingdom Metazoa; phylum Chordata; class Mammalia; order Rodentia; family Muridae; genus Grammomys; species Grammomys surdaster. The sequence continues at coordinate 13,927,838 of NW_021604588.1, forward strand.
TAGATTTATCCAGGTTTTATTTTTATTAATTGTGTGTGAACAGGTTAAAGGAGAATGAAGGGATCGATGATGCTTCCAGGTGTTTGATTATGATTTGTGTCATAGGATAAACATGAAGGATGATGAATGAGTAAAGACATACATATGGATAGAGGTCTTTAGATGAGAGAGAAACTGTTTCACTGAAGTTATTAGAGTGAGCTGTAAGTAGAAGGTCGAGGAGAGAAACAGAGAGAAAGAGAATTGAAATTGCTGTCTCAAAAGCGGGCCATAATGTGGAATTGAGGGGGCCGGGGAGAACGCATTCAAGGAAGTGAGGAGCCAGAAGATTGAATGGATTGTTTTAATTAAGTGGTTATTGAAGCTATCAAACCTCAAGTTTGAATTAAGAGCAAATAATATGATATACTAGATACTAAAATTAGTAAATTATTTCAGCTAAAGGGTATATAATTTAATTATATGAGCTTCAAATTATCTTGAGCATTTGTAAACAAACAAACAAACAAACAAACAAGAGGAGAGTGACTTTGCTAGAATATGAGGTTTTACAGTGAGTTCTCTGTATCCAATGTGTTCATTAAAGTACTGAAGTCTACCAGATGACTATCAAAAACACTAACTCTGAACTAGGAATCAAAATAGTGAGTTGTGTAAGAAATGGGAGATTTGGTTGTTGTATGGAAGGTGAATACACAGAAACGGTGGCATCAACTGATGAGAAGTGTAAGGCAAACTAACCTTTAGGAAAAGCAGAGAAGAAAGAACAGTAAGAGGGGATGAGAAACACAAAGAAGAGGAATCCAAGTAGTGTAACAGAATCCAAGTGGGGATATATTTCAAGAGAGAAGCAGCCTCAGCTATGTGTAAGGTTGTGAAATTTTCTCGCCAGGTGGTAACTGAAGAGTATTCTCTGTGTAGAGCAATGAGTGATAGGATTGGGATGACTGTAGGAAAGTACATATCTGTGGAACAATGAAGCTATATGTAACATTGCCTTGGAGATAGACTTAAAGACAAGAGATGCAACTTAGGTAATGTGAATTATTCTTAAGAAAAATAGATGTGAACTCGTTAGGTGGAAGACAGAAGGTATCCAAAAGGGAGTAATGAGACTTAGATATGATTTGTAGTTATTGTTTTAAACAAAATCCCTGTGCATGAATAAATTCTTGCATTTATATTTCTATGTTTTCATATGGTAGTGCATGCAATATAGTAATATTAAAGAAATATCTAATATCTTTGCTTGATTACGCATTTGTCAAGTATAGTGAATTTATCCTATTCAACTTTGCCATCCAAATATCTACCATAGTGCAGTATAGCCATGGGAAATAGCATTTTTGAACTGGTTTCTACATTAAATGATATTTTAGGAGACAGTAATGGAATTAAAATGAATCACAGAGAAAGAAAGGTTGAGAAATGTTATATAATGACAAGATAAAGAGCTTAATCACTGTGCTATGTTTGTCAAGGAAATAGACACCCTGAAAGAAAATTCAGAAAGACTCAAAGAAAATAACCCTGAAGTGACCTGCATAGAAGAGAACATCATGGATAGAATAGCAGTTTAGAAGTCATTTGAGTGGGATGATAGATTACATTAAAAGAAAATATTCAGCTATCTTCTAGAATTGGACTCTATGTAACAACTGGAAAAAATTATTTAGTATAGCCCCATATATATAATTATGTAACTATCTCTCAATTCTATTAAACGTGTCAAATAAAAGGTAAGAGCTCATTTCAAGGAAGTCTAAAACTTTTTAAGAGCAGAAAGAGTCAATGGCATCTGTGCTGTAACACAAGACATTTCCTATAGAACCTACTAAGAGAAACTACTTTGTTTCCATTGGAAATGTGCAAGAAAATGGATCACTCTCTTTTCTAGGCTCAAATATTGGGGTGCAGAGTAACCCTGAGTTAAAAACACACTACTCCAAACAAGCACAACGAAGAAAGAGAGCTAAGCATTCTTTCCCCATAATGGCTTTGCCTAGACAGAAAGCATATCTCAGAGATAAACACAATTAATGATCAGGTCCACATCTCTACTTAAAATAATTCATATTGGAGCATATTATAAAATAATTCATGGGTTAAAAAAACATTACTGAAAACAATGGAGGTATTAGTGCAAAGCACATAATATATATTGGTTCTCACAGCTTTTGATAAAATACCAACAATCAAACTTCAGAACAATCAAAAGTTAACTAGAGGAATTTGAAAAAGATACAAGACAGACTTTACGGGAATCACAGTAAACTAGGGGATGGGAAGGGTATGTACAAAGAAGAGCTACAATCAGTGCAAGCACGGTATGCTCCTGAAAACAAACAGTCAGAGTGGACTGTAGAAAATATGAAAATATTTTCCAAGACACACACAGAACAATTGGCAGATGTTATAAGTCCAAGCATCCCTAGGAAATTAAATGTTTCCTCTGGTTGAACAATGATCTTCTCAGATCAAGGGTACACACTTAGCAAACAAAATGAAAAATAAAATCACACACACTTTCTGCAATTTTACAGACTTGCACCTGCTGAAGCTGTGTTCTATTGACAGCGTTATCTATGGGAAAATACAACCTAATAATTGCTGCCTAATCAAATGGGAAAAGGTAAGCTCCATAAAGTGAAAAAAATGTTCCAAAGCTGTACATTCAAGGAAGAGCTAAAGAATAAAAAAAACCAATATCTTACTAAGGATGATTAATCACAACTTTAAACAACAAAAACATTTTTTTAAATTTATGCTGACCTAGGTTCTACTCTGAAAAGGGATTACTAGAGTTGCACACTGTGTCTGAGATATATTTCAACCAATTCAACCAACCCATTAAATAAATGAATAAATGACTAACTAAAATAAAGATTATCAGCCGGGCAGTGGTGACGCACACCTTTAATCCCAGCACTTGGGAGGCAGAGGCAGGCGGATTTCTGAGTTCAAGGCTAGCCTGGTCTACAGAGTGAGTTCCAGGACAGCCAGGACTATATGGAGAAACCTTGTCTCGAAAATCAAAAAACAAACAAACAAAAGATTATCAACTGTGATTGGGAAGGAAATAGGGATCAAATAATAAATTATCGGAATTCCAGGATTTTAAACAAAACATATCATAAACCAACCAAACCAGAAAGTGTGACCATCATTTATAATTATGCTGAGAGGAGTACAGTGTACCACTTGTAGATAAAGGTGACATGCTGGCAATATTTACTTAGATAAAGAATTAATAAAATAACAACCCCTTTTATAGGACCAGATAGCAGCTGTGAAATTGAGACGAGTAACAACTGAGCCAGGGCCTCAGTAACTGTGAGTACAAAGAAGAGGGAAGGGGAAATGAGAAGAAAGGGTACAGGGGAAATCGGCTCAAAGAAATACTAAGTGAAAACTTGCCCAAGTTGATGAAAAACATTTATTTGTACTATGGAAACTCATAAAGCTTCACATAGGGTAAGTGCATCAGCATCTCTAACTAGACAAATTTCAATAAAAACAATGATGGCAAGAGACAAAGGAAAAAATCCAGAATGCAGCAAGATACAAATGACAAGGGCAAGGAAGCCCAAGTGAGATGATTTTAACAGCAGATGTTCATCAGAAACAATGGAAGTCGGAGGCAGTGGGATGACACATTCAGAATAGTAAATGTGAAAATTGTCAACCAAAACTTTTTCCAGAAAAAAATTCACCTGTCAAAAATGAAGGCAGAATAAAGAAATTCCAAGATACATAAAAACTGAGAAGATTTGTTCTTTATAGACCTGTCTTAAAAGAAGGGGGCTCTTCAGGTTGAGTGTCAATGATATCAGACAGTACTTTCAATCCATCCCATGACAAACTCTATCATTAACATAAGTATGTAGGCAATTATAGAAGATAATGTAATTGATCAATTATCTAGTCAGAAAATCTATACAGAAACCAAGAACTTGTATTACACTATAGACTAAATGGACCTGACAGGCATACGTGGAACACACCACCAGTACTAATAGAAAACACATTTTTCTGAACACCTATTTGACATTATTCAGGTCCACTCACATGTGAAGCTACAAAACATATCTTTTTTAATTTATAAAGATTAAAACCATATAAAATATGTTAATGACAATGGTATAAGACTAGAAATCAGTAACAACTGGTATATCATAAGAATTGAAGAGGTAAAGCATTGTGTTGGTAGGCAATCAAGAAGATAGAGAATACAAGAAACAAGATGTTGAGAGGGAAGTTTATCATAATAAATGGTGATATTAAGAGAAAGAGAATAGGGTTAGGCCTGTAGCTTCATCAGTAAATTACTTTGGTTTTTAACATAAGGTATGAGTTTAATCCTCCGAACACATGTTATAAATGAAAACACCAAACAAGACTACCTATAATTCCAACACTTTGAAAATCAAGACTTGTGGACCCCAGGGTCTTTCTGATCAGCTAGTATAGTCTAACCAGCAAGAGCTAGGACACGGAAAGGTCCTGCCATTAAAACCTTTAAAAAGAAACAAATGGTGTCTGAGGAATGACACGCAACATTGCCTTCCTGCCTCTTCCTACACATGTACACATGTGGAGGCATACCATTACATACACGTGAACAAAAACACACACACACATACACACGAGAGAGAGAGAGAGAGAGAGAGAGAGGGAGAGAGAGAGAGAGAGAGAGAGAGAGAGAAACAGAAGATAAAAAGAAAGCTTTCACACCGTCTAATAAGACAACTCAAGAAACTAAGAAAGCAAGAGAAATCTAGGCCCAAATTTAACCTGATTGAGAAGCAATAAATTAGCTAAAGATTAAAGAAATGAGGAAAATCTTAACAAGTAAGGTGTTATTTATAACTTTTTCTAAAAATTGACAACTTTTAGTTAATAAAAAATAGACATGACTCAAGCAAATACAAGCAGAAATGAAAGAACATTATGTCTGAAGCTACCTAAATTTGAAGGATGCCAGTATATTTATGAGCAACTTCACTATAATGAATAATTATACACTATTAGAAAACATGTCTAGAAGAAATAGATAAGTTTTTAGACACATATACAAATGAAGAAGACTGAATGATTAACAATAAGTTAGAAGACTAAGTCATAAAATGTCTGAGAAAAGCCATAAACCTGTGACCTAGAGGATGAATTCTACTAAGCATTTGAATAATTAATGATAATCTTAAATTCTCACACAGGAATTAAAAAAAGGACTTTCCAAGGCTCCACTTAAGAGGCCAGCATTATCATTATACCAAAGACAGATAAAGATATTGATAGAAATGAAAATTACTACTCAATGTCCTTAATGAACACGAATGTAAAAGTCCTAAGCAAAACTATTGAGTTAAGTGCAATACAATGTTAAGAAGATCGAATTCTATAATTAGATGTGTTTTATTCTTTATAGGCAAAGATGGTTTAATATAATCTAGTTAATCACTGTGTGACATTCTGTAACTGAACAGAGGATAAAAATAACATGATAATCTCAATGGATATATGAAAAGTGTATGTTAAAAGTTGTCACCCATTTATATACTTTTAGGCTCTTATAATATTGAGGAACTTTACCTCAACATGATAAAGGTTACATATGACAAGTCCACATTTTATAATGACAACTATGAAAGGATGTAAGATAAGGAGTTTCAATATAATATTTTACTAATTTTTGAGAATTTAATATTATATACTTTTACTGACTAAAAACTCTTCCACCTGGCTCTTCCCACATACACCTCCACTTTTCTTACACTCTAAATTTCATGTCCCTTTCTTTTTTTTTTAATAATTCACCCAACTCAGTTTATGCTGAACATCCACTCCTGGGTGGAGGGGCAGTCATACTGGAGGACGGTTGACCTACCAGAGTCACACTTTTTTTTTCCTTTTATGGAAAATCATTTTTTTTATTCACATAATATATTCTTATTAAGGTTTTCCCTCCCTCTTCTCCTCCTAGTTCCTCCCTACCTTACTTCCCATCCGGATCCACCCCTCTAATGAGAAAAAATAGGCTTCTAAGGATTAATAATAAAGTAAGATAAAACAAAAAACAATACATTGGAATAGGACAAAACAAACAGAAGGAAGAGAAGCCAAGAAAAGGCATAAGAAACATATAAATGCAGACTGACTTGTTCAAACACAGAGGAATCCCATGAAAACACTAATCTGGAAGCCATAATATAAATGCGAAGGACGCTCTCTTTCCTCTTCTGTAAGATTTTCTGAACCCTGACTGAGGGGATTCAGTGGAGATATCCCTTGTAGGGCTTAGTGTTCCTAGGACTCTCATTCTCTGCATTACGCCTGGCAGTGGGAAGCTTCTCTGATGATAGCCAAGTAAGGGACCAATTGATGAGTATAGCAGAATATCAGGGATCATTTTATAGCTAATTTTTGGAACAGCAGTATTTGACTTAAACAACTGTTTCTTGCCCAGAAGCCAATAAATGTCAATAGCTCCTTAGCTAGAGGTGGGAGTTCACATCTTCATGTTAAAGTGCTGATTGGCCAAGCCAACACTGTTCTCTCCTGCTACATCAGCTCCTATCTCTTTCCATTCTCATACAATTCAAGTCCCTCTTAATATTACACATCTGAAAACCCAGACACTAACCTGCCTAAGGACTGCCTCCTTTTTACTATACCAGCTAATATAAGTTAAACCTGCTTCTAAATTTCATACTGTGTCAGTCAAAATGACTGATCAATTAAAAAATAGAAAAAAAAAAGACAACACATTCTGGTTGGGGATGTGGGAAACAGGGAACTCTCCTGCACTGTTGGAAGGAGAGTAAATGGCTGTAGCCACTTAGGAGATTAGTATGATAGTTTGTCAAAATCTAGAAATAGGTCTACCATTTAACAGAGCTAGATTACTTCTGGTCCTAAGAACAAACAGTTTAGGGCTGTGAACAGCTACGTGTCAAAGTATGTGTATGCAGAGATGCATGTGGGTGTATGAACATCTGCGGCACATTGGTGGTGATCAGGATAACACAAAGGAGTCAGTTTTCTCCTTACACCATGTAGATTCTGGATATTGGACTCAGGCTGTCAAGCTTGGCAGCAAGTATCTTTACACACTGAGATCAAATCAGTCAGAATATGCCTTTATGGCTTTAACTTAGACCACTACTTCTTAGACCAAAGGGGAAAAATGTCAAAGGAAAACCTGGATACACTGGATTGCATCAAAATTTCAGTTTTGTGCTGTGTAGGAGCACTCTGGATAAAGTGAAATGGCAATCCTAAGAACAGGAAGATTTATTTCCAAGTTGTATACTGATACATTCTTGACATACGAAATACATTAAAAAATTCACTGAATTCAATATCAAACAATCTGATTTCAAATATACAAAGGATTTGAGCAGATACTTCTATGGTGTTACACAAATGACTAACGTCATATAACAGAGATATACAGATGTCTTCAGAGAAATCCAAGTCATACCAGAATGAAGCATCACTTCATATACATCAGAATGTTTACTATTAATAAACATATACAAAACAAAGACTATGAAGTTACTGATGCTCCTAAGGGTGGGTAGAAATTGATACTGTCATAGACTATTATTGGCAGTATATAATTTAGGTATTGGGAATTACGTTGGCAGTTTCTGAAAACTTTAAAATGGTTACCACATGGCTTAAGTTTGCATGTCTACTTGACTGAGCCAGGGATGTATGTATATCTGGTAAACATTATTTTTAGGTGTGTCCGCGAAGGTATTTCCAGAAGGTGATTATTTGTTGAATTGCTGAATGGAGTGAAAGACTTCCTGTTGTAGGTTTGCAGCATCACCCTATAGAGAGTCTGAGATTTCCCAGTGTGGGTGTGCACTGTCAACCATTAAGCATCTGAGAAGAGAAGAAAGTCAAAGGAAGTTGGGTTGTGTCTGTGTCACTACATAATAGATTTGTTGACCAATTGTCCTTTCCTTTTCCTTTAGATGTTATGTTTACGATTAGTAATCTGGTTCCCAGGACATCGAATTTATTTTAAAACTAGTGCTTTATTTTATAAGACTTCTTGATTCTTTCCATTGCAAGTGACAGATTGTGGGCTGTCTCAGCCTCTAGATGAGTCAAGTAGTTCTCTGAAATCTCAACACACACACACACACACACACACACACACACACACACACACACACA
>NW_021604588.1:13936037-13946403 GCF_004785775.1 Grammomys surdaster
ACACACACACACACACACACACACACACACACACACACACACACACATTGAAAACTTCTGAGAAAAACCTAAGAGTGAGCTCAGCAATATAAATTCTCAGCCTGACAGTCATGTGTGTAACTGGAATGCATCAGCTGGGTTTTGAAGCAGAGACTCATGTCCTGAAGTTGCAGAGATGAGAACAATGCAATTGAAATAGAAAATTTCACTTTGCAATTAGATAAATTCCAAAGCCAAACCTTTAGTACTGTAGTATGTTTACTGTTAAGGAGAGAGCTGATTGGAGGAGGATTAGATGCTAAAGTTGGGATATAAATGGAGGAGGAGCCCTCTGAAAGCTGGAGTTAACCAAGCCCTCGTGCATTTCGTCACAAGTGAAAAGGTCTCTCCACTAGCAGGAGTTTTAGATCTTTCAAACAGCACTTTGAGAGGTAATTAATGCTCCCCATCTAAATGCTATAATATAAAACACCTCTCTTAGGTTCTAACTCCTTCCCCTCATTACCCTAGGGCTCAAGTCTCATTGGCAACTGGTAGTGAAAGACAAAGTATGATTAAGTAGAATATGTTCTAAATGTCAAAAGAGAAAATCCAAAAATTTCCAATTTGAGCACAAGGAAATCTAAAGATAACTCTAGAAGAATAAATCACATCAAAGTGCAAGGCAGGAAGCAGAGAGCCCAGGTCAGAATCAGGGCTGGTCAGAATCCTCTGAGGCCACACCCTTAGTGACTGACTTCTGCCAGTCATGCCTTCCACTTTAAAGCATCCACAACCTCTCTAAACAACACCATCAGTTGAGAACTTAGTGTTCCAACTCACAGTTCTATTAGGGAAATGTCACGTTTCAACCTTAATGCCCTTAAATAAAGAAGACCTTGAATGAATAACAAAAGATTTTTATTGTTGATTTCTTGCCCTAAAACATCTCAAGGGGACCTCTCAGTGCTTTTGCAGAGAAACTCTATGTTAAGTATCCAGAAGTAATTATAACTTTCAAGGACTACTCTTGGATTTGATAATAATTCTAGGAGACCCGAAATGCTATTAGATCTCCATGTAAAGAAAGAAATTATGAAGTTCAGGTGATCAAGAGATTTAAAAAAAACCTCTTATCTATCTCAAGAAGTTCTGTTGAGTGACCTGTTCAATCACAAGTTTCTTCCTCTGTTTATGAGTATATGGAATAATAGAGAGAGAATGCTAGAATTTCCAAAATGTTTCTCTGATCAGTGGAGGAAGTGCCATTCTTGGAATGGAAGCTATTATAAGAGCCTAACTCCAAGAAATCAATAGAATGCCCCATTCCTGTGGGGACTGCTGTGATTCGTGCCACTTCTAAGAATTTCAAAGATTCAGACATAAATTTTTCCATATCCATCTTCAGGTCTTTTATTTGGCTTGTGCAGAGGAATAGCTGACCCTGGAAGATGACAGTGAGTTTTCAAAAACATAATGGGGTAGTGACTCTAGGACACAGTTTTCTGTACAAGATATGGCTTCATCTTTTGAGCGATTCAATGCATATTATTGTACCTGGCAGGAAATTATGAGTCTGGCAAATGAGCTTTGTGTTTTTGAGCTACTTACTTGTGAACACTCTGAGAAGCGATTTGCTCTCAGGTGGCGAAGCCAGCAATTTACCTCTACTCTTCTGCCACAGTGGGATATCAGCTCTCTAGACCAATGTCATCAATTACATTGCAGGAACCCTGACTATCTCTCCTGTCGACAACAGATCACACTGACTCATTAGATTTATGGTATTATTCTCGTTAGACACAGTGAGCACAAAGGAACTAGTATTCTGAACTTATACCTGAGATGCTTGTATTCAAGATGATAGAGAAATTAATTTAAAATCCAAACACATTCTCACTGACATGTTTTAGGGTTTCAATTGTGTGAGGTCTATCATTTTTAAATGAAGGGATAAGTTGTATTTGCTTTTCAGTCCTTTCACCTCTTCAATCAGCAAACTGGGAAAATGCTTCCCTAAATACATAGGGATTTATAGGGATGTATTTACCCTTTGACTCTACAGTTCTGTTTCTATGGAGGTCCAGAACAAGTGACAACTGAAGCCTAGTCCACTGTGGAAGTTTCTCTGCTGTTGGAGCTGCAGGAGCTCAGTGACTGAGGGCTGCTGGGTCAGAGTCAGATAGGGACTGGTTCAAACCCTGTAGGAAAGTTAATGTGGACCTACGAACTGTGCAGTATCTGACACAAACTGCACAGTAACAGTACAGGAAGTGGGATATGTGGGATTGTGGATAGGCTAACTGTGGGAGAAAAATAAGCTACATACCCTCGCTATTGCTTTTTCTCTCCCTGCTGGCTTTGGTGTGCTCATGATATCATATATCAGTAGTAGATAGGAAGAGAAGGTACATAACCAACTAACAGATAGTCCAAACTGATATACAGACATTCTCAGAGAGAGAGGACCTACACTATTATAATTCCTTGCTGGACCATTTCAGATGAGCAGTGGCAATGTGAATTCCTTGAGTTGGGTAGCATGTTTGGCAATGCATAACTTTGTTGACTTATTGATACAAAATGGTCAGATGTGTAATTACATAAGATCTGACAAGATCATCAGAAATTTTGAAACAAGAGACAAGACTTGGAAATTTACTAAAAAGTATACTTATACAAAAAATGGAGAGACTTTGCCTGCACAAGAAACACCAAACTATGTAAAAGGCTTAAGAGTCAATTCAAGAGAATGATTCATTCTGAAGATATCATTTTTTGTTTTTGCTTTGCCTAGACACCTCTTACATTGATCAATGAACTCATGAGAGCATTGAACGTGACAGCAGTGGTATAAATTATATAATATTAATTTCCATTCTTTGACTTGGTTATAGGCAAAAGCAGTCAGACTGACAATATCTTGACCTCGGGTAGAATCACTCCTGAAAGGTGGGCTAGCAGTTCATTTTTCCACACTAAGAAGAATTACAAATGTGAAACGTACTACACATCACTATCTTAAATAATTATACATCTGATCACATCTTATCAAGACAAGCAAACAACGTTGTACATTCCTAAATGTTCTGCCCAATGCACAGCATTTACAAGACCCTTGAGGGATGGTCCAACCACTCTCATCATCCTTTAGGTAGGTGTAGATATTACAACCAACTACATTTATAGATGTCAAAGGCAGAAAGCATAGGGATGCCAATAAACTGATATTGTCCTGGAGCTGCCTTGGAAGTGATGAGAATGCTCTAGACATTGTTGTGATAGCATTACATAAAAATACTGCATTGTAATGGGCAACTTTTATACAATATAAATTATATCTCAATGATACTCAAAAGGAGATCAGTGGTTAAAGTATCCCAAGGTGGGAAAAAGAGATGAAGTATGTAAGACATTATTAAAGAAGGGCAATTAATAAATCTATAGAAAATAACAAATAGAAAAGTTGATAGGGGATTGTTTGAATTTGTGGTGTGTGTGTGTGTTTGACAAAGCCCACATCTTGCTATGATGATGTCACCATTTTGCTTAATGAGTGAATGAATGAATGCCAGAGATCAATGTGATCCAAACACTGCTGTGAGAAGACTGATTTAGGCATGAGAGGATTTTTAGTTTAGATAGACACCATTCTTACATTTTAAAATGCTATCATTATATGCAAATATTATATTATATGCAAATATTATTTCTCATTCTTTTTGTCACTATATCCTTCTACAGTTACCAAGCTAACTAATTTGTCATTTCTCATTGTTAAACAGTGTATATCTTTTGTAATTCAATTCATCCCAACTACAAGACACTCTTCTCTGGCCCCTACTGATACTCTCAGGCTCAGTTTGACATACAGTTCTCTAGAAATGTCCTTGATCACATCCTGTATATTTCTCGACCTTTCTCTATATTTCCTTTTCAACTTATACAAATTTGGTATCTAGGCTTATTGATATATTCCATTGCATATAACTTTTGTTATGTTGCTGTGTATACATATGTATAATACATATATTTTCCTCATATAAATTGATGGTAGATGGTGACAATTTTACATTTGTTGACTATGTCTTAAATAACTACAATATATGATTTGGTGTTTAAAAATTATTCAAAATGTTCTATGTCACAAAATACTCATATTTGCTTGATATACTATTATTTATAGACTAAATGTGTGCCATCAGATTTCATATGTTGAAATAAATCCTCAATATGATAGCATTGAAAGGTGAGCCTTTGGGAAGTAAATAGGATGTCAGTCAGGGTAGAACTTTTGAGAACAAAATTTAAAATGAGGAAGGGAAGCTTTAGTGAGAGGTACAGAGTTTGAGACAAAGATAAGAGATAGAGAGCCTGTTTAGCTTTGTGCAGTCTTGGGTTGATTAACACAATGAGGCAGGATCTGGGGAATGTGAATTTTTCTCTGTGCTTTTTATACTCTCTACACCTATGAGGATGTGACACAAAGACAGCTATTTGAAAACCAGGAGCAGACCCTTCACTACTCACTGGACTGGGTTCCTTAATTCTTTAACCTTGTTCTTCCTAGCCTCCAGATCTGTGATAAGTAAATGCTTGGGGCATAAACTGCATAGTCTTTAGTGTTCTGTTAGAGCCACCTGACTAGGATGCTTTCCTCCTTCAGATCATTTGGACACATTTAACTTTACTATGAAAATCTGAATGGCTCTAACCTCAATATTCAGAGTGCATGATGTAGTATATACTTTGCAGATGGTCCTATTGTCACAGTAATATACAACCCATCTCTCTAACTGATATTTTCTCTTTCTAACATCTTATGCCTTACACTAGCTCCCAATCACAATGACATTGCAACAACTTGGCTGTCTGGGCAAGTTGTCATCATTGTGACTTCACTGTAGATATGAAAAACAGCTCTGTTAGACAGATGGACAGTCTCATTCAACATCTTGTTTGGGAGGGAGTCCGCCACAGCTTCTCAGTCAACTCTTCATCACATTCAGAAGAGATTTTTTCAACTTGCTGTAAGGAAAAGAACTTTCAGTGAGTAGGGAGAATGCTCATCATAGTCTTTGCCTCTACATGCACAATGTTCATAGATGCATTTACTGACATTTAGGACAACCAGACACACCAAATTTCATTGCCCTCGTGCTCTTTTTGACCAACTGATGAAAGTGAAATGACTTTTTAAAAATCTCTAATTTAATGTGGATAACAATTTTGCTGATGAGAATTTGGTTTTACTTAAAAAGATGTATTCACCTTAAATGCAGAAGACTTTGACTCCTTTAAAATTCTGACTTCCACAATATAGATCTTTTGACCTCTCAGTGTGTGAATTTGGAGAGCTTTGATTACAGTTGCCTTAACAAAAATTTTAAGAAGCATTTATGAAGATTAAGTGAACTAAAGTTAGAAAATTGACTTAGAAATTAAAAATATTATACAGATAAGGTTAGCACTATTATAAGATTAAAAGTGTCAAATCGATATTTCAGAGTAAAAGAGAATCTAAAAATAAATGGGTTATGCTTAAAAGAAGCTTTGAAAAAATGAATCTTTATTTTGGCTCATGAGATAAATTGTTATATAAGCACCCAAACTTAAATATTACGTTAAAATGAATGCCTCAGCATGCATTTGAAAAGTTCAGAAGGGTGGGTCATTTTGAGTGAAATTAAATATATTTAAGTGGGCTAGATTTTTGAATTAGAAGTGGTGTGCAGAGGATTCTGGGGATAACTAGAAGAAAACTTTATCATAAATGTAACGCAGGAGTGGAAACCCTATGAAATTATTATTCTAAGGAAGAGCCAATTGACACAACTGGAAATCAGCAGAACCCAACTGATAGTAATGGAAACCTGGGGTAGAGTATGAGCTTACAAAGTAAAAGTTCTGTATCCTATAGCAGATGGTATTCTCAGATATTTATCTTATGATTTAGCATATATAGAAATGAATAGTAGGAAACACATCAAAGGCAAAAGTTAGGCAAGTTCTTGAACTCATCAAGAAATTGAAAAATATATCAAGACAAAATCTTAATCATGGATTATCAGGACATGGGATCTAGTTGTGGAATTTGAACTCATAATCGACAATGGCTCTCCTGAATAAGACAAGGGTCCGGCCACATATGTTTTGGAGTCAAAGAAAGACAACTAGTGTCAATGATTCAATCTGTGCAATTTTATTGGTACTTGACACATGATGAATATTGGTTTGAGACATATAGCCAGCCTTTTGTGATGAGACTTGACAATTCAAAAGAGATGGACTAGGTAGATGAGGGATATATCAACAAACAGTAGTTAGTGCATGTATAAGTCTTTGTAAAAGATTTACTATAGTTATTTTATGTGTACATTGGTGCACACAGAGAGGCTAGAAGTGGAGACTGGACCCTCATAGCAAGAGTTAGAAGAGCTTGCTGGATATTAGAGTCTACAAATGTTTGGTAGATGTTTGGATTGTGACATTGGTGCTGTGTTATGAACACTGGTCTTCACGATACACAAATACTCTTAACTACCAGTTCATCTCTCTTGTCCAGTTCATATATAATTCTTATCTGAAGTAATGGTCTAGGATAGTCTTAGCAGAAAGGATAAATCAGAATAAAAGCCTGTAAGATTAAGAACAAAAGAAGTTTATTCTCCTCTAGGAAAGTCTGATTCTTGATGGTTGTTATATTTTTCAAATCTTCTGTTCTTACTTAACTTCATTCTTTTGTGGAAATAGCTGTGATTCAAAGTGAATATAGGTCTATGTCTTCTACTCATCATAAGAATCAAATTCAATATGAAGTTCAGTCATACAGCTTCACTGTACCACATATTCCAAAGTAAACTGCCTGGTGATTGTGCAATTGTACAGAAATAACTTAGTGAATTTCTGAAATGATGAACTCAGAACACTTCCAAAATTTAACAATGTACAATACATCATGCTTTGAAAGTCTCCCTTCCTGCTGCCACATTCAGGGTATTTTCATATTTCCTCTAAGGAAATCTTTCCTTTCTCACACAAAGAAAAAATAGGTACCAAGTGGAAGTACACAAAATAAATTATAACAGGAAGATCCCCTCATGCTATTGGTAACCAATACTAGAAAATGTGAATTCCCTCAAGGGCTTATTTCAAGGGTACTGGTATTGCTCAGTTTCAGCATGGAAGCTTTTGGAATAGATTGACCCATTATGTTAATAATTTCTGGAAATATCTTATAAATATTCTCTATGTAAATATTTTAGTTCAACTGATTTCTCTTGAATCTCTTCTAACAACACTAAGTATTGAAGAAAGAAGAAGATAAAAATATGAATCTCTCCTTACTTTACATAACTTGTTAGCTGCTTATGACAAAAAGACTTCAAATTTATTTTTCTTTCAGAAAAAATTACTGGTATGAAATATTGTCATCTTGGAGGCCAAGATTCAGTGTTGACATTTCTTCTTTCTTGATATTTATGTTATACACCAGTGATTGCACAGGTTTCAGTAGTGTATATTTCAGCATTGATTTTTTTCAAAATTATTTTATTTATTTACATTCCAGCCATTGCCCCTCCTCCCTGTCCATCCCTCCCACATTTTCTCATCCCCCTTCCTCCTTCCCTTGCCTCTGAGAGGGTGTTCCCCACCATCACTATGTATCCCTCTTCCCTGGGGCCTCAAGGCTCTCTAGGATTAGATGCATCTTCATCCCTAAGGCCAGACCAGGCGGTCCTCTGCTGCATATTTGCTGGGGGCCTTGGAACAGCCCGAGTTTGCCTTCTGATGGTGGCTCATTCTCTGGGAGCGCATAAGAGGTCAGGGTTAGTTGAGACTGCTGGTCTTCCATGGGTTTACCCTCTCCTTCAGCTTCTTCAAACCTTCCCCTAATTCAACCATAGGAGTCCCTGACTTCAGTTGAATAGTTGGGTGTAAGTATCTGTTTCTGTCTCAGTCAGCTATTGGTAGGGCCTCTCAGAGGACAACCATGCTAGGCTCCTTTCTGTAAGCACATCATAGTGTCAGTAATAGTGTCAGGCCTTGGTGCTCTGCCCTATCATGAGATGGATCCCAATTTGAGCCAGTCCTTGGACCGCCTTTCCTTCAAATCTCTTCTCCATTTTTTGTTCTTTTAGACAGGAACAATCCCAGGCCAAAAATGTTAAATGTGGGTTGGTAACCCGTCCATCCACTTGAAGCCCTATCTATCTACTGGAGGTGGACTCTTCGAGATCCCTCTCCCCACTGTTGGGCAGTTTGGTTAAGGTCACCCCCAATGAATCCTGAGAGTCTATCACCTCCTAGGTCTCTGATACTTTCTAGAGGGTCCCCCCATCTCCACTGCCAGAATATGCATAGTTCTATTCATTCTCCTGGCCCTCTGGGCTTCTCTCCTGTTCCCCCTTTCCCCTCCTCCTCCCCTCTCCCACACAGGTCTCTCCTTCCCTCTGCCTCCGTGATTATTTTGTTTCCCTTTCTAAGTGGAAGTGAAGCATCCTCACTTGGGCCTTCCTGCTTCTTAAACTTCTTATAGTCTGTGGGTTGTATCCAAAGTGTTCTGTACTTTTTGGCTAATATTCACTTATCAGTATATTCCATTAGTATGCTTTGGGTCTGAGTTACCTCAGGATATTTTCTAGTTCCATCCATTGGCCTGTAGAATTCATGATGCCTTTGTTTTTAATAGTTCAGCATTGTTTTTTGATGAATTTATATACATATTTAAAAATCAATATCCAATCAAGATTTACAGATGGATACTTTTATTCTATATACCCAGAACCGAGACTGGATTACCCAAGTACTAGAAATCTTAAATCCCCTTGATAGCAATGCATAAAATGCAGAGAAATAGTATCTTTAATCAAGGCATACTTTGGCTTTCCTGAACTTACTGAACCTAAACCTGAAAGACTACACCCTTTTATCAGTCTCTCCCTGTGGCCTACTTCATGGTAAATAGCATTAAAAAATCTGGAATGCAGGAATTCATTTCCCATTAGAGTGTTTTATGCTGTATTATTGCTGCACATGTACCAAAACCTTAAATAAAATATCAGTTAAAAGATCCTGCAGAAAAGTTCACAACAGGTGGTGTTAACAATCAATCGAATGGCTTCAGAAAGTCAGACAAATCAAGAGTGAAGAAAAACTCTAATTATCTTACAGTTTCGTCTTATAGTTCAGCTCTTGGTAGGTTACATGGGGCCAAACTACATAAACTTATACAGCTTTTACTTCCAGTGATTTTAAAATGTGTCATTTTATGGCTAAACATGAATGTTTTGAGTACATAAAATACTCAAGCAATGTATCTTTGAAATGAAATCTTTGGTTGTGAGCCTAGTATTCAATAGCTATTTCTCTAGCCAGGAATAACAATATTTTTAAATAAAATAAATTTAAAACTGTATAAATTAATTGTAGCAATTGGCGAAGTCTTAATAAAATACTTGTACTTATTTTAAATAAATGTAGATATTATAAGTAACATGCATATGCTGACAAATCACTTTATTGTTCCAAACGTTTTTCTTTTTGAGACATCTTACTGTATAGCCCTTGTAGAACTAAAAGTTGCTTTGTAGATAAGGCTGGTCTTGAACTAACAAAGATCAGCCTGCCTCTCCCTCCTGAGTTCTGGGATTTCAGGTATATGCCACCACACCATCTTGTTAAAAACTTTTAATGTTCTGGGAAAGCTTAGAATGCTTGAGATTTTCATATGTCCATATAACGTGTTTTGATCAAATCTATCCACCACACCCCTATACCTCTCCCACCACTTTTTAAAATCTAATTTCAGGTGATTTTTAAAACCCATTTAGTCCAGCTGATATGTTTATAATATAGTATCTATTGGAGAAAACTATTTTTTTTACTAGCCTAATAGTAACCAACTGCCAATATCTCAGCTGTCAGCAGGGCTTCATGAGTCTCTCCTCCATCCATGATGAGATTTTGGGTATGATCTCGTGTAAGGTTTGGTATGCTCCTGCAACCATGGAGAGTTCACATGCAAAATGTCTCTACTATGTCCAGAAAATGCTCTTTTGTAGATATCCACTGCCTCCAGCACTTTCAATCTTTCTACTTCCTTTTACAGAGTGATTCATGAGCCTTGGAATCAAAGGTGTGGTATTTATGCATTATTTATAGCTAAACAACATGTCATACTTCTTATTCTCTATGTGTTGAACAGTTATGGGTCTCTATATTACTCATCATATACTGTAAAAAGTTAAGAAGAGGAAGGAAGAAGAGGATGACAAGGAGGAGAATGAAGAGGAGGGGAAGTAGGAGGAGGAGGGGGAGGACGAGGAGGAGGAGAAGGGGAAGAAGAAGAAGAAGAAGAAGAAGAAGAAGAAGAAGAAGAAGAAGA
>NW_021604588.1:13946413-14029097 GCF_004785775.1 Grammomys surdaster
GAAGAAGAAGAAGAAGAAGAAGAAGAAGAAGAAGAAGAAGAAGAAGAAGAAGAAGCAGCAGCAGCTCTTCTTTATGTTAAAAGACATACTAATCTATGGTTTTAAAAGTAAAAACTTAAAAGATGGTTGTTCACTATATCCATTTATCAATTAATAGTACTAGGTTCCCCTTGAAGCCTATGGCCTACCCAACTACTCAGTTTATGATATGAGGCATGAACTCCATCCTGAGAAATGGACCTTAAATTCAACTTGAAAGTAGTTGGTTATTTTTGTAATATCTGTGCCACTATTGCATCAGAGTCATGTTTTCCCAAGAGTATAACTGCTGTAGTTCACAGCTTTCACAGATTATGGGTTATATTTTTCATCTGGTAGTATGCATACAACATTCTAGCACTATAAAAGCTAACCAGTAGGAAGAAACTGCTTCCCAGTTAGTATCCGCTTGATTTATCCATGCCTTGGAACTCAAATGTATGATATCTTCTGAAATGAGATATTACTATCAAGTTCTGAATGGTAACTAAGGGCAATGATCATAGCTCATAATGTTTGGGGGAGTGGTCTATGAATCCCCACTTACCTATAATTTTAAAAAAGCTATATGGGAGACACATTGTCCTTACTCCATCATTATAGAGTTACTCTTTAAATTTCATATATATGGTATATATGGAATGTATATAGTTTTAGAAAGTTTCCACAATATAGATTTCTACAGGGCATTTTCAAAGGTGTTTAGTGTCTGTTATCCTTCCCCATACTCACTTTTTCTATATCTGTCCTGCTATTACACACCCCATTTATCCTGTCATGCTCAATTATTCTACTTTAAGTATTTATACCACCTGCATTCTATACCTCTTCCCTTCCCTTATTTCCACTTTCCATAGCAAGTAACTAGTTTTCTGACTTCTAATTTAAGTGCACATAGCTAAATATTCAAAGCTAGTATCCACATATGAAGGACAAAATATAACACTTTTTTATGGGTCTGGATTATCTCATTTAAAATGACTATTTCTAGCTTGTTCCATTTACCTGTGAATTTCATGATTTTACTTTTCTTTAAAGTTGAATGATACTCTTTTGTATGTATTACAATTTCATTATCCATTCATCAGTTGATGGACATCCAGGAGATTTGTATTCTGTAGTTGCAGCACTATTTTGTATTCCTACCAACAATGAGTGCTACTTTTTCCTATATCAATGCCAACACTTGTTTTCATTTTAAAAACCTTGGCCATTCTGACTGGGGGAAGATGAAATCTCAAAGTAGGTTTAATTTGCATTTCCCTCATGGCTAAGGATGTTGAACATTTTGAAAAATATTTCTCAGCCATTACTATTTCTTCTTTGAAAAACTTCTAGCTAGTTCTATGGCTCTGATTTTATTTGAATTGTTTCCTTGATGTTTAGTTTTTAGGGGTTTTTATATTCTTGATTCTAACATTTTATAAGTTTTATAGCAGTCATTAATATGCTTTTTCTTTTAATTATCTAGTAGCAATTCTTCTTTTGAGAACCCTCTAGTTAGTTCTATGACCCAATTTTATTTGCACTATTTTCTTTATGTTTAGATGTATGTTGGGCATGGCTCATGTGCATCTAGACATTAATCCACTTTGGTTAGATTTTCAAGTTTTGTGGCAATTTTAAAGTATTTCCTTAATGGTTCGAGAAAATTCTTCCATGTCTGCTATAATGTTTTCATTTTCAAATCTAATTTTATTAATTTGGGTCTTCTTTCTCTTTTGGTTTATTTGGCTAAATGTTTGACAATCTTGTTAATATTTTCAAAAGGCCAACTCTTCGTTCCATTGATTCCTTGTATTGTTTTATTCATTTCTGTTTCATTAATTTCAGCGTCAATGTTGATTATCTCTGCCATCTCCTTTTTAAGTTAGAGACTGCTGTTATTTTTTCAAGGCCTTTAGATTATCACTGATTTATTAACTTGATATTTTAGAGCATTTTTATGTAGGTACTTACTGCTGTAAACTTTCTTCTTAGTACACTACTTCACTGTGTCCTGTAGATTTTGGTGTGGTGTGTTTTCATTTTTATTCAATTCTAGGAAATTTTAAATTTTCTTCTTAATTTCTTTTTTGACTCAATTATCATTCAATAGTGTGTTGTTAAGCCTGTGTGAGTTTCTGTACTTCCTGTTGTCTCCATTGTTGTTGCAATCTAACTTTATTTCATTATGGGCTGATAGAATGACTAACATTAACTCAATGTTCATACATTTGTTGAGACTTGCTTTGTGTTCTAAAATGTGATTGGTTTTGAATTAAGTTGCAGGTTTCTAAACATAATTTGTAGTTTTTAGTGTTTGGCTAGAATATTCTATAGGTATCTGTTAGGCGTATTTGACTTATGTCATTTAACTCCAATATTTCTCTTTAGTTTTAGTCTGAACTTGACTATTGGTGAGAGTGGAATATTATAGTTACCTACAATCACTGTTGGGGTTAATTTGTGGTTTTAGATCTACTAGCATGTGTTTTTATAAAAGTATACATACGTTTAGAATTATATCTTTTCAGTAGGTTGTTCCTTTGATGGGTTTCAAGTGGCTTTCCTTAGATTAATTTTGGTTTTACATTCATTTTGTCAGATAGTAGGTAACTATGCCTGCTTATTTCCTAATTCAATTTGCTTCAAATCCAATTGCTTATCCTTTTATCCTAAGGTGATCTTCCATTGATGATGAGCTGTGTTTCTTGGAGGCAGAAAAAGATGCATCTTGTTTCATCATTCTGTTTGTCTTTTTATTTTAAATTGGGGAATTGAGATCATTAAATTTAAGAGTTATAATTGAGAACTGCATATTTATTCATTTCATTTTGTTGATGTTGTTGTTTTTCTTAGACTTGTTTTAATGAACTATCCTGGCATTGTCTATTTATTTCCTGTTTTCCTTGAGTATGTTTACCCTTTTCTCCAGACTGAAATATTTCTTCCAGTGTCTTTTATAGAACTGATTTAGTGGTTATAAATTTCTTTAATCTGTTTTTTACTGTGGAAATATTTTCATTGTCCTTTAATTTTTACTAGATAGCTTGATTGGATATAATCATCTGGTTGACAACTGTAGGTTTTCTGAACTTAGAATACATTTTTCTAGGCATGGTCTTTAACACTGCCTACTAAATAATCAGACATATTTTTAAGCTTACCTATATAAGTGACTTGACTTTACTTTCTTGCAGCTTCCAATACCCCAACCTTATTCTGTGTTTTCAATATTTTAACTATAGTATATTGTTAGGAGTTTATTTTCTGGTCCTATTTGGTGTTCTTTATGTCTCCTGTATCTGTATGGGCATCTACCAAACCCAAGAACACATCAAAACCATCATTCACCACAATCAAGTAGGCTTCATCCCAGGGATGCAAGGTTGGTTCAGTATATGAAAATCCATTAACAGGATCAACTATCTAAACAAACTCAAAGAAAAAAATCACATGATCATCCCCTTAGATGCTGAAAAAGCATTTGACAAAATACAACACCCCTTCATGTTAAAAGTATTGAAGAGATCAGGAATTTAAGGCTCAAACCTAAAAATAATAAAAACAATATACAGCAAACCAACAGCCAATATCAAATTAAATGGAGAGATACTTGAAGCAATCCCACTAAAATCAGGGACACGACAAGGATGCCCACTCTCCCCATATCTATTCAATATAGTACTCAAAGTGCTAGCTAGAACAATAAGTAAACAAAAGGAGATCAAGGGGATACAAATCGGCAAAGAAGAAATAAAAGTATCACTATTTGCAGATGATATGATAGTATACATAGTGACTTCAAAGGTTTGAGAATTTTTCTTCTATGATTACATTGAAAAGATTCTCTATTCCTGGGGCTGGTGAGATGGCTCAGTGGTTAAGTGCACTGACTGGTCTTCCGGAGGTCATGAGTTCAAATCCCAGCAACCACATGGTGGCTCACAACCATCTGTAATGAGATCTGATGCCCTCTTATGGGGTGTCTGAAGACAACTACAGTGTATTTACATACAATAAATAAATTAAAAAAAAAGATTCTCTATTTCTTTACTGTGGTATTCTTATGGAATCAGAATCCAAGTTTAGCGCTTTTCATCGTTTCCCAAATTTCTCCCTTTACACACACACACACACACACACACACACTTGTATAATTTCACACTACTTTTACTGAGGGATCCAATTCCTTTAATATGCCTTCCACCTTGTCTTGTCCCTGATTTTAGTGGGATTGCTTCAAGTATCTCTCCATTTAATTTGATATTGGCTTTTGGTTTGCTGTATATTGTTTTTATTTAGTTTATTAGGTTTTTTATTTTTAACATTCTTTCATTTCTGGAGTCTTTCCAACAATACTCTATCTTTATTTAGTTCTGTTTTCATATATATTGGATTGACTTTTGCATTTTATTAAGCTTTTCGTTTTATTCTTTTGAAGTATGGTTATGGCCTATTTGAGTGGTTTGAAAGAGTTATAGCTATTTTTTGTTCTGATTGTATAACCAGAAGATAATCCAGTTTGTTATTATTGAGATTCATTATGGAATCATTAATTGGGAGGGCCATATTATCTTCTCTCTTTTATGTTACTTTTTGTTACATTGGAACTTATGTAACTGAAGTAGTTTGTCAGTTAGGTTTTCTTTTCCTTTTCCTCAGATCTTATTCCTTCTTTCAGTGTAGGTGTGAATAATATTCTGTTAATGATGAAGTTTTAATAGTTTTGAGATATTATTTTTTATTATGAAAGCTATAAGTTACCTCCCTAATTTTCTTTTGAGAGTTTGCTACTGTATGAATGAAAAGATACTATGTAAGTGTTAGCTCGTCTATTTTAGATCTTCGCTTCTGCTACATTCTAAATATCACTTCCACATTGAGTGAGCTCTGGTTAACCATTCATGGAGGACAGTAGATTTTTGTAAATCTGGGTGTATAATTAGAAAGATTGTGAGTTCCAGAAAGTTGGACTAATCTAGGAATGTTGAGAACTGAAATCCTAAAGGAGCAAATATCTCACAGCATGGGAGAAAGCTAGGCTTAATTTGAGACATGGGTGTAGGAGTAGGCAATCTGGCAACATTTGCAGGCAAGATCTCAGAGGATCTGTGAGGCCTAAGGAGTAAGACTGAGTGACGCCTATACAGTGGCTTAGATACGAGAGGTCATAGAAGAGATGAAGTGACTGTGGTGGGAAGAAACAAATCCTACCTAATGGATAAGACAGAAAGGTTCCCCTGGGTGGCAGTTTTATGGGATAAGAAGGAACAGAGCCTGCTTAGCAAAACAGGGAAGGGAAATCCTAGATAATAGAGATGAACCTATGGTATGGGAAGGAGAAACCCTGGTTGGAGATATGGGGAAGTTAGTAACCTGAAGAGTTCAGAGTGTGCTTTTGGGAGTGAGAAAGAGTGGACCTAGATGATGTCATTAGGTAGCGAACTCTTAAAGGGGCCAAGTGGGCTTATAGGGTGGGGATGAGCAAGCCTACTTGATAGTCAAGACAAGGGAAGTCTTAGGGCAGAACATCAGCCAATGAGGTGAGAAGGAGCTGACCTAGCTAGTAACAATGGGGAAGGATGTTCTGGAGGAGGCCTGCAGATGTATGAAATAGGAATGAGCAAGCCTACCAGATGAGATAGAAACCATTCTTTTGTCTGCTTATATAAGCTTGGCATTATTGGATACCATATGTAAATGAGATTGCATTTATAGATTCCTGTACCCAGTTTATTAAAAATTATGAACTATTACATATTTCATCCAAAGTGCTACAAAAGATGTTTTCTATTCTTTTTTTTTTTTTTTTGGTAAGGTGAGTAGTATCCCATTGTGCATATGTGCTATGTTTCTTTATCCATTCTTTGATTGATGGTCAATTCAGTTGATTCTGTACTTTTGCATTTATAGATATTTCTTCAAAACATTAATTCCATTTCCTTGAAAATATTCCTAGTAGTTGGAGTTCCAGATTATACTATAGATATATTTGGGGGCTTTTGAGGAACCTCCACACTGTTTCCCATAATAACTGTACTTGTTTACATTAATTCATGGAAATAATATACTGGGTTCTAATTTTCACACATCTTTACCAATATCTTCTGTCTCTCATATTTTGATACATATCAGGTATCTATCAGGTATGCTGTCATATCTCATTACAGTTTTGCTTTGTATTTCTACGATGATAAGTGATGATGAACATTATTTTAGGATGCTTCATTTTTCATGAGTAACAAGCCAGAGTGTGTCATAATTTTAAACTGAAAGCCATAATTTATTCATATATTATCACATTTTACTTATTGTGCATTTTTCCTTCTTCCAAATTGTATCCTTTATACCAGGTTTCATTTGATTGTGATTCTTTAAAAGCTTTTCCAGGCTTTCCAAGTTTCTGGAACTCTCCTTAGTCTTGATGATCTTGATGGTTTCAAAGAGTATTCCCTGAGTATTTTGTGAACTTTCCCTCAGTTGGGATTTTCCTGATGAGTTCTTTAGGATTAAATGAGTTTTAGAAAGATGAACACAGAGGTAGAGTTTTATTCTACTCTCCATTGTATATTCCCATTACAGAGAATACACCCTTGCAGTACATGCTATCAACATGGTTTTTAACTGCTAGTGCTTGATCTCCTGACAGTGGTGGCATTTTCTAGCTTTCTTTACAAAGTATTATTTTTTACTTTTGTTGTTTTATACCATAATCACAGTGGAGGGAAATTCCTTCTCCTTGAGGCAATCATATCTACACCTGTTACTTAGAATTCTCCCAGATGGGAAATTTGTCTGGTTTTCCACATCAATCTATTTATTCAACCATTTGTAATTTTGTCCGTTAAATGTAATACATTGGATCAATCTGTGTCAAATTGTTCATCATACTTCTTTATGAATTCTTTCAAGATTTATAGATATTTCTTCCTCAATTTATGATAGAATGTTCTATAACTGTGGATATATAGAATTCATCTTGTCACTCAAGGAGGCAACTATATCATCATATACACATTCAGGCTTTTGGAATTCTAAGGAGACTCCTGGCCAAACAACTTCTACCATTCCCAAGCTTAGTTCACCTTATTCACTTTAAATGATTATCTAGATATTCCGTAGACAGCTTTCTTGTGGCGTGAATTTATTATGTTGGTATAGTTGTATTGTTGGTAGGGAATGTAAGTTAGTGTATGGTATTTGTGTGTGTGTTGTCCAAAATTAGTGCAGTAATACTTTATATCTCACATGCTTTTCTTATAATGTGATGTCAAAGCTCTTTCCAGTCTTTGAAATTAACTAACTTAAAACCACAGCATATATGATATACTATTACATAAAAGTCTACATAGTGAGAGAACAAAATGTTTCCAGATGCTTCTCTGCAATACACACACACACACACACACACACACACACACACACACACACTGCCTGCATTCATTCATGTACACGGTACACTTGCCTTGTGGCCCTTCAGGTCAGAAGGCGGCACTGAACCCTCTGAAACTAGAGTTTTAAGGATTGCAAGTTACCATGTGTGTATGTGAATGCTATGAACCAAAACTGGATACTCTGGAAGAAAAAATGAGTGCTCTTAAACACTGAACCTTGTGTTTAATTCAAGAGATAACATGTTGTCTATCCTGTCTGATGGTCCTAATTTTACTGTGCCTTTACAAAAATCTAAAGAGGACATACAGGAGCTACAGATGGATGACCCGGGACTACATGACCAGAAATATTCTCAATAGCTTTCTCATGTTCTAGTCCCATTTTCCATCCTTTTAGTCCTGCCTCCACCTTATTGAAACCACAGAAGAGAAGAAGGAAAAGCACTTCCCAAGTCTCCCCCAATACATTCCATAACGGATCTATCACAAGGAATAATAAGACTATTGTTATTGTTCAGAGATACTATTTAGGGTAGATAGATGTATGTAGGTCTTTGTGCCTGCAAGACAAGTCCCTTACTTACTGAGCCATGTCCCAAGTCCAAGTTACACTGTTAAGGAGCCATAATTCAAGAGGAAATGGAGAAATCTAACAAAATTTAAAGTGGGGATGCTTTAATGATAAGTTGAAAACTCTAAGGAATAGCCTCATTGATAACAAGTAAATGTTTTTAAAGTGAGCATTCTGCTAAAAAGACTCAGATAGAGCAGAGATATGCAGTCATAAAAAGCCTTAAAAGTGTTTAATAGGTCTTACAACATGCTAGAAACAGTGACAAATGACTGGAAAGTAGGCAATAGAGAGGCTCATGTGTATCACACACTCCAGATTTCCCATGAAAAACTGCAATCTTCATCGTACTTTGAAAGTGCATCTTGTCTAGGTTGTCACCACTTCTCTGTGCATAGCTATCTCTCTGCTGCCATACTTACCTACTCATGTACTATCATCAGAACATCATCTAATGTTATCCCAAGGACAAAATCCTCTCATCATTCTGACATTAATATTCCAAAATCTTCTAACCTTTTCTCCAGCCAAAAGTCACGGCCTTGCCAAGGCTTGCACTACCCAGTCTGTCACCCTCCAGACCTCTGCAATCTCCCTTCCCATTCTCTTCCCAAGCTGTCCCTGTTCTCTTCCCATGCTGCTTCCACTGTTTAGACCCTTTGCCTCCTTCAGTGCTTCAGACAAGCTCTCAGCACAAGGTGTTGGCTGTGTGAGATCCTACATGAGAAGACTACAAGGCATGAGACAGATAGAGCGTTTATATGTTCAAGTATCAACAAGAATTTGGATTATTTCTGGTTTCAGTTGCAAGAACTCCTGCTGTTTCTACTTATCATGGAGTCACTAACGATAACAAGGAGAACATTCCTCAGAAGGAAAGAGTCCTTTGCCACTAGTACTGGGTCCACACAACATGTACATTATTATGCAAACAAGTGTTATGCCCACAGCAGTCATCAACACTCATGGAGGCTCACACTGGAACCCAGCCATGTCACTCTGTCCTAACCAAAGCCATGCCAGGCTCAGCAAATCTGTACTTTCTTTCGTATATCATTCATTTACCCTCATGTAATAGCATACAGTGTTTTAATTGCTTACGTCTTCGAATGTTGTTATTCCCAATTTTCTCAGCTGTTTTTCAACTTTTCCATTTTAAGTTGGAATTTAAGATGCTAGAGGTAGAAAATTGAGGAGAAATGACCTCTTTCTAAGATGACATACTAAGAGATAAAATCAGTGTCTCCTGTTACTTATTACTTTTAATCAGTGACTACTTCCACGCCAGTGGTGTTGACTACAGACGGCTTCACGCTTCTGCATGAAGTTATGTGAGATATCCTCTACTGAGAGAGGAAAGTAGATGATAGGCAGGGAGCCAGCGGAAGAGTTGGGGAGATGAGAAATAGTCACTGAAGAAAATGGGAAAGGAGATTGAAAAAGTAGAACTGTGGAAAGGATATGGTCAGCTCAAGAGTGTAGATAGAGGGGATACCGAACCACACAGTCCAAGCCATTTTAGTTGTACTGTCTTTGAAATTAAGGAGCAAAGTCTATGTGGTATGTGAAAGGTTGTTATTTTATAGATAAGATAAAAGAAGTAAAATAGGATAATGCAATTGAAAGTGAGAAAGATGTAAAGTGAGAAAGAGTGGTGGTGAGAGATTCAATTGACCAAACCTGTACTGTAAATCATGAAAGCCAAGGCTCTCCTGTAGCGAAAGAAGGGTTTCTAGTACAGAGGATGCTGACTTAACGCAAAACAAAATGAGTGTCTTTTCACCTCTGACTCTGGTTCACATACACTTTTATTCAAATTTCATCCCCTTTACTAGCCAAACAGCATTCTGAAAATCTCTGCATTGCTGTCACCCTAATAACAAATGAAAATCAGGTCATGCAATAAACTGTCAAATACATCCATACTCACGGAAACAAAGGACAGGGTATTTGAAACAAGCCTGTCCCAGAACATCTGTGTAGCTCCATTTTCTCTGGCTATGAGACTCGGTGCTACACTAAGGATTTTGAAGACTTAGCTAATGCCTTAAGGCCCAATGCTGTTCATCTACAGAATGAGGCAAATCAAGTGTACGTAAATTCACAAGGGTGGGAGGCAAACTATGAATGGATAAGGAATGCTATGCTTGCCCTTTCAACAGAGTTTTCCCAAAGGAAGCAAGCACGCTTATCCTGACCAGCTAGAGCTCCACCTGGCTCTAATTAGGAAAGCCTTGGGGTTTCTGTAGCAACTGTGCAGGACTTTCAGGGATACTCCAGGCTCCTGATGGTTGCTAGGGAAACAGTCGCTAGGGGCACTGAAGAAGCTGAGCTTCATGAGTAGTTGCTGCCTGTGAGATACTCTCCCCTGGTCCTTTGGGAAGAGCATTTATGAATCCTGGGTCCTGGATTTGGCACATTTCATCATCCTGGGATTTGCTGGTGCAAGCAAACAATAAAAAATAAAGTTCTGAGTCTATCTGCAGTTGCTAAGCAGGATCTTGCAGTTGCCAAGCTTCAGAGGACATTGTGCAGGTGGGGAAAGGTAGGGGGTAAGGGTAAGGGCGAGGGTCCTGGCTTCTGGCATCTCCCCCTTCTCTGTTTAGTTAGAGAAGGCATCTTATGATCAATCCCAACTATGTGAATTTTGAATTTGGATGTCTAATTATGGGGGGTCTTAGACAAGTTCACAACCCCAAAACACTGATGTGAGACGAGTCACATCGATGGTCGAAGGCTTTAGGCTGTCGACGATGGGCAACGTCAAGGGACTCCGATGTGGGTGAAAGGAGGGTAAGAGCCCTGTCTTAGGCCATGTAGGCTGCACCCACTCCCAGCACCACGCACTCCTCAAAGCAGTGTACCATATCATCTTAAGAATAGCAGGGAGACCATAACTCAAGCAGTGTACCATATCTTCTTTAGAACAGCAGGTAGATCATAATTCAAGGCAGAGTACCTTATAGACCATGACATGTTTCAAGGCACAGGCCAAGAAGATTTTGTACTTTTCCACCACCTTGCCCTTCTTACCCCCTCCCCTTGTAAAACATGCTATAAAAAAGCATTAAAAAAAAAGAAAAAAAAGATATAGACCAAAAAAATAAATAAATAAAAATAAATGCTTATGTAATAAAAAAAATCATTTCTGTAAAAAAAAAAATAAATAAATAAAGTTCTGAGTTTAGCATAAAGTCCCAACACACATACACACACACACACACACGCACACGCACACAAACGCACACAAACGCACCTAAGTAAGATGTGTAAGTGGATAAATAATTGGCAAACAATAATCATAAGATAACTGATATAAGGTGATTTTTTTAGCTTAAAAGATGAGGTTCCCTCTTGTGATGTGGGTTGCTTGAGAGGCATCTGGTTAGAGACACCATTGGTGAGAAGCTTTGCAAAGTTTGAGAAATGTCTCCTGTTATTTGCAGAGCAATCTGGGAAAACCTAGACTGAAACCAGAAAGGCAATTAGTTTCCCGTTTGGAAACAAAGAGACATCTGTGCAAAATTCACTAGCGGATTCACAGGGGGCAGGTACCGTGCATGAGGAATACATTCCAGCTGCACACATCTCCCCTTCTTCACCCCAGTTCAAAAGCTCCAACTCTACTCTGGTAGAATTATTACCACAATCTAAGGGAAAGCTGGGTTCATTAATAACCAATTTCTACGCTTCTCAGGGGCATAGTAGAAATATGCGCTGCATACTCTAATTATAATATTTATAGATAATTGAAAAGGATTTGGGGAACCCTTGCAACCTTGCAAATTGGCAGTGGCCTTATTTTACAGAAAATGAAACTAAGGTCAAAAGATACTAGTAACTTAACTGTTACAAAATAGGCTAACAGGTAGCAAGTGGACCCATGTGCCCCAACTCCCAATTTTACTGCTAATATGCACACATACACAGGCACAGGCACAGACAGATAGACAGACAGACAGACAGACAGACAGACAGACA
The DNA here is from genome assembly GCF_004785775.1 of Grammomys surdaster. Taxonomy (NCBI): domain Eukaryota; kingdom Metazoa; phylum Chordata; class Mammalia; order Rodentia; family Muridae; genus Grammomys; species Grammomys surdaster. The sequence goes on from NW_021604588.1 coordinate 13,958,384, forward strand.
CATATATACAGAGAGAGAGAGAGAAAGAGAGAGAGAGAGAGAGAGAGAGAGAGAGAGAGAGAGAGAGAAGAGGAGAGAGAGAGACAGAGGGGGGGGGACACACAGGCACACACATACACAAGAACTCAAATATATGCATTCAAGCTAATCTTGACAGTTATCTATCTAAGCATGTATTACTATGTCTATTTAATTAAAAAGAGTACTAAGAACAAATAAGTATAATTTAAAGCCAAAATTGATGCAAATAGTAAATTACAAAAACCAAACTCATCCTCCAGCCCATCTAAGCACTCTCTATTACTGGGTCCATCTCACTTCAACGTCTGGGCGAATTTCTCGTGCTGATATGGGTTGCCCTGGGTGGTCACACACATATTATGGGGAAGAGTCAAAGCTGGATTAAAGAAGAAAGCACTGACTCTTAATCTGAAGACCAAGCTTTCTCCAGTCTTCCGCTCTACTTGAAGATTGACAAGCAGTGACCTTGTATTGTGCCGTCTTCGTATCCAATATTCCCATCCTATGCTGACTCTGCTTAAACACATGCCACACTGTGCCTTCACCTCTTACTGTCCTATGCTGGACTACAGTTGTTGACTCTCAACACAACATCACTATGAAGACGTGACTATTAACTGCCCCTCCGTTCATCTTTACAGTTGTGTGCTATTCCAGTTCTTTCTTCTAGCCATATTTTTATGGAATAGGGTTGCTAACATTAACCAATACTCTCCATGCTTTGCTTTACCTTCATTCTTACTTTAGACATTAAGCTTGCTAAGGGTTTGTGATGCTGGCAGTCTAACAGAATGGAGAACTAATCTGAAGGAGAAAAGAAATCTGTTGAATGCTCCCATGATGCTGTTGCACCATGTGATCCGCTACATTTATTGCAAATATTCTGTTATCAATCCTTATGCTTTGTCCTAGGAAACCAGGTAACACCAGTGCCTGTGGGCCATCCCTTCTCAGCTCAATGGATACTGTGATGCTATCGCAGAAAATCTCTTTGATTGACAACAACACATCACCATATCCATAGGCAGCTCACTTATTTTCTGCTAGGTTCAGTCATATAACTGCAACTGATGGCTTTGGTTTGGTCATATATTTCAGATAAGTCACACGCTAATATTCAAAATACCAAGTATACATTAAGATACTGGATCTGGGCATGGTGGCACACACCTGCAATCCTGGCACTTAAGACGCTGAAGCATAGGGTTGTGGATTTGAACCTGGTAAGTTTGTAGCCTGAGTTACATTAGGAGATACTATTTTTATGACTACTTTTATGAGTAAAGCTATCAAAGTGAGATGTTTCTACAGCTAAAGTTTAGGAAGCCTAACAGCTGTCAGAATCTCTTCCTCATCTACCTGCCTTACTGTGGGTTCTATTTCTGTATGCAACTCTTAATTTGTAAAAAAGCTTATTTTGATCAGGGGGACATTGTAACAATGTGAATGAACAGAGGCTTCACAAGCCTAAACTACAAGAAAACAAGACACTTGACAATAATAATCAAGCTTTCTTTGCCCATCAGTCTGACTAGGAGACAGCCTATGGCTGGGGTTATCCTATGTCATCTATCATTAGCTTCTATGCCTGTTACAGTGTGTCCATGAGTGAGCCCAAAACAAAAGATCTGATTTGACCTAGAAGGTGTGTCTAGTCAATTCAGCTGAATCATGATCCACATAAACTAAATATTGTTATATTCTTTTATGCCTCTAGATTGCAAAAATGCTTATTATGCATCAAAGGCTAACTAACATAGTCAGGGAAAGAGACAACAATCAAGTGAGGGCATAGCAACAACCAGAATTCACTTAGCTTCCATTTTTATATCTATAGAATACAAGACATTGCATTCTCCTGATTATTTATTGAGAAAGAAATGGATAGTTTGGGGAAAATTAAAAATTCATAATACAAAAGAGTCAGAGGAGAATTGTTACAATTATGTCTTCCTATAGGAGGCAAGAAGATCCGTGATCTCATACAAAAAGGAAAGGAGAATCTAAAATAAAAACAAACTTCTATAACACCAGGGATAGGGAGATGGCTCAGAGGATAAAGTGCTTATTACAAAAGCATAAACACATGAATTCGGGTCCCTAAACACTTAAATAAAAGCCAGCCATGGCTATGTGCACCCATAATCCTAGTGTCTGGGACAGAGCTAAGTAGAGCCCAAAGGCTTGCTGGTCAACGATTCTAGCTGAAATGGTAAATTCCAGGTTCACTGAAGAGACTTTGTCTCAGAGCAACCCATCGGAAGATGAGCAGGCTCAACTATCCCAGACCCCTGGGAGCTCCCAGACATTGAGCCACTAACCATGTAGCATACATGAGTTGAGACCCCCGACACATATAGAACAGAGGACTGCCTGGTCTGGCCTCAGTAGAAGAGAGGAGAGGCCCCAGGGAGCAGGGAGGCTTGGTGGGAGATGATCATCTTACTGGAGACAGGGGAAAGGAGAAATGGGATGAGGAACTGTAGAAGGGAGGACCAGGAGCAGGGACAACAGCTGGATTGGAAATAAATAAAATAATAAAACAAAATAACAACAACAAAGAAGATCAAAAACACCAAACCAAACCAAAACAAACCAAAAACAAGGTGGAGAACAATTGAGAGACATCCTGACATCAACCTCTGGTTCCCACATACATCTGCAAAGGCAAGCATACCTGCACACACTCATGTACATAGACACATACACTGATTACATAATATGCACACCGAATATTATATATAATCAGGAAAGAGACAAATAGATACCAATGCATGGATACATACATATGGTGGAGGAAGTTTCTGGAAGTTTTTTTCTGGTGGTCTCTGTCCTTTTGATGAAGCAACAAGTGAAATTGTCAATTGAAAATGAGGATGGTAAAGAGGTTGTTGGCTTCGAAAGATAGAGGAAAATCCTAAATCTCCATCAGGAAAAGTGTGAGAATGTTCAGAATACTGACCAAATTATATGATTCTGAAAGTGGTGTGTAGTGAAAGCATGTTTATCCAGAAAATGTGATACAACCACCTACAGTGATATATTTAATTTAAAATCACACATGTAATCTATCAAAAGAAACTACCATGAAAAGTGGGAAGTAGGATTGAAATTATACGTGAAATATATATTCAAAGTATTCTCAAAAAGCAGCCAAAAATACATCCAGAAAGTACAATGTCAGCATGTTGACAGTAGTGTTCCCTAGATTTGGAGACTCTGTTAGCTTTAAAGTCTTCTTTATAATTTTGTACATTTTCCAAATAAAAATTAACTTCCTTAAAAAATGGAAAAAGAAACAATTGTTATTGATTTGAAAAATGACAAACAATGAGATCCAAGATTTCCCACTTCCCTCCCCTTGCCTCCTAAAGCTCGGTTGACATGCTGGAAATTTCCAGGGGAGGACAGAGGCTGGTAGGAAAACAACAGTGAACTTAGAAGATAAAAGAAACATGGAAACACAGGCTCCTTCATAAAGTACAGGGGTTTAGCTTCTTGGGCTGTCAAGCTCTGCCCGTTCGCTATTGTTTGGCAATATTTATGTTCTATTCTCAAATGGTCAGTGTACTTTTCATTTCCATAACTTGACTTTACACTTCCTAGCTACAACTTGACTCCGAGTGAGGAATGCAAGCAATGGACTCCCTCATCCAGAAGCCCAGCTGGGAAGCTTTGATTTCTTTGACAGTTTTGACCCCGAAAAGAAATCCAGAGTGAATAGTCCAAGACTCCCGCTTCACTCACACCTCCTGACTGGAAAGACATATTTCCTAGCTGCTGCCTCATGGTCCAGATGAAACCAGACCCTGCCCACGGACTTCATAATGGAATAGTGTTTTAGTTACAAAATAGCTATGTTATCCATATTCAGCAAGGAGTACTTTGAACATTGACTATGTGCATGAGTTATGCTGGAAAACAAAGTAGAGTCTCTACCCTCAATGCTTAATATGGGATTCAAAAAGCACAACAGAGTGGCTTTCAAAATCATTTTTCTGAGAAATAGTTTAAGTCACACTCTAGTATGTGCATTATATGTGTGTGTGTGTGTGCATGTGTGTGTGTGCACTTACAGTTGCACACACACATGCTCGCGCGCGCGCGCACACACACACACACACACACAGACACACACACACAGACTAAAATAAAAGTTTCCTAAGGCAAGCCGTACTTCCATCATCAGGAGATTTTCTGGTACATATCTCAGAATTTTATGAATCACAGACAAGTCCCAAGTCCAGTGTTAACAAAACAAAACAAAACAAACAAAACCCTCTGAGGAAAGAAAACAAACAAAGCACAGAGGATTTGGAGTTTGGGAGAGTCAGGAAGAGTAGAATTAAGTTTCCAAGTTTACTGTTGATAGGTTTTCTGATCCAGACAGATTATTTAAATTTCATGAGCCTTAGTTTTCTCACAAACAAAATTAAAATGATAGTATCTGTTTCAAATAATAGTTTTCCCTCCTGGGTATTATATCTTCTGTGGAGTTCTCAGCACAGTTCTGGTGCACAGAAAACACCTGTTCACTGGGAACTGTTGAGGTAGTGTTATCATCCCATAGACTTTATTACAGTTTGAGTGAGAAATCAAGTCAAGTACCCAGAATAAGTGTTCAGAAAACACATGGTTGTGGGCAAGGGGGCGGGGGTTGTATGTGGAATCTAATTGGGATGATGTTGATCCTTATGCCAAGTGTCTGCCACACAGATGGGGTCAAAGTACAGGGGATGTGAAAGCAACCATGGACTCAGCCAAAGTGCTAACAGTTACCTCCTACCCATGGAAATATTCTTGCTACCTTTTCTTTTTCATGTTTCTTTAACAACAGGAAAACCCAGATGTAAACTGATGATTAACAAAAGAGCTCCTAATATAAGAAATATCTAGCATGTAATTAGTGGAGGGATTTTATTTAACTTGTTTCAAAATGGCTATATTCTTTGAAATATGATTGTAATTCTAGGTGATCTCTAAAATAATTATGTGGTCATAGATGTTCCAAAAGCCCATAATCTGATAACTGTGACATCTTGGGCATGTAGAAGCACAATTCAAAGGGAAAAGTTAAGACCTCACTAAATAAATTATATTGGAATATCTAGAAAATTTTATTTGGGAAGAACTTATCATAGTTTTCTGTTTTTTATTCTCCCCCATTTTTCCCGTTATTGAAAAGAAATTCTCTTCTTATATAAATCTTGATTACACTTCCTCTCTCTCTCTCTACTCCTTCCAGTTCCTCTCTATCTCCCCTCCTCTCCCCTCTGGACCTATTCCCTTTCTGTCTCTCAATAGAATAGAACAGGCTTCTGAGAGACAACCACCAACATGACATACTAAAATATAATATGATAAAATAAAAACCATCACATCAAAGCTGGACAAGGCAATCCACAGATGAAAAAAAATAACCCCAAGAGTAGTCACAAGAATCAGAGATTCACTTATTTACAGACTCAGGAGTCCCATGAAAACACTAAGCTGGAAGCTATAATATTTGTGTAGAGGTCCTGGTGGAGACGCAGGTAGGCCCTATGCTTGCTGCTTCAATTGCTCTTAAGTTCATACGAGCATTGATTAGCTAATTCAGAAGGCCTTTTCTCCTGGTGTCTTCCATATACCCTGGCTCTTACACTTTTTCTCCTCATCTTTCTTGGGGTTCCCCAAGCTCAGAGAGGAGAGTTTGATGGAGGTATTTTATTTAAAGCTGTGTGTTCCAAGGACTCCCCACATAATGGCTGGCTGTGGTCACTGTAGCTGTTCCCATCTGCTGCAGGGGAAAGTTTCTCTGATGATGGCTGAGTATGGCACTGATCTATGAATGTAGCAGAATATCATTAGGAATTGTTTTGTTGATACTTTTATTTTCTAGACCAGTAGTGTTTGGATTTACTCTAGGTCTCTGGGTTATCTAGTCTCTGGTTCTTGGTCCCCCAAACTGTTATGGGTTGCTTCTTATCAAAAGGACCTTCAATAAAATTAGACATTGGTTGGCTCCTCCCACAAGCTATTTTCTATCTTTGTCCAAGCATTTTTTCTAGGCAGAACAGAATGTAGGTCAAAGATTTTGTGGCTGGGTTGGTGTTTGTGTTTTTCCTTTGTTAGTCTGCAGAATATATGTCTTAGTCAGGGTTTCTATTCCTGCACAAACATCATGACCAAGAAGCAAGTTAGAGAGAAAAGGATTTATTCAGATTACATTTCCACATTGCTGTTCATCACCAAAGGAAGTCAAGACTGGAACTCAGGCAGGTCAGGAAGCAGGAGGTGATGCAGAGGCCATGGAAGGATGTTGCTTACTGGCTTGCTTCCCCTGGCTTGCTCAGCTTACTTTCTTATAAAACCCAGGCCTACCAGGCCAGGGATGGCACCACCCGCAATGGTCTGGGCCTTGCCCCCGTTGATCACTAATTAAGAAAATACCCTGCAGCTAGATGTCATGGAGGCATTTTCTCGAGGGAGGCTCCTTTCTCATTGATAACTCCAGCTTGTGTCAAGTTGAAACACAAAACCAGCCAGTACAATAGCTTTCTGTAATAAAGACGCTAGAATATAGAGATTTTTGGCTTCGTGTAGGAACCAGCTCAAGTTCTCAATGTTCCATGAGTTGTATGGGTGTTGTCCTCTGAAATGGGATCATGTTGTTGGTCTGCAGAGAGCAGCCCATTATCTTAGTAACCGACTGGGTTGTTTGAGGATTTCCATGGGATGTCTTTGGCCAATAACTCAATTGAATGCAACCTAGTCCTGCTACTGGAATATTCTCTTGGTGACAAAAGTTGATCACTTGGAACTTTGTTTCCCCCATTATTAGGAGATCTCATTAGGATAACCTTTACATATTTTCATTGCAATCGGTTTCCATATCATCCTTCAAATGCCTCTCAATTCCATCTGTCTCTCTCCTCATTCTCTCCCTCAATCCTAACTCCCCACCCATCCATATCTGGTTCTCCCTTTCTCATCCCCACCAGCTTCTAGTCCTCCCTCCCAGGGATATCCATGTGTCCTCTATACCAAATGCCTCTTCGTCTGTGGATTGTGAGTTGGCTATCATTTATTTATTGCCTAATATCCACCTATGAAAGTTCTCTGACTCATATAATACAGGGAGTCACATCTGCTTGCAAATAGCCTCATGTCTATCCTCCTCCAGGAAGAGATGTTAATAAGCTATCTACCTAATGTTGCGTTGTAAAACTGATCACGTTTGAGCTTGCCCATAATTTCTGATTAGAATGGTCACTCACTTCTATGTTCAACAGAAAATTTATTAACCAGAATATATTTTTAAAAGAAGAAGCCAGAAGAGAACAATCACTCCACCAGTCCTTTCCAAGTTATATCCAAAGCATTTGTGTTCGCCGAATGTGATAAATGGATGTGTCACTTGGCTGGAAGATAAGAATCTCTGACCTTTTTCAATGCTTGGATAAACCATTAGGGAAAATTATGAAAAAGCAAACTTCAGTAGTGAAGTGCAGATTATCTCCTTCTTGGATCTTTAGTTCCCTATCACTTATCTTTCTACCTTCCTCTCTCCCCTCATTAGCTTTTCAAAACCATAATCTCAAAGAACGGAAACTCATGCATGGTGATTTATAGAGTTTGCTTATGTAAGCTGATGAATGATCCAGAAATTACTGAAGTCTGTTAACATGGTCAGACAGGTGAATAACAGGGAGCTTTGGAAGTGTGGTGGTCAGATGATCATCCAGAATGGGTTTAACTTAGTGTTTCCACCAAGTATACTCTGTGGCTAGATACTGTAAAGATTGCACCATTCAAGGTCCTGGTCATTAAATGATCAAAGAACACAGACATCTAAATATGGCTTTCCTCTGGCTTTCATTGATAGTAAAGTGTTCTGAAGACTGAAGCAATTTATCAAACATTCCCAAAGTTAGTCAGTACTGGACTAGATGTCCTGATACTTTGTTCCTAGCATGGTTCCAAAGAAGTGTTCTTATTGAACAGATTCAAAGGTCTCTGGGCAGGCTTCTTTCCATTTTCCTATCACCAAAAATATTGGCAATTATTTTGTTTACATGTGTATAGTCTTTTGCTATTAAAAATTAAAACAATAAACAAACATAAGAAGAATTTCTTCACACATAGAACCACCGCAAAACAAAATCATTCAGAAAGCAATACATGCATGTAGATTGTGTCTCTGTGAAGGACGAAGCATAGCTCCACAGCCTTTAATTTTCAAGCAAATTAACTGATATTCTCATCTGACTGGTCTGAAAATGAAAACATGTCATGATTTATGGTTGTATCTAAAGTCAGAAAATAATTTTAGTGTCACTGTATGTTTGTGAAAAGCCAAATCTTATGTATTTATTGAATGTATAAAAAAAGGGCTTTTCTGTCTTTTTTTTTCAGTCTTTTATTAGTTTCGCTGATGTCCATTGTCTCATTGGTTTTATCTTGGCAGAAGAATATGAAAGAAAATGTGGAGAGGAATGTAAAAGGAAAAATCTGGGGCAGAGAATACAGTTGGAAATGAAATAAAAACTATAAAGTGCAGATATCTGAGTCAGAGTAGAAGGTTCAAGTTCATCTTATGAAGACATTTATGTCTTGTTTTATAAAATCGTCTTGTTATTCTCTTGATAAAGAAAGGAAAAACAAGACATGTTTTATGGTTTTATATTTTCTACTCAATAAAATCACCATTTACAACCTGTTAACAACTTGCCTCTCTAGTCTCTGCCTGCATCCAGTGTTCTGGTTAAAATCTCTTTATTCATCATTTGCCAAGTATACCAGGCATCTCATCTTTTTCTATGTGTGCTCACAGCTGCACAGACAGTCTGGAATATCTTTCTTTCTCATATTCACTGACAAACTTTTCCTCTTCGAAACATAAGCCATTTTTACTTCCTTTGGCCGTAATCACTCCCACCTAAATCTCCATCCTATAACGTTTGTATGCACATTTTTAGAACGCTTGCCATATCATTTTAAGATCTGTACTGATGGGTTCATTTCCTTGAAAAGAATGAGTTATTTAAACTGGGGATGTGTGTTATTTATCCTTGTGGCTGTAGTCAGCTCCTGACACATGGGAAATATGCATTCATTGAAACAATGCGTGTGGACTCTCATATTTCCTGCAAAAGAGTAGAAAACAGATTTCAGACCTCCTGGTTAAAAGTGGAGGCCAGTTCTCATTATGGAACCGCATGGATTCCTTAACTTTGCAGCTCTTCTGCAGAGTGCTTGCTCACCCACCCCAGCTGGAGCAGTCATGCTCTAGTGACTCCAGATGGTTGCCATGGGCCTTGGGCAGCTGGGTGGGGAATGCACCTTCCATCTGATTGCACTCACCATGGGTGGGCAGGTGCCCTCTGTCAGGATGGCTGCAACCAGAAGCCAAATGGGTGGCTCATTGAGGTGAAGGCAGCAAATGCAAATCGTCATGGTTCTAATGCCAACATTGACCTCAAATTTGGAGGATGTTGTTGACCTTGAATTAACTGGCCCCTCCCTATGTAGGTCATTGTTATGATCACTGCCTAAGGGCTTGGCTTCTCTCTCTGACTCATTGTCTTCAATCCCACAACCAGCTTGAGAAATAAGTCATCAAGAACCATAGTGCCTTATTGAGTCAGCTATCTGGAGTGCTACCAAATTCTCCTTAGGTGGTGGAGGTTTCTCATGCCAGAGTCTGTCCAGATGGGCAATTACAGGTAAACAAAGGAGATAGGTAGGCCAACTTCATCCAACTAGGAACTCCCAGGGGCGCTGACCAAGCCTTTTCTAATGTGGAGCTCTCTCTGAGGTATCAGACTCTACTCACTCCTTCCAGGCCACCAGCAGGTCTTGCTGAATATTGCAGAGGCCTGTGAATTGAGTTTCTGGCTTCAGCTTTTCTTTCTTCTATTTTCCCATGGCAAAAATCTATTTTTGTTTTACTGTTATATTCCCAGAAATCACCACAGAACATTGCATTGCACCAAACCATGCTTTGGGCCTGATGATAGCTTGACATAGTGTCATAGACTTCCCTTGACACTATCACACACCAAATGAACACAGGACAATGGTGAGATTAACCACATGTTTATTACATGCATTGACTTTTTTTAGTGAAAAGAAAAGATATTACATTCACTCTTTACTGAGATGCATGAGTTTCTTCTACAAACCTGGCTATGATCCTTATCGCACACCTTGTTTCACCCTGCTCTACTTTTGACCACAGTTGATTGAATCAAGGACAAATTCGAGAATAATCAACAACTTAGGGCCCTGGAGAGGTGGCTGACTGGTTAAGAGCACAGTCTGTTCTTGTAGAAGACTCAGGTTCATTTCCCAGCATTCATATAGCAGTCTATTTATAACTTTAGTTCTTAGGGATTGATGTTCTCATCTGACCTCCAAGGTGCACAGATATACATGGAGGCAGAACACTCATACACATAATAAAACAAAACAAAACAAATTGCTTTAAACAATAAAAAAAAAGCCAAGCTCTAACCTAATGAGGATTGCAATGTGATTACCTCAGCAATGCGGAGCCTTTCTTCTAGAAATTTAGGACAGAACACAAAATAAAAGCTAATTAATGGAGGTGAGAGGGAATATAGTGGGTGGAGTAGATATTTAACTGTCTCCCCGAAACATCAATGTCCAGGGATTGAAGGTGACAATTACTCGACACTAATCTGGATGGTAAAAGTTTCCTGGACTTCCTAATAGTTTTGTATTTCCTAGTAGGAACAAGTAACCTAACATTACAGTAAATCCTTCAAATTGAAGAAGTCAGAGCGTCTGTATTCTTTGCTTAAATAAAGAAACCCAAAGTTACCTAGCTGTATTTTTGTCTGGTTTCCAAAATTATGCTTTTCCTCAGATAGGAAACGCTTCTAGATTGAAATGTCTTAATAATCACGCACAGGAATTTCTGAACGCTTAGCATCTGCCAGGCGCTGTGTCAGATACTTTATATATATAATTTTATGTGCTGGGAGTTCTCTAAAATGTTATATAAATATCTAAGACTGCTTTCCAAGATTCTGCCCCATTGGCAGAACATCATAACTGGCCTCTATCCTTGATCTGTATTCTGTACGGTAATGTATCAACTAGAGTAGTTTTATGTGAAGAATAATGTGATTGTACTTCTTCTCCATTGAAAACCTTCTAGTGGGTTGTATAGTTGTATAGAATTGAATTGAAGATCCCTTAGTAATCAGAGCCCTCTTCTCTAAGCCCTTGGCTACCTACTTGCCTTACCATTTCATTTCCCTCTTATCCCAAGATATAAACACCTTACTTCCTTAAGCTTCCTAACTTGGTCGTAATCCTCTGGTGTTCACTGGCCCTTTCTGCTCTGTTTTTTATTTCCTTGAAATAAAAGTGTTACATCACATACTGCCTTATTCTAGAAGCTTCTCAATTATTCTCTTTCTAGATTACCTAATGCAGAAGTCAGGTACCAGACATTTGAAACATGACAGCCCTAAATTCAATTGATCTGTAACTATAAGTATAACACACATGAGAGTTCAAGGTCCCATGGAAATGCCGCAGCAGCTCATATACAACAGACCATTAAAACTGACTTCAGGATTTAAGTGTTTTAGGGGGCTACCAGAACCATTAAAATTCACACGTGGCTTGATTTCTGTTTCCAAACAGTGCAAATCTCTTCCATCCTTCTAGCTATCTTACACTTCATACTTATGAGGTTGCTTTTGCTGTGTAAACATTTTCCTGCGAGAAGGAAAGCTCTAGAAAGGCTGGGATTTTTTTTTTTTTTGCTTGCTTCTGTATTCGAATAGTGGAATAGGGTAGTGACAACTACTAGATAGTAGACACCTAGTAAGATTTAAAGTTGATTAATAAATCATATAGCAGTGACTCTTTATCAACTCCATTCTCATTTCAGGAGATTCTATTCAGCTGTGTCTTCAAACTGATATTCAGGATTTCCTTACCAAACGTGGAGTTGGTAGTTGGTACTGAGTAAGCTTCACTTACTCACTGGATTAGATCAAACAGGTAGCACAAGTTGTGAACTGAGTAGTACAAACTTATATCTCAGGCATGCTCTTTCAGGATAGCAGAGAACAAAATTACCTAACACTTTCTAATCGGTTCACATGAACTTGAATGTATTCTCAATGAGCCTGTACATTCTCTAAAATCTAGGTTAGATCACATTAGCTTAGAATCAACACCTCATTTCATAATTTGATTGGACAGTTACTTTCTTAGACAGTAAACTCACCTATTCAATAGGATGGCCCCAGGAAGTGATTGTTTGACTTTTAGTTTGTTTCTTGTACACAGTCCTTTCCCTAGTTAAGAATGCAAAAGAGAAGAGAGGCAGTAATAACCTAATGCCATCCTTAGTGATGGTCAGATTCTCTTTTGCTGGCTATCAAAGATGTGCAAAGCCTATCTTTCCCTCTCCTCTCCCAATTGCTTTTTAAAAATTATCTCTCCTGCTACTGATGGAGCATCACTCTTATGATTTTTTTTCCAGGAAAGGAATTTTATCACCAGCTGAATAACAATTGGGCTAAAGAAGTCTGCATTGGCGATCTGGCTGCTGAAATCTGACACTGTAACTACCACTTACGGGAGCATTGTGGAGAGGCACTCAGACAAGCGCAGTGAAGTCACATCCTTCAGAATATATGTCTATATACATATATGTGTGTGTGTGTGCATGTGTGTGTGCACGCGCGCGCGCGTGTGTGTGTGTGTGTGTGTGTGTATATATATATATATATATATATATATATTCAGGAAGGACAGGGATAGAAAAGGAGGGACCATGAATAACTAATTCCAGTTATGGAGGTTTGTAGTGATCAATACATATGTCCATATAGAAATTGTTTAAAATACCATAGGGGGTTATCCTCTTTGTGTGTGTGTCTATGAGACAGATTTTGTCATTTTGTCGTTACACTAAGTATTCTGTTAGACTAACTGAAGTATGTGATCAAAGTAAAAATTTGATGGAAAAAAGCAATAATAATAATCATCAATAGTAGTAATAAATTTGATAAAGGCAAATGACATGTACTAAAGCCACACAGCTGGTAGGAGGGAGCTTTACCAGGATCAAGGATTATACTTCTGAGATTTTGTCCTGGGAACATTTCATTCTAAAGTTTAGAACTAGGTTCTAAAGTATAGAAATACTAGTCAGACAAACACATGAGTTAGATATACACCAGGTATACACATTATGATAATTCCTTCATGCAGCCAGTTGGCACTATATGGGTGATGGCCTTGATTAATTTAACTGAAATATGGAGACCGACCCAACCCAAGAGGCATGAAACACCTTTCTCTGAATTTGGAGTCTGGGCTTTAAAATAAAGGGGAAAGTGAGTGGAGCCTCAACAGAAATCCTTTGATTCCTTCTGACTACTCTTGACTGTAACAAGAGTACAGCGGCTACCAGCAGCCTCACGTCCATGCCTTGACTTTCTTACAATGATAGTCTGTAGCCTGCATTTGTAAGCTTCATAAACTCTTTCTCCTATAAATTATTTGATTATCACAGGAAGAGAAATAAAACCAGGACAGATATTAATAAGTGTAGAAGAAATGCTCCCTATCCAATGTGGCTGCTCATACCACAGAACTGAATTCTCAACAGGACATCATTCCTAGTCACACAGACTCTTGCCACACCCACCCTCCCTGTTCTGTCTCCCTCCTTTCACCCATCTTTCCAGCAAAATTGCTCTTTTATATTTTGAAACAAAACACAGAGAAAACAGAAAATAAGTGTATAGAGAAAGAAACAAGAGGCCTTTTCATCCTTGAAGCTCAATCAGCACTTGAGGTAGAGGTGGGGTGAGAGGTAAAGGAAAGCTCAGCTTCTCTCCTGTTTCCATCCCTCATCTGTTTCACGGATCTGGCTAATACAGGTCTCACTCTTGCTTTATTCATTTATCACTTTCTTCTCCTTCATATACACCTTTTGTTTGTATCCTCAGACTTTCCAAAGACGCACTGCTACTTTAATTCTCAAAACCCACAGTCCTTAGTTCTCTTTCTCCTTTTGCTCCATATTAATGCCTGATTCATAGATTAGGGCTTTACCAAGAATTTGAACTCTCTTCAAGTGCTAAAAGGGAAAAGAGAGGAAGAGAAAAACAGGAGAAGAGAAGGGAGGAGAGGAGAGGAGGGGAGGGGAGGGGAAGTGAGGGGAAGGGGAGGGGAGGGGAGGGGAAGGGAGGAGAGAGGAGGAGAGAGGAGAGGAGAGGAGAGGAGAGGAGAGGAGAGGAGAGGAGAGGACCCCTGTTGAGGCTTATCAGACCCCAATTGGTCAGCTTCTCTTTGAAGACACCCACTCCATCAAGTCATTCTCTCCTCTTTATCCTGGTCTACACAAAGTCCTCATTCACAGAAATAATCCAATCTCTACAAGGAGTAATTTTCACACTTAAACTAGGTCATCACTATCTAGGAGAACAGAGGTTGTGTAGTATACCAATCGGTAGGAAGAATCATTCCTCTGACGATGGTGTGGTGTGGTGTGGTGTGGTGTGGTGTGGTGTGGTGTGGTGTGGTGTGGTGTGGTGCGGTGTGAAGCTATGGTGTGGTATTGTATGCCTGGAGCCAAGGGATAGATGAATGAAATCCATGCTTCTTTTCTTGGGAAAAGGAGACACCATTAAAGTAATGAGAGATAAAGCCTTGAAAATTGTAGGTTAACTTGACAACAGTTTATCTCTTACCTTTGGTGTTAGGCAAATGCCCCCAAAATGAAGGTTTCTGGGGACTGTCAAAGAGAGATCTGGCACACGCCTCTAGTAGGAATATTAGGAAAGGCTTCAAAAGACAATTCATGATAATCTAAAAGTTACTAAAAATGAAATTATACTTGAAACATTGTTTCATTCTGTATGAATAAAAAGTATTGATTTAACAACAAAAATATTTTTTATTTACTTAATATGTGCTTTAGTTATAGATGCCAAGATAACAGATGTTACACAAATGCCTCCTGATTTTTGGAACTGAGTTGGGGGCATTAAGTGCAGCATGAGTGACGTGTATGAGAGGAAGTGAGCACTGTAGCTGATCTAAGTCAGTTTGGCCACATGCGGCATTGAGGTTTATTCTCAATAATTCGTTATAGTCACTAAAAAAGCCTCAGGTCAGTGAATGACAGATATTTTCTCAAAACAGAGTATTTGATGTTTATAAACAAGGTTTTCATGCCAGATCTGTGACATGGAAAATCACTTATTGCACGAACATTGTTTGGCTAGAGGCATACCTTTCCTTATTCTCATCGAGGTACCTTCAATGAAGTCAGATTCTAGCACAATGAAAGAATAATGAACTGTAATCCTATGCAGCAATTTTGCTAGGCAAGAGGAAGGATTTTTGCATAATTGCAAGGATCAAACAACCAGAAGTCCTAAATTACTGACTGGACAGAGACTGATTAGGGGTCCAACCTCAAGGGACCCATCCCTGGGAGCTGCAGAATACAGTCCTCAGGGGAATATTTGAATGCAAAGGTGAGGAGACTTTCTAAGCTATTCAAGCCAATCCTTGCATCTTAAATGCTTTAATTTCATAAAAGACAGCCCATTTCTAACATCCATCATGCTAATTAATAGGTTGCTAGTTTCACCAATAAAAATCAAATTTGACATCCAGCATGCTAATCAGCAAATGCTGGTTGTCCGATGAGACAAGAATAACAGAAGGGCTTCCAATGGCCATTTCTGGAGGAAGGCCCTGGCTGATGTGATGATGGCTGACTCTAAATTTCACTATAGTGGCTGAATGCATGTGTGTTTTCCAGGGAATAGATGGGGCTAAATGTAGGAAAGAATAATACAAACCAAAACCAAAAAAACCACAAGCAAAGTAAAACCAAACCAGTAGAGCACTAAGCAGCATTTGAGGCGTTTTATCATTTTCTTGAAAAGAACCCTTGGAGATACCAAGTGGTTTTCCACAGAGATTCTGAAATGAGTGAGTCACCAGTATACCAGGAGAGAGGGAAGAAAAACGTCCTCCAGCAAAGTCCCAGCTGGGTCACTAGAGTTAAAGCTTGAAGGGTATGTGCATAGTACTGCCTACTAGGAACACATCCAAGAGACAGTCTTTATCTGCTGCTAGAGGGTTCTGAAGCTGAGAACAATTTGTATTGCTAGGGAAGGAGATTGGGCCCTGCCCTATAGTTTTAAATGTTCACTAAGTCAGCGATCATCAAACTGGGAAAGGGGCTAGCTAGTGGTGGGGGTGGTAAGCCAAGGAAAGAAAAATCAAAGAACCAACAACTCACCAATTTCCATAGGTAGTCATCTTTCAGTGGCCCATAATGGAGAGAAAAATGTTACTGCTATACTTTTCACTGTCTTCATTTCTGACAGGAAGCCATCTACACTGATGTGGCTTGATCTGTTATGTCTTCAGAACTAGTGCTTCAGTGTGTAGAATTTTAACCTCTCAAACACAAGGCTGAGTAAACTCCCTCTTCATTATAATATGCTCCTCTTGGACATAGAGGATTTTGTTTATAGCAAACGGAAACTGAAAAATATCTTGAATTAAACGTTGGCAGCCATTGTGAGGGACCCAGTATCCTAAAGGTATGTGAATGTGAGGTATCAATTCCAGGAAAGGTTTGCGTGGTCTGCTGTTTCTGTCTTCAAATTCCTTGAGTTCTGGAAAAATCCCTGCACATTAATATTATAGTATGTTGATGCAGCTTTAAATTAGCATATCTTACTGATATTACTCACAAGTTTTAAGAAACTAACTTTTAACAAAACTGACCCTTGATCATTGAGATGTTGCGACAGTAGCCTGGATTTTTAAAAAGGAAAAAAATGCAACTAGAAAAATAAATGGAACACATTTATAAATTTACACACATATACCCATATTAAAATTATAATTAGAGAACAAGAGATCATGAATTTGAGGAGTGGGAAAAACACAAGGACTGGAGGGAGGTGGGAAAGAGGGGAAATGATATAAATACAGTGCACATATATGAAATTCTAAAAGAAATTAAGAATACAAAAAAGATTATCTTGTGGACACCCAAGCTATTATTTTAGGTGCAAGAACAGGTTTCAAATGTCACCTGCAACTCTTATAGTCTCCATCTTAAATATATGCACGTATATGGAGGTGTCTGTAGAAGATTAGTTCACACCCACTGTGACCTTTGAGCTGCTGTTGTTGTCTCCCCTGGGTTACTGTAATAACCTCCAAGTTGAGCCTCTGCTTTTGTATCCGTGCATGATGTTCTCAACTCAAAAGTCAGACATCTTCCATTGCATTCCTTGGGTCATGCACCTTCTCTTTTTAAAGTCCTTGTGTGTATAGTGGGGTATGCGTCTCCACCACAGCTCCCCTCTCACTTTCCCAAGCACATGACAACGGTTCTTTCCATACTATGCTCTAGTCACACCAGTGTCCATAAACATTCCTGGAACTCTCTCCTTCAGTTTAATTCTTACCTATGAATTAATATAGCCTATGAACACAAAGTCCTTCTACGACTTCATATTCACCAGCCTTCTTACTTCATTTCACTCTGGGATTTACTTCTATCTGGAATACTGCATGTTTGTCTTATTCATTTATTGTCTTCCTCCTACACTCCAGTATAAGCTCCACAAGGCATAGGTAGCTTTGCTCCTGCTCTGGGTCTTACCAAGGCATGGAATGTGCTTGGCATGTACTATGGGCTTAATAAGTATTTGTTGAGTAAGTAAAGGAGTGTATCGATGGACATGTAAGGAAGGAATGGAGAGATATACAGTGAATGCCAGAAGATAAAGATAAGAGCAAAGTGTGTTTTTCAGGGAGAATTACAGAAATCCAGAGTTGTAACAGAATTATAGAAGACTTTAACCTTGGACCGAATTACTTTGGATCATAAATGTATATGACCTGCCAGTTTCATTTTCTTATTTTATATGATATGCTTCTCTTAAGTTGTATACAAACACAGAGAAGTCAATAACCCTACTTCAGCATGATGGAAAGTCCTCTGGCCACTTCTACAGAGCTCCTTCAGTAGAATCTAGGCTCCTGCCTGCTGGGGAGTGGACTTGGACAAATCCACTCTCTTTCATAAGCACACTAGCTGGAGGAAGTTGTGATGGGAAAGGGAAGCCCAACCAGGTTCTTGAGCTTCATGCTCATAAAGAAACAAAGCCTTGCAAATGAATGAGGCTTGTGAAGTCTAATCCTGGCTGACCCAAGTGCTCTTTCCACAGTTCCTGGCCACTCCACTATTTTAGCCCATCTTTCAGTTGAGAGTTTATGGACCCCATCACTTCAATCCTCAATATGAGAACAGAAGTTTACACCTCGTTGCTTTCCAGTGTGTATGTGTGCTCTAAGTACATCTCATCATTTACATGAATCTTGGCACTTATAAAGGTACATTCTACCCAGTGTTAAAAGGAGTCTTTCTTCTATCTACTTGGAAATAATAGTAATCATAGTAAAAGATGATTAAGATATAAAAAGAAGTATTAAAAAGTCAATTCTATACACATTGTCTTTCTCCTTTTTTTTTTCTATCCACATTTCCACAAGCAACAACAAAATGTTCCCCTAAAGAAAACTGGAGTGCTATGGTTTTTCCCCTCCTCCCCAATGTCTCTCTTTTCTAAGGCCTTTTCATGATTTAAGAAATGAGAAAAAGAAAAAAAAAAACTCACAAGTTTATATTGGTTTGAACAAAAATGTCTGATTTTGTCAGTTAGAAATGAAAGCAACTGTGGCTCTTTCAAGAACTTGTAACCCAATCTTTGTTTAGTCCAAACCAAGAGAGCCAAAGACTGGTCAGGGCAGGCTCTGGAAAGCCAGTCCAGTGTACTACGGGCATGTCACACGATATTGCAAAGGCCCCATTGGCATCTTGCTTTTTCCTCTACAATAATTGCCTTTCTTTTAGATTTCAGTGTTTCCCTTTTGTGTTTACGATAACAGAGGGATGCTTTATTGCATTTCACCAGGCCGGTTGCCATGGTGATCAGCAGTTGCTGTATGCTGTAAAAATAACCCTCCTTCCTTGATAGATTTCACTTGAGTGAAAATAACCCTTAAAAATAGGTTGAAATTTACATACTAACTCTTCCAGCAGGTTCAAGGGGGAGAAAGGAATGAATTACATCGTGATTTGACAAGCTATTAGGTGAGGGGCTGCAGGATGAGGTGTGAACAGGAAAGTTGGCTGCGGGAGGCCAACCAAATCCATTTCTTTGTTGTTGGGTCTTTCCTCATTAGTGTTGTATGAAGATGAAAAAGAGATCAGAGAAGATTCAGACATCCATGGGGATGAGGGCTAGCACGGATTAGTGGCTCATAAATAAGGGAAAAGGTTGGTTCCAACTAGAATACCATCCCTCAAACTGTGCCTGCTGACTTCTGTTCCCGATGATGGAAGTGGATGCTGCTTGGGACGTTAATAAGGTGATCTGCAGGTAGATATGTTTGAGAAGCATAACTCACTGTACCCATAACCTATATTGTCAAGGTCAAGTCTTTTGGAGATTCTAAAGCAAGATCCATTTCTCTGAATTTCATATGTCATTGACATTTCTGCCTTCATTAAGCATGAATACCTTGTCAGGTAACAATCACAATGACTCCTTTTTTGATAAACTTTTCACAGTCTTTAAATTCTTCTGTTGTGCTTTATCAAATGATTAGTAAAGATGGGCTAACAGTTTTAAAGATTGCCTACCAACATCTTCTACCATGTTTTCCCCACCTGCAAGGAAAAAAAATATATATATACACACCTTAGGTCCCATACTAGTGATAAAACAAACAGCAAGTAATGATTAAAGAGGTAAGTAGACCACCAAGGACAGTTTCAGGGCATTAATGGATTAAAAAGTAAAAGTTGTTTTGTGATGAAAGAATTACCTTCACACCTTAATAACCTGAGAGGAATTAAATTAGATCACGCCAACAACATATGTCAGTATGTATGTTTCAATCTTAAAGAAGTTTATACAAAGGTTTCTGGGTATGCATATGCGTCATGACTGTATCTCCTTTCAGATTTTCGCTGGCTACACTTCCATGTCTGGGATAATCTCATTTACATGTTTCCTACTGATATCACATTTCACATATTCTTTTTATTCTGAATAAAATATTAACCAATTCTTCTATCCGTCTCTATAAACGTATTGGATACTTCTTAAGATACTAGTCAAATCTCTTCAGTGTGAGTAGGACAAAAACTTCTCGTATGGTTTACGTTGTAATCTTAACACTTGGGAGGCTGAGGCAGGAGGGTTGCCATGGGTTTGAAACTAGCCTGCCATCCATAGTGAGTTCCAGATAAAACAGTCTGAGGGACAGAGTGAGATTCTTCCTCAACTATAACCTTTCCCACCCAAGAAATGGGGAACTACAAAGAGAAAGACTCACAAATCTAAGTGTGTGCAAGAATGTGAACAGAAAATTACTTTCAGAGCTGAAGGGGTTTGCAACCCATAGGAAGAACAACAATATTAGGCAACCAGACCCCTCAGAGCTCCCAGGAACTAAACCTCCAAACATAGAGTACACATGGGAGGTCCCATGGCTCCAGCCACATGTATAGCAGAGGATGGCCTTGTCATACATCAATGGGAGGAGAGGCCCTTGGTCCTGGGAGGGTTCGATGCCCCAGTATAGGAAAATGCCAGGGCATGGAGGTGGGAGCAGGTGAGTGGGTGAGGGAGAACCCTCAGAGAAGCAAGGGGAGGAGGATGGCCAGAGACTCTTAAAAATGACAAAGGACAATGCTATTGTTCTTAGGTTTCCTCTGAGTACTTGAAGGTAAGACCCTGTTGCTGAAGACACACACTGCAGAAACAGGACTTGGAGGAATTTATCTGAAACTGATCCGGCAGCCTCCTCCTTGACACCTGGAACTTGAAAGTTTTGTTGAAATGTCTGTTAAGTAAGCTACCTATTTAGAAATAAACAGTTGAACATAAACCTAGCCTATGACTCAGAAATTACACTTACAAGGAGAATAATGTATGTATTACATAAGGAAAGAGAGAAAGAAAAGAAAGAAAGAAAGAAAGAAAGAAAGAAAGAAAGAAAGAAAGAAAGAAAGAAAGAAAGAAAGAAAGGAAGGAAAGAAGGAAGGAAGGAAGGAAGGAAGGGGGAGAGAGAGAGAGAGAGAGAGAGAGAGAGAGAGAGAGAGAGAGAGGAAGGAAGGAAGAGAGAAAGAGAGAAAGAGAGAAAGAGAGAAAGAGAGAAAGAAAGAAAAATTTCATCCACAGTTGATTTGCACAACTGTGGTGTTTTTCCAATTGAGTGACTAATATACTCAGTATCATTGATGAATCTTAAATACATCATGCTAAGTGAATAAAGACAGGCATAAGGCAATATACATCACATGATCCCACTTACAGTAAATGCTCAAAAGATCAACAGAGGGCTAGAGGGACAAAAATAAGAGCAGAATCTGATCTGAAAGAAGAGGAAAGACAAAAACAGGAGACGGTTTGGGATGATAAAAAAAATTGTTGCTGTCATTGTCATTGTTGTTGTCATTGTTGTTGTTAGTGGTGGTATGGTGGTGCTGTTGTGAATGTAATATGAGCTCAGATGTCTGATCAAAGTCATCAAAGTCACACTTAAAATCTTTTATCTTTCTCCATGTAAATTTGCTCACTGTGTAAAATGGAAAAGAAAGGAAGAAATTATGACCTCTACTTTTTAAAACGTTCACACCTCCATGGACTGTATTCCCCTCTGAGTGCTGCTTCCAAGCATCACTCCAAGACTGCATTAAATAAGTCTGTCCATATCAGTCAGGGCCAGGTTCGTTATTGTCCTCTTTGCCCAGCTGTTAAGTCACCAGTGGCTAGACACATGCAGGAACTCACAAATGTAGAATCCTGGTGTTTAGTTTGGAGTGTCTGTCTGAGAACTGGAGGACAGGAGGCTGACTTCCATCACCTGGGGTATTGTGTACTATAGCACACTTTGCTTTCTGATGTACTTCTCCTCTGTGAGGTGGGTAAGAGGAAGCCTTGAAAAGAGATGGATAAAGCTTAAATTACATTGGCAGATTCTAAAAGAATCTTACTTCCAAAACGTGAAGAGTGTAGACTCATCTTATGTCTTGTCTTCTAACACTTGAACTTCTAACACAGAGCATATTGTTCACTGAAAAAAATATACAGTCATTTTCTATATTGGAAAAAGAGTGCTATTTTTTTTATTTTCCTTGTAACCTTTTATTCATTTAGAAATGTAATTGCAGAACAAAGTAAAATAATCCTATTTGACCTTCTGAGTTGTAGAAACAGTGTCAGATTCATTTCTACAATCAGTTCACAAACAATTGTACATCTCAGAGGAGATGTTCAAGAGAATCCATGACTATAAATAAGTATATAGATGACTGGCCTTTTCCTATGACTTAAAGTTAATAGTATAGCTTTGAATCCTCAGGGCTAGGATTTCAGTCTCTTTAATTTTATAGGGAGAATTTTCTCATGAACCCCTCTCCAAGACAATTACTACCAGATGGACTACCAGTGTGAGGTACCATGTGACTGAACCTTTGAGATTGGCTGTATGTGAATAAAATTTACTTACATTTCTATCTAGAGTATATTAATATTTTAGAAAAAAATGTTGGTAAAGCTAGTGCATTAGAAGTGCTAGACAATTGGATGTCATTGTTGTTAAATTTCAGATTAAAAGATTCTGTAAACAAAATTTCTAAGTAAATGGCAATTCAGAAAAGCTACTATTTCTATTTATTCATAATTGTACTATTACTATTTCTGCTATATATATTTATATTCAGTGCTTTCACTTGTCTCTTCCCCTTAACTGTTTCAGTGTCCTTGGTTTGATTTTCTTTCCAGGAAGACAGAGGTAATGCACTAAGACAATGTGACTTGTTTTTCTTCTGGAAAGCAAAGACTTTGTTTTCTTTTGAGTAAAGATTGTGCTTGTGCTTGGAGAGAAACAAAGCCTTTGTAATCAAAGGCAAAGACAGCACATTTAAGCATTTAATGCTTGCATCTTGATGATTTCATTATTGACTTCTATTAAGCTCTCTCTGGGCGAAGAACCAAACTCCCCCACAGCTCTACAAAGCTGCATTGCTGGATCTATTTGCTATTAAGTTTAAATCCTCATTTCTCCCCATGACACGCTTATTGGCTTGTGATGACTTCCTCCTGGTCCCATGGAGACATCTGCAGACAGTGTATTTAGTTTCTAACCCTTTGTCCTCTTTACTCAACTAATAGTACTTTGCTATTATGTCCTCTCTCTCTCTCTCTCTCTCTCTCTCTTTCTCTCTCTCCTGCCAATCACTTTCCCTTTCTCTCTTCCCACTCACCTTTCCTTGGTCCTGAAGTCCATTCTCAGAACTATATTCTTCTTGCAAGGTGAGCTCAACCATCCAGGAGTAAAGTAATGAGATTATGATTAAAAGTACACCCTGATAGTGGAGTATCCATCAACCTGTCATTGAAATCTTATCTCTAGTGCTGGTCTCATCAATCTGACCTTTCAATTACAATCCTCAGTTCACAACTCTAAGTATATAGAACTTAGGGATAAGGATGGTGTATGGGATACACAACTCTTTTTTTTTTTTTTTTTGAGCTACCATGCCACCTGGTGCAACTGGTTATCTCTTGCAGGATCTATTTGTTCCTTTAACAATATATTTTGTTAGGAGTAAATCTGATCATTTTTATTTTGACTCTGGCATAGAGACAACTCTAGTGTTACATATCATCTCCCATTTATTATTATTGGCTTTACACAACTCAACTTTTTTGCACCCAGATGATAGTCAAAGGGAATGAAGTAGGTCTCTTCTACATGGTGATTCAGGAATTAAGTTGTCTGTTACTTTCTCTGCTACTTTCAAGGTCCTGATGGTTTTGTACTCAGTTGGGTGACAGAAAATAGGTAATGGAACTGCTACTCTAAGGACCCTCCCCTGTGCAGCACAAAACACTTCCGTTCACAGTCACTGGAGCTAGTCACGTGACCTTGCTGACATAGAAGGGAGCTGGGAAATAGTGTCACAGTGACTGTAGCCTTTTACCACCTACCACATGTCACTGTGGAATGACTAACAAGCATCTTTTGTAAACCTCTAGCCACAGCCTCATTCTATAATTCAAAACAATGTTACAAATAATGTAATGGCGATTTTACTTTTAATGTCAGGTTGCATGTTTATTAAACTTTAGTTAATGTCTATTTTTTATCCTTTTTGTGCACACATGGAATTGAGTGCCTTCTGGACTGTGTGCTGATACAACATGAGCTGAAATCATCCTACACATCCTACACATCCTACACAGAGAACACGATTACAGGTTATAGACATCCCGTTTGTAAGCAGATGACTCGATTAGGTATTGAGAGGCATCCTTGCCTGACTTTAACTCAATAGAATAGCATATATTAAGTGTCATTCTGTGCATAAATAAAAGAGTCAGCTGTTATGCAGAAAAGTCACCTGGAGCTTATTGACAGGCTTTCAACTGGACTTGACTCCTTTATTTATGATGGAGAATGCACATCACTTGCGGATCTCAGGGACCAACTCCCTTGACTGAGGCAGAAAATAAGGTTATGAGAAAATAACCATGTGTCAACACCTAGTTCTAGTGCTGAACACCATTGCTCAGGTAGTGTTTGCCCATTGTCTTTGTCTTCATTTTCATAATATTAGACAAGATGACATCTTAAGTTTCTTCTATTCTTTCAGTCCTATGCTTACATGTCAATGGCTGTTTTTCCAAAATAAGAGCAAGGAGTGAAAAACACATGTCTTTACAATGTAAGTACCATCTGAATTATATTTAGTCACTTTCTCAAAGAGTAGCATACTCTTTTACTTTGAAAGTAGTAAGAGAAAAAGAAGGAATAAAGGAATGGGAAGGAAGGGAGTGAAGGAGAAAGGGAGTGAAGGAGGGAGGGAGGGAAAGATGGAGGGAGGGAAGACACTAATTATTTTATTTTCTTTGCTATGGGGCTGGTGACTAAAAGCATCTCTGGCATTGGAGAAATTGAACAGCGAACATTCTACCACATTACCCCAAGCAAGAGCAGGGTTATGAATAGACCTGTAAAGAAACATTTCCTTCATCTCAGTCCTCAAGTTTGTAAAATAAAGCACCATGTGGAACTGGATTGAAGACAAAACAGGTAGTCTGCCCATGTGTGATAACCAGGCGGGTGCCTAGTACCTCATGGCTGTGGCTGAGAATTATCATGGAGTGTGCTGGGGTGTTCTAAAGTAAAAGATTTGGATGTCAGGTTTAGTAATTTATTTAAATGCTATTGCTGCACGGTGACTCCCAGTGGAGTTTTTCCTTGCACGTTTTTAATATCAAATAACTTTGAACAGCCCATATACAAATTTCATGAAATGAAATAACTCACTTTTGCAGGGCAATCATAGAATTTTCATTTGCTGAGAGCAGCAGTCAAGAAGATGGTGAACCAAACTCCAGGCCTAGAGTCTCTCTCAGGTTGCTGGTGGGTAGAAGGGGACCCTAAATGTTATGAAGTTTAAAGACTCATGCTCATCTATAGTGCTATGAAAGAAAAAAAGGCACATTTTAAAAAGAAGAAGAGAGAAGAGAAGAAAAAACACCTTTTGATCTTGGGATCCTACCTTTTGGCGTTCTATCAGTTACCATCTTTGGGAGTTAGGGAGCTCTGTGGATAGTGCACCTGCTCATAAGCATCAGTACCAGTGTCTGCATCCCCAGAACACATACAAAGTTGGATGGACACACACTCACACACACACACACACACACACACACACAGAGAGAGAGAGAGAGAGAGAGAGAGAGAGAGACAGAGACAGAGACAGAGACAGACACAGAGAGAGAATCATCTTTGTACAGATGTTACCCTAAAACAATACACAAATTTAATTTTGTTCACATACCAATGAAAACAAATGGCTGAATTATGCCTCCAATTAAAGAATAGTCATTATTTTCCCTTTTAATAGGATTTCCCTTTGCATTATTACAGACCTTTAATTTCTGATATATGCAAAATGTGTTTTTTTTTAAGATATAACATAGTCTTTAGCAATGTCCCAGTTAACATTTATTGTGAACAACCTGTTTTAAAGACACTGGTATAGAAAACCGCAGTTCTCAAACATCCACATGACATTACCTGATACTCTAAATCATAGCTTCTTGTAGTCTTGGGGCCAGCATGCTGCCTGTCTTTTTGCCAGAGCTCCCCATTGTCATCAGAGAGACAAGGAAAGTCAGGAAATGGGTCAATTCTTAGACTCATGTGTTCCTTTCACATGTTCACACTGGTACTTATCCTGTGTAGATGGAGGGAGTGGGAGTGAGTGACATTGTGTATACCTATGATGACAAAGTGGAAGTTTCTAAAAGTATTTGTCAAAGGCTTGGATTGATTTGAATGGAGAAAGGAGAGAGACAGAAACAGACAGAGATACAGAGATGAGAGAGAGATTTTTACTTTGTTTTGTTTTGCTGAGAGAAATCTAAGGTTAAATTTCAAGGTTGATTAATGAACTATGAGACAGATCTGCTCAGTCCAGCCTTTGGAGTGGGAGAGGTTATCTCAGAGAACTTTGTTCCTCTGTATTCTATGACCAGAGTAGAAAAGGCATACCAAGTGTGTCACTGATAACCTGGGGAGGGGAGTTCTTTAAGTTTAAGACAGATCTTAACTTCTCTACATGCCAGTATGCACACTCATTAACAAGCACACACATTCCCAAACAACCGAAGCTTCTGATTCGCCTGATCACTTTAGGACAGCTGTTCTGGAAATCTGTCTTTGACAGAAATTCAGACAAGAGTCAACGCAATCGCTCAGCATTCTCCTGAAGGCCCGAACAGCAGTGGTGAGGATTTTATGCTAATAGCACCCATAATCCCATGCTAATTTATTTTATCAAATTAAAGCAAATGCTGCTCTCTGACCCCAGGGACCTCCATTGTCCTCTGGGTCCCTGTGGTAAGCTGGAATCCATTTAGTGGAAGAGTTTGCCAAGAATATAAATTAATAAAACAGGATTAAGGGGAGACATGGTTATAACTGATTCCTTAATCCCAGGGAATAATTAATGATAGTGATTCGTGATTTGGCTATATTCTCCTTCTATTTGAATAATAAATAGACTCAAAATAAACTTCTACTGGAAACCATTGAGGCAGACTTCTGGCCAGCCTTAAGGATTCAGCATTATGGGGGGAACTCTGAAGCTTTCCTCCTGGCCTTCATACCTGTCAGTTCATATTTTTGGGTCCATGAAAACTTTACTGTGCTTTTTATAACCACACTTAATTATCAAAAATACATTCTGAGATCCTGCCACCATCAAACCACAGTCTGTTCAACATTGCACTCAGGATTAAGCCTATAAAAATAATTGGTCATGATGATACAGAAGCATCCAGAGAACTAAGATCCACTGATATTCTCAGACATACATTAGCAAGGGATGTTTAGTGGCTTCTGTACCAATGCACTCTCCCAGGAACCAGGGAGGCACTGTTTACAAAAATATGTAGCCTTCTCCTTAACAGGATTGGCATTCCAATGTTACCCAAGTGGGTCTGTTCATTTTCCCTTAACATAACTTAATTTGTGTGATCTATGCTAAGAAAGGCTACAAATGAATCAAAATAAATTGTTTTCTTGATGACTGCTATGTCAGCTGCTTACCTCTGAATAGGCTTAACTGTATAAAGATTACTTACTACTGTCCTGTTTTCTATCTACTCTCCATGGCACCAAGACTATTCCCTCTACTCTGCTTATTGAGGGTTTGTCAGCAATAAGGACATGCAAGGGAAAATGACCATGCAAAAACACCAATTATTATTTTTTTTTTACCATGTCTTCCTTCCTCCAACACAAACCAACTGTTCCTAAAGTCTCTAGACTATGCTCTGGCTCAATAAGCAGAGGCTTACACTGTAGATTTCTGTACTAATGCTTTACAAAATCTGTCCAAAAGCATCATCTTTATCCATGATAAATAATACAGACTACTTATTTACAAACATGCTTATAAGTGTCCTTCCAGAATTCTAATATAATGACAGTGGAAACATGTAAGACACACTATGGATTTCAGTATAGAAAGGTTTGAGACTGCCATAGCACAAGCTGTGCTTGAGGTTCTAGATGCCTGCCTCTCTGTGTAGGTGAATGGATGGTGTAGCAGCTACAAATAAATTGTTACATGTGGAATGTAGTAAGTACTAAATGCTTTTCCATCCATGTTGTAATTTTCCAAAATGTTTACCAGATTATGAACATTTTAAGCAACGTAAAGGTATCCTTCATTCTGCATGGAAGTTGCAATCCTACAGGCCTCAATGTAGACTAGAATGATATTATCATATTATTTTACATGTTACATGAATGATGGATTCAGATATCAATCTCAGACTTGTTACAATGGCTTCTTTCCACCTGTAAGAATGTCATCTAGGGTATCACATTACCTTTCATTGTATCTCAAGCTTGAGGCTCATGCTCTTCAAATGTCCCTCATTCTCTGTAAGTATCGAGACAACCCATGCATTTCTACACCACGTTCTGAAGTGCACATCTCTTCCTAGCAGTGGTTACTTACAGAAATGCTTTTAGCTACTGCATGTGGAAACTTTACAAGTCATTTGACCAATGAGATTCAATGTTTGCAATGGTAGACCCAAATGTCCTGCCATTATCTCCAAGCTTGAAGCAAACGACATGCCTGGGCATGGATGTGACGAACAGGGAAACGAGCTCCCTGTCACCTAGGTATTTCAAATGTTTCAGGGTATAATTCATGTGAATGGATTTATTTCTAAAGCAGAATATGGATGGTGCTGTTTTCCAGACTTTCCAAGAAGAGCATGTGCACTTCCTCATGATAGTCTGTATAGATACTGCTCTGCTTGGCTGTGTATCACTGAAGAACTCTCAGAGTGTCCTACTCAACTAGAGAGAGGATGGATACACAAAACACTTTTTGAAAATTCTTGTTCTTACACAGTTCTTTAAATGTTAACACCTAACAGTTACTAGAGCAACATGTGAAGGTAAGCAGTGAGAGGAATGAGAATTTCCTGCCTAAATTTCACAAGTTAATCTGCCCCATACCCTTGAACATGACACACGGGAAAGCTCAGAGCTGTTTCTGTGAAGTGTGGAGCCTCACTTTTAATCATGTTTTACTGAGGCCATACTAAATACATACTAAATATGTACTAATTTGATTTAAAATGTTTTATAAAATCCATGTCATATGATAGTTATTAATAAAGTTAGTACATAGTGAATAGAAAAATAATAGATTATTCAATGTTTCAATCAGTGAAGAAGAAGAAGACAATTTTATATCACTTAGGCACCAAATAGAATGAATTTGGTTGTGTATGTATGTGTGTGACTTGAAGCAGTTGAATTTCTTAGTGATTAGTCCAAAAGAAAATTGCAAAAGAATGTCTACACAATTTTAGCATGTTAGCTAATGTTGTTTTTAAATTAGTTTGAACCTTGAGGGTAGCCCTTGAGATTCAAAACAACATATATGTAATCAACAATTCCATCAACTAAGAAAAACCTTGCAGCACACACATACCCATTTATAGAAGCCCATAAGGTCTTCTGGTGTGTAAAAACTGCCTAGTGACAATCCCCCACTCTGTTCCAGACACATCCTGTGTATCCTTCAAACTGCCAAACACAGGAAGTAACCACTCAGTAAATTTTTTATTTTATACACTCAAAAAGAAATGGCTGTGAGTATCTTTAACCTGGGAGATAAGACTGATCATCCTGCTGACTCTCTCTCTTGGCTTGGAAAGGAGCCAGAGCAATAATGGCTATCTGAGAATCTTCAAAGATTTAATCTCAGAGATGAGTTCTTTGCAGGGCCTGATTCCTTTTGCTTTGCCAAGCTGTCTCTTCTTTGAAATGGCCGTTAATGTAAAGCCACCTGACAGCAGTGTACACCCTCAGAAAGCCAAGTTACAGAACTGAGTTTCCTAGAGCTGAGCTGGGCTCCCGGATGAGACTACATGCTGCTTAGATTCAAGAGGTTGGTTTTCAGAACCACTGCAGTCAAAGGCAGACTCCGCTCACAGGCCATGCTATAAAACACACAGGTACACACGCAGAAGACATGAGGAAGGGCAAGAAGCACCAATGGGATCTGAAAGACTGATCTGTAACTCCAGTTTCAGAAAAAGGTCATTAACTCACAAACTGTTGATTCACAACCTTCGTGTTCTGAGTATATCTCACATACTGGCCCTGTTCCCCATGCTAAGACACAAAGAAACAATGTTTTTCCATTCCACAGTATGCCCTTCCCCAGCCTTGAACAGGCCTGAAAGACCTTGTTTACCACAATAGACCAAATAATAGTACCTACATGGAGTTACCCACCTTGGCTGCACGTGCAGCCTGCTACAGGAACTTAGAAGAATAGACTGCCCGCCAGCTGTGACTAAGGATGTGTTACCCCACCCATCTCCAGCAGTGACCAAGGATGGGTTCCCCCACCCATCTCTGGCTGAAACAAAAAGGGGTTCTGTGGGGCTTTCCCTTTAAATTAAGAGCTGAACATTAAACTTCAAGCCTTGATCAGAAAACTGTGTCTTGGCTTCATCTTTTCTCGCCCTCCCTGGGTCCCTTTTTTCATTTCTGGCTCCCCTCTCAGGGGAACCTGGTTGGTCTGTGGCCACGGATGGCTACACCATAGACCAACATTCTAAAGAGAGAAATTTCCAATAGGCAAAACATAAAGAAAACAAACAAGACAATACTCCATGTTGATAAGTATTATAAGTAAATAAGACATAAAGAAATCCAACACAGTAACAGAGGGAGCCAGACTTAAATGATTTTTCTTTCTGACTTAATAATGTGAGGTGACAGTTCTAGTATGATAGAACTCGGTGTGTAGCATGATCATTCATGTGCCTAATATCTTTTCATTTGCCATGTCATACCCTCTGGGACAATTTTATTATACTCATGAATGTAACCGAGTGGCCACTGAGCCTTAGACAACAAGAAGAGAAAGAGAATTACAGAACTTCTACCCGGAATCTGTGGAGCTGACCTCCACACAATAGGTGCCATGATTTCATTTGATATTTCCTGGAGAAAGCTTATGCTTAGTGTTGACCTCTGGCCTTCGCACACACGTGCACACACACACACACACACACACACACATACGAATAACAAAACTCCCCAACAAAACAGAAAACAAACACATAGAAGAGAATGTCCTAGAGGAATGTTAGCCAAATTGGAGCCTAGGCAGCAGAGGGGAGTATCTACAGAGATGCTAAGAAGCCTAACTTATAACATCCATGGACCCTGTAGGCATTAGTGAGGATGGGAAATCCCTCTTCATGATTCCATCTTTTAACTGTGCATGTCATGTGCTTCTCAAGAAAAAGAAATTTTACTTCTTTGGCTCGATGTTGTCATTATCACAAACAAGTCCTGAAATGTTCTTTTAACTGCCACCATTGTTCAAGAAAAACATTACTGAAAGTGCTTCAGCCTACAGTAGTTACAGCAATTCCTCACACCACTTAACATTTTATTTATACTAATGAAAAAGCACTCAAATTCACTTGTATAGGCTGCTTTTTCTAAGGGATTGAGAATAACAAATATGTGCTTTGAATATAAGAAAATGACTTATTTCATTATTGTCTGAACTGTTGTTCCCGAGAACAGGAATTTAAAATGCAGACTGAAGTTTCACTTAATGTGCTATAAGAATCACAATTGATACAGTTTTTCTCAACTAATGAATGCCGTTTGTGATTATTATCTATTCAATTTGCCAGGAATGAACAATTAAAATTGTAGTGTTTTTTTTTCTTTTTAGGCTAATGCTAAGATGGAAAGCTCTTTCTACTTC
Organism: Grammomys surdaster; assembly: GCF_004785775.1. Lineage (NCBI taxonomy): Eukaryota > Metazoa > Chordata > Mammalia > Rodentia > Muridae > Grammomys > Grammomys surdaster. The sequence goes on from NW_021604588.1 coordinate 13,990,347, forward strand.
TAACCTTAACGAGAGACCAAAGTCAGACCTTCAGAAAAAAAGTTCTCCTGCTACCTTGTCTGTTCATTGCTTCCATTTGACAAAAATTCCATCCTAGGTGAACTTAATTATCTACATTATTTGACTATATCCAGGATACCATATGCTGCTGGGAAAATATATGACCTATAGATTGGAAATACTTTTGAATCTTCAGCAGTTTTCAGAATTCTAAAATAACCTCCAAACCAATTTTCTTGACTGCAATAAACCTGAGTAGTCATCTTCAACCTTGCCTACACTTGACATACTTCTGCCTCAACAGACCTCCCATCCTCACTGGCTCATAATAGACATGGTATAGTTGTGGGTAACAGATCTATACATGGTCTCCTATGGTTTATTTTGAGGGATTTTTTTCCTATCTGCTTTTAGTTAAACTGGAAGAGGTGCATCCCCCACTTTTTTTTCATTGTCTAAAGTCACATCTCATACATTTGGCCTGTGATCCCCTTCTCTCTGCCTCCCTGAGAATTTAGTTAATTAATCAGTCTCACAATTGGAGAGGTGAACTCCAAGAAGATTGTAAATTCTTATTGCATAGCTCTTGAACATTGGTTACTATAGGGCAAGTTCACTACTGCCGAGCCCCAGTCCTGCCCTTAGGATCAATGGACAAATCTCGATTCTTGTGCCTTTAGGTTTCCCAGGCAGTATGCTCCATGTGTTTTAATTCTTTTGCATGGCTGATCTCTTATGAAAATTTTTATCTGAAATACCCCTCAAAAGCTTGTGTGTTGATGATCTGGACCTCAATACAGCAGGGTTCAGATGCCCATTCTGAGTGGTAGTTGAGTCATGAGGCCCCTACCCTTGTCTGTACATGGATCCATCTCTGGACTCATAACTTAGAGGAACTTTGTTACAAGAACTCCTTTCCTCTTTACTGCCCCCTTTCATGCTGTAAGGAGTATCTTCTATCCAGCATGTGTTTCCATCAGGATGAGCTGCCTTTACATGGACCTAAAAGCAGTTGAGCCAAGAATCACGAACTGAATATTCTAAACTAAACTTTCCTTCCTTAAAATTGATTTCTCTTAGGCCTTCAGTCACAGTAACAGAAAAGGTGGCTAATATAACTTATATGGGCTCTCTAACCAGCATTTGCTCACTACTGAGCATTTCACTTGTAAAGTGAAACAGATATATCATTTTTGTTTTTGTCACACACTATTAACAACCATGTCTTATTTGTATAACGCAAGAAAAGTCAAATTTCTAGTTTCTATCATAGAAAAGTCAGAGAGCAACTATAATAAGAATTCCCCAATGGTAGATGGTGTCGAGGGTTCTGGGAAGAGAGAAAACCATGACAAATATTTATTATTTGTTTATTCTTTGTGGAAGAGTGGCTGTTAGAATTTAGTATGCGTTTTGAGGTGATGTGTAGTAATTAAAAAAAAATTACTGAAAGAGACCATCTCCAGTAGATAAACAGAGCCCCCAGTGGAGGGAATGTCCCTGGGCTTTTCCTTTTCTATCTTTTAGTGTCATCTATTATGATGCTGAGGTGCTTTGGGATGGCCTTCTCTGTAAGACTCTGTAAAGTCTTCTGAGGAAGGCCTTGGAAACAGAGTTTGTGTCTCATGTACAGTGCATGGCACCTTCATAGAAGCCACAGAAAAACATTGATTGGTGGTATTAGTGGATTTGGAGTAAAGTAATCAATAAATATTAAAATAGATGTTACATTCCCAGATGTATTCACTCACTCAGAAAATTGTATTTTCTTCACTGATTTTTTTTGGTTGGGGGTGGTTGCTAAACATCTACGTTTTATTATCAGCTGTATTTCACTAAAATTGTCTAGAGATGCCACAAGATGATGGGTATCAGTGTTATCGAAGAAGAATGCCAAGTAGAAGATAGTTTTTAGAACTGTAGATAAATATCGTTGTAGGTATTTTGCTTATTGAGTGCCTGCTGTCATTATGATCACAATAGAGCTGGGTTTGTTTTTATTACAAAGGAGACCTACAGGGTGTAGATAGCTTATCCACTCCTAATAAAAGCATTGTAAGGCCAAGAAGTCACAGTTTTCAAATCTCAGCCTGTAATTATTACTATGACTTATAAGACTACCTTTCTAATCTCCTCTGGATGAGAGATTAAATATTTTCCAACATTTCATCTAAATATGGGGTGGCATATATTACTTAGCCACAGGAGGACTTGGGCACTGCAGGACAGAGCCTTTAATTAGTATAGAAAGTCTCCAAGTGTCTCAGGAATCATGTTTCTCAAGTCAGCATTTCTCAAGTCTTTCTGTGACGTGACTGAATGTGTGTGCAGAACTGACTCTGCACTGGCTACCTCCTAAAAATATAGCCCTTCACAGTTGCTCACTCAAGTTTCTGCTTGTTACTGGTTTAACATGGCCAAAAGTGCTTGCTTCCTTCCTTAATGAAATAACTAGGAACCTCTGCATGTGCATGCCTATTAAAAAGACCAACTAATACAAATACAATTACAGTGTCTTAGGACAGGATTCTTGTCATCATACAAAAAGGGTAGCTTTAAGAAGCCATCTCCAGAGAAGTGAAAAGCCCCCCCCCCCGTGTGTGTGCATTTGTGTGTATGTGTATGTGTGCCTACTTCCTCAGGACTCTGCAGCTTTTGATCACTTTTCATCAATAGTATTGTTTGTTATGTCTCTCTGACCACAACACAAGGATTCAACAGTACTGATGTGTCTTCTTTGTTTTTGAAACAAAATGGAAACTGTATCTAAGACCGGAAAGCACCCGAGGTGATTCACAAAACCCTGATTTTGATTGTAACATTACCAAAAATATCTGCAATGATGTGAGGCTTGTTAGGTCCTCTATAAGCAAGTGAAGACATTGGAACTGGGAGAGTGTCTCTAACACACACATATTGCTATCGAGAAAGGGAACAGTATCAGAGCCTATATCTTTCAGCTTCCCGCATCTGCTTGTCTTGTGAAATCAGGTAGTTTGGAAGAAAAAAAAAGAGACAGAGAGAGAGAGAGAGAGAGAGAGAGAGAGAGAGAGAGAGAGAGAGAGAGAGAGAGAATAAAAACTGAGCAAGACCAAAGCTAAGAGCCAAATGGGAGAAGAAATAGAGTTCTGAGATTTTAGAAGAGTACTTAAATTCTGTAGTTAAATGGAAAAGAAGATGGAGATGCAATTTCAGAGTTGTAGCAAAGAGAAAACAGTTTATAGATCTCTTCACCCAAGAACTTGTAGAGTTGTTAGTAAATTTTATTGTTTTAATTTGAGAATGAATCAGTATTGCCTCGGGTTGTACAGCTGTCACCATCAGCGAGAGAATAATACAAGATCAGATTCAAGTAAGAATTTTGGAAGACAACAATTTAATTCCTTTTCTCTCCCTTCTACTTCTTTTATTATAATGTGGTTTGTGAATGGAGAAAAAGTAGTGGCTACAACAGTCATTCTATTCTGTGCCAACTTTACTATGCAAAGTAGATGCTGGGATAACTGGTCAACCATTACTTCTGGGTTTGTCTTTGGGAGCCACTTTAGATAAGATTGGCACTGAGGTTAGGTGTAACAGTCAGCAGATGGAGTAGAGTGAGTGGGAGCTGTTCAATCCTTCAAGAGATGGATAGAAGAAAAGACAGAGGCCAGGTGAAACTGCTGTCTGCTTGAGATGATTCTGGGTCTCTGGTCTTAATATTTGGATTATACTATTAGGTTACGTTTCCTCATCTTCCAAATTTCAGATCACATGGTGTAGACCTTCTTAGCCACTTTAATCATGTGAGCCAATCCTTCCCTTTATATACATTTATTTATCTACCTATAGATTTAGATGTATGCATGTACAATGTGTATAAACAAAGCTTTACATGTACACATCGTATATGCACACACATGTATATAAAACAAATTCCTGTGCTGTTTACTTAGGTGATAATGTAGGAAAATATAAATAAATGTACAGAATAAATCATTACTCTTCCTTTTCTTCTGTGCTTTCATCTTATTGGATATTTCTATTAGTAAATGATTGGCTGAATATAACCTAATTACATGTTTAATTTCTGATACTTTATGGAACACATATCTTACAAATACATGTGGGTCTATGGTTGATATTGTTTGGATTTTTGTAATACTGGTCTTGGAGACTGAACCTAGGACCTTTTTCTAAGCTATGGCAGCAATCAATCACTGAAACACATCAGAATCTGTCTTTGCATTTTTATTATGAGACAAAAGTGTCTCACTAAAGTGGTTAGACTGATCTTGTGATCAATCAAGCTTCCAATGTCTAGGCATTCAAATTGTTACTAATCTGAAGTTCAAGCTTACTGTGATATTTTCTATTTATCTGATAACGTCTATCTTATATCCATTTCTAAATCAACAACGTGGTAGAGATTTGAGCTTTTCCTATGTTTCTTTCTGGTAAGCATGGATATGTATATCGGGTGATGACTGAATTGGAGTCCATTTACTGTATTGCAGTCATATGTCTGTTTAGTTTCCCTGTCTGCTTCTAGACTCTTTTACAAAGTGGTGGAGCAGCTTCACACTATCAGGGAAGGAAATTGCTAGCTGTTCTGCATTTCCATTGACTTCAATTTTGTCAATGCTATTTTCTTGATATTTCTTTTCCCTGGTGAAGCCATTCTGATTTGTAGATATTTAATTCATTATGATCCTTAACTTGCGCTTTCAAACAGAATCTAGCATGCTTCTGTTTTATATTAGCCACTTCTAAGGTTGTGTGTACTGTATCCTACAGTACATCGTGTGATGTAGCTCTCTATTGATCTGCACTGAAAGTTAACACCATAGTTTTATCTATTGTTGTATTAAGAATACATGAACAAAAGCAACTTGGACAGGAATAACTTTTTTTTTCAGCTTAAAGTTTATAGTCCAACAAGGACGAAAGTCAGAACAGCAACTCAAGATGAAAACCTGACAGGAGAAACTGAAGCAGAGACCTTGGAAGAAGGTTGATTACTAGCTTGTTTTCCATGGCTTTCTTATACAATTCTGTACTACCTGCCCAGAGATGGTACCACCGACAGTGGGCTGGTCTAGTTCACACCCATCATAGTTCACACCCATCATTAACTAAAGAAATGTTCCCCAGACTTGCCTACAGGCCAGTCTGGTGGAGGCACTTCCTCAAGTTCACAAAAACTAATCAGTGTAAGTAATATTTTTCATGGAGACTTCCAAATTGCCAGGCCCTATTTGACAAGCTTTGTCATCTCACTACTATAACAGCTGGGATCTCCATACAATTTCTCACTTGTTCTTTTGTTAGCATCTCCACTGGATTATTGGTCACAGTCCAGAGAAAACACAGATAAAACTTTCAACATTAATTGTCTATGGTGCCTAACTCAATCTTCAATGCGTTAGGGATTCTAAATTTTGACTTTTGTGTCCTCAGTCCAAAGAAACTGCCAAGATATATACACAGACAGCTCTTGCTTTCTTTAAGACTGTGCACACTCTCATCTAACTTGTCTACCCACAGCTCCTGGAATTCTCCAAAGGGACAAACTGCCCATGTAGTGTTGGGCCAACCTCACTATGTTTAGCTACTTCCGAAAGACTTTCTTCCTTCAGTATAAAATATTTCAGAAGCTTGCCCATATCCTCCTGTGTATATGTTTTGCAATTCTTCCATTTTTTTTTCAAAATTGTTTCAATGGAAATGTGGCCTCTTGAAGATATTTTAGAGAAGGCAGCGATTTCATATTAAAATTATTTTTAAATTGTTCTCACATTAACTGAGGCATGAAACACATCCTTTGAGAAAAGGAATCATATTGGGCCCAAATTATGATACTAAGAGTCACTGGATAATGTAAAATAAAGTTCACAGGGACACTTGACTGTAGTATGAAAAACAAAAAAAACCAAAAAAACAAAAAACCAAAAAAACAAAAAACCAAAAAACCTCCATGGAGACCTTCTTTATGAATTTCCCCAGAAATAGCCAACATTGTATAAGAGGTATTAGAGTCTCTGTTTGATGAAGAGGGAGTTGGAATCACTTAATAAGGCCTAGGAAGCAAGTGAAAACAACAAAGAATACCTTTGTTAAATATTTAATGTTTCAGATTCTTCTAACAATAAGTGTACAACTGAAGATGGTTGGTTTATCCTGGTCCTGTTGGATACTAACAACTTAAGCCTGAGTGTTGTGTGGTAGGAAGACATGATGTTAAATGAGACTTTGTCTTAAGGTTGAAGTATGTGAAATACCTTCCAATGGAGTGCTAGTCTTTGGGCTAAACAAAGTTCCTGTTTTCAATTTGGACAATTCAAAAGATAGAGTGGGGTTAGGAAGGTTGCTCAGTCACTGAATCATGAGGGCCATAGCTCATATCACCAGCACCCACACAAAACCCCAACAAGCAAGATTTCCTGGTTATAGTCTATCAACCCTGGAGCTCCAAAGGCAGAGACCTGATCCCCAGGGCAAGTCAGATCAAAGTACAGACGTTCTGGGCTCTGCAAGAGACCTTGTCTCAGCATAATAAAGGGAAGAGGGAAATACCTAGCATCAATTTCTTGCCCTGTCAACATGCACACATGTGTGCAAGTGCACACACACAAATATACGCAAACCACACACAAAACCAAGAGGACAAATAAGAAGGGGGTGAAAAACCATCTCAGCGTGGACATCTACAATCTAGTATGTCTCATCTTACATCAGCAGACTATGTCCATTAAAACCACAGTAGGACCACATCAATCCATGGACACTGAAACACCTTGCAACTTGAGACTACTTTGTGCACGAATGACTGGAGTCCAGTTGACAGGGGGATGGAACTCATTCTCTGTTATCTGCTAATGGCAGACAGGAAAACCAGTTCATGTGGCCTTTACAACTCTGAATTTACTCCTGACCAATAAGGGGAAGTTCTAAAATCCTTCTAATTGAATATTAGAACAAAAGCATTGATAAAACTAAGGGAAACAAAGATACTTTTAGTAATATGTATCAGACACATAATTGTAATTCCCTTCCACTACTAAGATATGTACATAGAAATTCTAGCAAATTCCTTAACTTTTTAAAAATATTTTTCACAAAATATCTAATTTACTCCACTTTTAAGTATTTGGAATGCAGGCTCACATGCTTCTTACCATCACTCTAGGTCTTTCTTTCGAGGTCCACATGGAATCATCACCATCCCCACTGCTGTTAATGCCTAGTGTACTCCACCAGTCACTTTTGTTAGCATGGTGATGTTGACTCCTCCTCACATTAATTTCTGAAATGAGTTCTGGCATGGCACCCACTTTACTGCTGAGTTTATTGCATTTTAAAAAGGCTTAGTTACTCAGGATCACAGACCAATGTGTAGAAAGGATAGAATTCCAAAGACTGGGACAATCCTTAGGTCTATACCTCTGCCATTTTAATGTTTGTGAACAAGTAGCATACATTCTCTTGGTTTCTGTTGCTGTCTATGTTACTAATCTCTTAGCACTTTATGGGACTCTTATCCTGGTCTTCATGTTACATACTTTTTGACCCTAGAATTCAGAAGACTGAGGAGGAGAAATCACAAATTTGAGGCTGTCCTGGGGCTACATCAAAAATAAGATACATGAATTTAAAATTTAAAAAATAGTACACAAAATCTTCTTGATCATTCCTGAATGTTCATTTTCCCTAAACCATCAGTGCACAAGACTCACTCCACATCTGCAAATCTTGTCGCATCTATTTTTGCCCTGGGTCATATTTTAATTAACTCTCTTCGAAGCTGTTTCATAATCTGCCGAATGTCTTCTCATCTTTGGTCCATTAATCTATTCCACACATTGCTTGATTAATTTTCTAATGGGCCATTATGATCGTGTCACTCTCTACTCAAAAGCCTCCACTGGTGACTGTGATGTAACAGATACATAGCCAATTAACTGAACCACATATGCTAAGCCTTTGTCATAGTATGAACTAGCCCATTTTAAATTATTTTTCATTGTAAAAGAAAACATGAATACATAGGACAACATTAATAAAATATTATACTTATTGATCAGAATAAACCAATATGTTTTTCTAATGAAATAAAAAATTTGAGAGCTGTAGCCATAGTTCAGTGGCAGAGAACTTGCCTAACAAAAGTGGACTCTAAGTTTGATCCTAAGCACCACAATAAATAAGCAAGCAAACAAACAAACGCACAAACTAACAAAAAAGCAACAAATATCCCTGACATTGCAGGAGTTTGGTCCATGGACTCCATCTCAAGCTCATCTCTCCTCCTACAGCGATAGTGCTATAGGTTTGATTGTTATAATCTATTCTGAAGATTTTTTTAAGCCTCTATTACCTAATTAGGTATTTTGAGACTCTGTAAATTTTAGATTTTCATTTTAACATGGAACCTATAGAGTCTTTCTATTAGTGGGTTTCTATGTTTTTCCCTTGCAATTATGTGTTAGAGAGTGCAGAATATGACCGAAGAAGTATCCCATTGCCTACATTTAGCCTGCACAGTGACATTTGCTGTTACATAGTCTTTGATATTTCCAGTTGAATCCATAGACTAGATTATCAGCTACTTTTCTGTTTCTGTGATAAGACATAATGACCAAGGTAATTTATAGAAGGATTTATTTGGGTTCATGGTTCCAGAAGGGTATGTGTCCATCAGCATCAACTAAAGGGAAGGATGTCCACAAGCAAGCATGGTGGCTGGAGCAGCGAGCTAAGAGTCTGCAACTTCAAGCACAAGCCCGAAATAGATAAAGATGGTACTAGGGAAATCTCAAAGCCCACCCCAAGAACATACTTTCTCCAGCAAAGCCACACCTCCTAAACTTAGCCACAGCATCACCAAGAGGGGACCAAGTATTCAAATGCCTGGGACCAGGGCAGATTCAAGCCACCACATAGATAAACTCAGGAATATCTATTTGGCTATATGATAACATTTAGAAAGGCCAAAAGAATTGAACAATTTTAACCTCAGCAATGTGGCTGCTTAATTATGTCTATTTCAATATTCACTCTGCACACGGAATCTGTAAATAGATAACAATAATGTCACCTAGTTCCATCATTTCCTTTCTGTTTCTCAGATGGAATGCCTTATGAAGAGATTTTTCCCCTCACCTATTATTTAGCTTCCCAATGACACTATGAGACATCTGTACAGAAACAGATAATACATAATTTGTAAAAAAAAAAAAGAAAGAAAGAAAGAAAGAAAGAAAAAAAGGACTTTTTTCCTATTAGATGGACTTAGAAGGCTCAACTGCAGTCAACCAATGACATCGCTACAGGCTTATGTAGAAAATATTAATTAATTCATTCTTGGTTGCAAGCCTCAGTTTGCTTATCTGTATGACTGTGCTGTGTCACTACATTTTCTCCATCTTGACTACAGTCAACTTCATGATGAATTTTGGAATTAGTGCGAATTCTGAAGCTTCAGTCCAGGTTCTTTTCCATTCCCTATGGTTTTTACTATCAGCTTACACATTTCCTCAAAGATGATGTAATCTTGGAATCTGATGGGGACTTAAGAAATCTGTCAATAAGCCTTGGCAACATCATTATATTAATAATGTTGTCTTCTCATCAGCAAACCAGGAGTGTTTATATTTCAGGAGAGTTTTATGGTTTCTACACTATGTATTTTGCATTTTTATACATTTATTCCCACATATTTTATGCACGATAATGCTATTGTAAATTCTGCTACTTTCTTAATCCATTTTCAGGTTGTTTATTGTGCATACGTAGAAATAAAATTGATTTTGTATATGCATCTTTTATCTTGAATCCCGCTGAACACTTTCATTACTTTAACAGGTTATTAATGAGTTCTGAAAGAATTTCATTTTTGTTAGTTTTTTCTTGTGTGTGTGTGCAAATGTGCATGCCTGTGCATAACATGTACACGTACTCCTATGCTCATATGCGTTCATGTCATCGTGTGCATGTGGAAGTCAGAGGACAACTTACATGGGATCACAGGGGTTTCCTCTCACAACATAAATCCAAGGAATCAGACTTAAGTACTCAGGCTTAACAGCAGGAGCTTGTATCTGCTAAGCAATCTTTCTGGCCAAGGTGGGCAAGGATGGGAAATACACACACACACACACACACACACAAGTACACGTGTACACATTATATTGATCAGTCTCTCTATTCATTGGGTAGATTAAGCTGTTTCTTTTCAAGTTAGATTTATTGGTTGATGTTTGTCAGGGAGCACCTTCACGCTTAATCGGGAAAAACTATCTTTGCAGATAGCATTTGGAAGGGTCTTCCACATTTGTGTAGGGAGACAGGATATTTAGATGACCCAGTACAGTGATTGTTTCTGGCTAGCATCATTCACACAGTAGGCTGTGTGTGTGTGTGTGTGTGTGTGTGTGTGTGTGTGTGTGAGAGAGAGAGAGAGAGAGAGAGAGAGAGAGAGAGAGAGAGAGAGAGAGCATAAACTAAGTACCACCCCATAACATCATGTCACATATCAGATAAATACATGCACCCTTTTCCCCAAATTTTGTGCTTATTTTATATCTGTTTGCCACTAGCTGAAGAGTGAGGAATCCTTAGAAATGTTGGGGAGACCTATAAGTGAGGAGAAGTAAAAATATCATCATGCAAAAGCTCAATGAATTCAGAAGCCCCCTTACTACCCCAGCAATAGAATATCTCAGTCCATAGTTTTGTTTAGCAGGACTTCATCCTTTACTACTAGCAATTCTTAGTAAAATAGATAGTACCACCTTCTTAGTAAATCCAACACTATCATAGTCTGAGGTGCTAGATAAAGGAGAGATTGGCTCTCAAATCTTCTCTCAAGTAATGATTAATGGCTGTAATATATTCCTAATTCACAGTTCGTACCTCATCCCCCACCTTCCAATTTTCTGCTTTAATTGATGGAAGCCAAATTAAAGGAGGCCATCACCACACATACAGCTTTAATTCTGTATTAATTTTAATTACAAACAACCTTTCTATTGAAATCATAATGCATTATGAATGTGTTCACAGAGAGAGGATAATATGGCAGTGAGGACATTTCTTAGAGGCTTCTTTCTTTTCTTTATTGTGGTTTAGCATCAACTTGTTCAAACAGAACATAGCAGAGCCTGATTAAATATCAGAGTTGGAGTATAATGAAAGAAAAGTCCATAGCAAATAAGTAGTGATTGTTTTAAATCAAATGGGTGGGAGAGTGCCTTTCAGGTGATAGCTGAGGAGTTGTCCCTCTAATCCTCACTGAGGCTGCCTGTGGTTTTTCATTTGGTTCACAAAATGATTGGATTTCAACAAGTCCCTAATGACTGGCCTATGAGGCAAGCACAGCATGCTTGTCCTTTGGTGTCTGACAATATTGTCATTACTATTACCAGCTAAGGGATGGAAGCTCATGATGATAACTTCTGCCTTGGAAATAGTATTAATTCACAAAAATCTTAAGACCTCACAGGCTTCTTTAGAAAATATAAGACTTCTAAAATGGAATGAGAGAGAATTATGTGGGTATAAAGAAGTTCTAGTATTTAAATTCATAGATGAGGCCAAAGGTATACTGTCTTATTTGTGGGAGACTTACCTCAATTTCATCTGCTGTGGGATATTGAAAATTTTGAGCGTCAACTCACTCGAGAGTATGAACTTTCCCCTATTAGCCTAGACACAATGACCTTTCACCTTAGCTGTCCTTTTGCTTTCCTCATAAGCTAGACTGCCACCACAGATTCTAGCAAGTGTGCAATAAGGAATTATACCACACCAGCACAACTTCTATGGTGGATACCTGAGAGTTTCCCCTTGGACAAGGCCTCAGTGTTTGTGGTTCACTTTCTCTATGACATTACTCTCTGGCTTGTTCCCATTTCTTACCTCATATAATTGTGGTTTTGGAGAGATGAAGTAAAGACAGCATGGCAAATGAGTTAAAATATTAGAGGGAATTAGCACAACAAAAATCATCTCTAAAAATCTGAGAGAAAAGAAAAGTCTCAGTGGCTAAATAATCATGTATCAAAGTTTGAACACTGTTCACTAGAAAACTCTCTGGATCTGGGGAATGCTCATAAACTTGAGGATGGAGAACAGAGAGTACATTGTATGTTTTCGGTGTATCTTGCTTTCCCTACATTATAAAAATTATGCTACCTTCTTGACAACCACTGTGTTGTCCAAAATTTGCAACTGTCCTTCCTAGTTCTCCAACCACAAAGGAAGGTATTCAGTTGAAGCAAAAGGACACTGTAGGAAGCAGGTTTGAGTCAGACTGGATTTCTTATGGTTTTTCTGCGTCAAGTTATACTTAGCTTCTCTAATCCCTTGTTCAAAATAAACGTAATAAGACTATGCTGACTATTGGCTATCTTGATTTTCTGCAACTCTCCTAAGACAGACATTTTGGCAAAAGGTTTTAGAAACCATGTTCAACTGTTTATAGGAATGGACTCTGAGAACTTGATACATTCTACTATAGTGAAAATAGAAAGCAATGCAAGCAGACACCTGATGTCAAACTCTGACCTCTTCATGCTCTTGCACACATGTGCACATGCATCAACAGAGATGTGTGTGCCTTTATATACATGTGAATGCACACAGGGACACACACACACAAACACACACACACACACATCACTAAGATAAGCAGACTTTGATTTGCCCGCACAATATCCTTTTCTCTATTTTTTCCATCATTTTACATAGCTCTGGTAGGATCTAAGGAAGTGCAAGGGTCAACCAGGGAGACTTCATTTCATTACATTCTCTTCTAGCCAATGACAGACTTGAGGGTGAATATGAGTCATATGCACACAAATTTTTTGGTTAAAGAGATGAATGAGTTGGTGATACAGGATTGTGTCCTTGTCTTTTTGTAGGCTGTAGGCTCACTTCTGCCCCAGTCTTTCTATTGTGGTAAGACATAGGCATGACTTCAACAGGATGTAATTTGGTTCCCTTACAGGTAAACCCAGAGAGAAATAAGAGAGGATAGCATGAATCAAAGCTATTAAAACTGTAAGTCAAATCAAATTCATCTATGACACCTCTTATGCCAGTGTGTACATTGTCTCCATTTTTTATTTAATTCTTCCTTTTCAGTATTTAAAAATATTTATCGAATATTCACTTATAATATGTTGTGGTCCATCACTCCTCCATTCTATCACCTCTCACATCTCCCTGCCACTTTTGCCTGCCAAGTTCATGCCCTCTCTATTTAAATTTTAAACACCCACTGAGTGCATTCTGTGCTGCCTTCAGGTGCACAGGTATGAAGGTGTTCACTGGAGCATGGGTAGCCTCTCAGTGCTCCATTCCTGAAGAAAACCGAGTTTTCCCATGTTCAGAAACTATCACTTGCCAAGAGCTCCTCAGATAAAGATAGGAATTCATGAGCTTTTTCCCCACACCGTGTTGGGATTTTGGCTAGTTTGGTCTTCTTCAAGTCTTGTGCATTCAGTCGCAGCCAATGTGAGTTTCAGCTTTGAGACTTTAGATATGTGTGTTTGGATGGAAAAACCCACAGAAGTTGAAAATGTTATTAAGGGGACATGACAGTAGGGGTTTCTAAAAATGGGGGTAGGGGAATGAAACACATGTGATATGGAGGGTAAAGGATAATAACAAAATAGGACATGTTAAATGGGAAAACCATGTTCCTACTTACCTGAAAGCTTTATCCCCACTGGATATCATTCACAGTGCTGGAACATCTTATGGACACTGCAAGTGAAGAAAATTTATCAGCAGTCTTACCCAGTATGAACCCTGACAGTACAAGAATAAATGGTCTGGCAAGAGATTTCCACTTGTGAAATAGTGGCACAAATGTTATGGGAACAACCAATTACTTTCTAGTTGAATTTAAAGCCTACTTCACAAGATGAAACCTATGTCTGGTACCATTAACTAAAACAAAACCAGTGACAATCTAGGTCCTAGGCCCTAGGAAGGAACTTACTACTATTCTAGTATATAAATGAACATAAAATACTACCATTCCCATAGTTACATCCATAGATTAATGCCTTTCTACGAACCCTCATCAAAGAAGTTTATTTTTTTTATAGTAGATGGTAATTTAAACAGAGATCCATAACTAATCAATGCGCAGAAAAGAACAGGTTGTAGAGTGCACGACTCCACGTAGGACATCTATATTACAGCCTCTGGTCCCCAGAGCTCAGGAATTATCACAGAAAAGGAGCAGAAAGATTATAAGAGCTGAAGGAAATAGATGTTTGGAATGAAACTGTAGTTACACAATAGACACAGTGCAGTTACACACATGAACTCTGGGGGGCTAAACCACATGAAAGGATTCATCTCTAATCTTTTCCCCTCTTTCTATTTATTTGCCTACCTATCTATCTATCTATCTATCTATCTATCTATCTACCTACCTCCCTATCTATCTATGGTTTTTAATGTTTTGAAAACTGTATTCTTAAACAAGTTTTATTTGGCCTTCCATCTTTCCTTGAGCCTTCTTTTTAGGCCCATATCCATACTCATAGACCCTTCTCAGAAAACAAACAATGCCAAAAAGTGTTATCTGTAGAGCCTTTCATGGGAGAGTGAAGTACAAACTCAATTCCCAGTCTGAAAGCTTTTTGTCTTAAAATGTAACAGCAAGGAATATGCATTCTTGTGATCTCTTCCCAATATAAAGCAGCTATGCTGTAAACTTTAATCAGTTCTTCTGAAGACACTGCAGTAATTACTTCCATTTTGCAGATAAAGAGCCAGATGGTCTCAGAAGTGAAGACACTATTCTACAGTTGCATAACTAGGGAGAATGAGGAAGCCAAATTCATGCTGCCTCCTTCTAGTCGTGTGCTTTTAGAGAAGCATGGAATGAGCAGGGACAGAAAAATCTGCTTTCTAAATTGACCCATTTGTAGAATAGCAGGAGTAAAATTCAAGGTCATAATGAAACTTTATTATAATTTCTTATATTATCCAAGCCAACTTCCTACTTCTAATTGATTTTTCTCATGTTGCTTCTCCAGCTTGTGAGCACTGCTCAAACCAAATGTTTGAAAAACTTTCCCCTTGAAGATTTAATGACTCTAAATCTGTATTTGATTACATAGTTCCATTGGGGTTTGTGCCTGTGCAACGGCCAAGATAGAAGAGCAGAAAGAAAGAAATCCTGTTGGTCATGCATTATGTATCTGCTGCCACTGGATTTGGGCCGAGACCTAGACTGTGACGTCTTCACCGGGCTTGGCATTTGCTTTGAGCTATGTGCTTTGTTTGAACAGACTGTCTTCTGATGAAGAAGGGTTTAACTCATGAGTCAACCACATCCAACCGCTCACACTATAAATTCTAAGAAAAGTCAAGGAGATTTAGTCTCTGGGTTTGATCTTTAGATGGCCAATAGATTTCACCTTCATATAAAGGCAGCGAAAGTCCTTCCCTTCCTCTCCTTACTTTCTCCAACAATTCGTGAGCTCTTTAAATGAGAACTGAGAGAGCTAATACCGTGAGGCTAATAAGTGCTTTGCTTACCCAATTAAGGGGAAAACACTTAAACTGCCTGGAATTAGATGGTATAGAGCAGCTCCTAAGTTGTATTGTATGGTCCTAGATTATCCATCTCCGGTTTCTAGTCTCAGCGTCCACAGAGGTGGTACTGTTCACACCCAGACTGATACACAGGCATTGGTAGTGATGAATCACAGGTCCCGTCTTCTCCATAAAAGTCTTACAGAACTCCAGGAGCTGAGACATCCCAATTTGTTGATGTGTTGAATACTACAACTTTTGAATTTTTTTTGTTCTTACTAATTTGATGATCTTTATATTTTTCTAAACATAGTTCGTACACAAAGAAATAGTTCATATAGTAGGTGAAAGCATTATAGTTTAGGGATGATACAGATGTGAAGTTGGTTTAAATGGATTATTTTTGAGTATTTGGGTTAAATAATATGTAAGACTATATAGTCGCATGTGTGTAACCTTTCTCTTTTCAGAGAAATAAAGGAACAAAAACAGTTTGGGATTTTCTTTATACTATTCAATTAGCTTTATTTTAGATTTTACATTGGTTCTATGATTTTACTGGCGTATTTATAGAACACATACTTACAAAATTTCAGCCTTATTTTGAAAATCTTCCTCTTTTATCTTCTATAATCGGGTGGAGGACACATCCAATTCAATGATCATAATTCATCCTTAAATTGCATGATTAATTTCAAATTTTAAACTTACATTTATTCATATTTACCCCTCTTACACTATAACTTTGTATATAAATGGCTCGAGGTGTCATTCTATAAGGAAACAACAAAGTAAAGGTTCCACATCAGGTGTTCTCAGTTGTTTTCCCCTGCACTTTTTGAGGCAGTTCTTCATGATCTGTAGCTCACCAATTAGGCTGGTATGAGGGGAGGGGGCAGTTAATCTTAGTAATCCTCCCAACTCTGCCTCCCCATGCTAGGATTAAAGCATATGCTTTTTATGTGGGAGATGGGGATCTGAAATTAGATCTGCATGCTCGAGCACTAAGCAAATTTCCACTCCCCTAGATTCCCTACTAAAGATTCTCAGGAAGGCTGGAGAAATGGCTTTACAGTTAAGAACATGTCCCCTCCTTGCAGAAGACATGGTTTGGTTCCCAGCACACACATGGCACCTCACAGAAATCTGTAATTTCCGCTCCCTAGGATGTCCTCTGACATCTTGGGGCACATTGAAACATACAGCCTAACAGACAGGTAAAATAAAAATAAAATATATTTTTAAAAATTCTGACATGTAAAAATGAGCATCAGTCTGTAGAGTTTTAGACATATATGAGTGTGCTGTCAAAGCAAAACTACCGTTAGTGACTCCCTGCTGCCAAGGACCCAGCAAATATCTCAACTTAACTTCTGATATCCTTCCTAGTCTCACCACATCCAAAATTTAAGTCACATTCCATCCACACTCCGGGACATTTCCGCCAAATACTAGTACACCATTCACTCAGCAGATCTTGCAGTTCCTCACTAGTATAAATTTTGTTTACTTTCTCTCTCTCTCCATATATATATATATATATACATATATATAATATATATATGTATATATATTAAATATATATATATGCATATATATGTTTAGAAATCTATCAGTTCTGCCAAGTATTAAGCAGACATAACATTTCATTAACATATTGATATACCAGTGGCTATAATTCATCCGCCCTTGCCTCCTTCTCTCTATACCCATATAACATTTTGTTGCTTCTTTTTTTGTGGCATTTAATACAATGGTTTATAAAACATCTATTGTCAGAGGGGTAGCAAATGAAATTATCAAATAAATCAAATCAAATATGTGAAAAATCAGATCTGCTAGAAAGTGATTCTTCTCATAATAAAATTCAGTCCTGACACTACTATTTTTGCTAAGTTCCTTGAACTTGTGAATATTTTAATGCACTCAATATTAAAATGCATCTGGAATTTGCAAAGTATATACCTATTCTGCAAATTGAGGCAGAAGAAAAATGAAGTGCATTTGATAAATTGGCAAGAGTTTAAAACTTTAACCCAAACTAATGATGAATCCAATACAGCATTCATTTTAAATATTCATAAGGTTTTTGTAGACCAATTTCTTGAAAGGTAAAAAGGAGGAGGAGACCTTGGGCTCTATCCGCTCATTGACTTTCTCCTGGATCTTTGAGCAGGACCACACGAGGCTTTGGTCATCTAATGAAACAAGAGATGGTCTTGCTCAATAAAATTT
This sequence comes from Grammomys surdaster, assembly GCF_004785775.1. Lineage (NCBI taxonomy): Eukaryota > Metazoa > Chordata > Mammalia > Rodentia > Muridae > Grammomys > Grammomys surdaster. The sequence goes on from NW_021604588.1 coordinate 14,008,122, forward strand.
TGCTGGAGAGCCAGAAAGTAGTTGCTTTATGGTAAAGAGAGGAATAAAAAATATGAGACATTTCTTTCTGAAAATAAATTATAGGCTATTTGGACATGAGGCTGATTTTTCCCCCAGACTCAGATCCTCTTTTTTTCTGTTCCTCTTTCCTTCCTGGATTTTAGAAAGTTATAATTGCTAGATTTTTTCACTTATATATGGTAATGTAGATGATAGACGGTTGGAGGTAGGTGAAACAGAAAATACAGTGTCTTATTTCCTCTCTGATCCATATAGTCTCTGGACATAATTGTCTTTTGCATACATGGTTTCAATAATATACTATCTCAGCTTCTGTCAGGCAACTATAACATGCAGTTTTTCCAATTTTGTGGAGTGTCTTCAGATTGTGGGGTCTGGTAATACTATTTCCTAGAGGTGAGCCTTTCTTTCTTTCTTTCTAGGAATAGCATCCATTTCCTGATCGTTTCATTACCAATACTTTCAATACCATAATCAATTTCCTCTACTACATTCTGACTGCTCAGAGCAGACAGTCATTTCTGTTTCTCTGGTTGAATCTTGACTGACAAAGACCTGCAACTTGAAATTCATTCCAGGTAAGAAGAGAAATAGATTCTATTCTTCTATCAGTACCTTTACATGTACAAAGTGAGTGTCTCTTATCCAAACCACTTAGGGGTAGAAGTGCTTCATGATTTGGATTTTGGGTATTTGTAAATATTTGCATATTCATGATGAGCTATCTTAGGGATGGAATCCAAGTCTAAACACAGAACTGATTTGTATTTCACATATACATTCCATGCATAGCCCGAAGGGAATTTTATTCTATATTTTCAGTGCACCTGTGTTTTGATTATGACCTGTCACAAGAAGTCAGTTGTAGAATTTTATACCTGTGACATCATGTCAACACTGAAAAGTTTGGATTTTAGAAGATTCTGGATTTATATTTCCAACTTCAGATTAGGAATGCAAAAATGTACTGCACTGTAGCCCTGTAACATAGATTTCACACTTTCCAGTTTGTAAATTAAGAGTGTCTTAATTACTATTATTATTGCTTAATTGCTTATAATCCCAAAAAGATACCAATCAAGGCAACTCTTATAATAGAAAAGCATCCAGTTAGGGGCTTGTCTGTAGCTATAGATAGTTCATTATCATCATGGATGGAGGCAGACAGGCATGGCACTGAAGCATAGCTAGGAGATTTACATCTGGCTGAAGGCAGAAGACAGAGAGAGAGAGAGAGAGAGGGAGGGAGGGAGAGAGAGGGAGGGGGAGGGGGAGGGGGAGAGAGAGACAGAGAGAGAGAGACAGAGACAGACAAAGAGACAGAGATAGTGGGCCTAGTATAGGCTTTATAAAGGTCAAAGTCCAGCTCTAGTGACACGCCACTCCAACAAAGCCATACCCCCTAATACTTTTCAATCAGTTCCACTGAGGACCAAGCATTCCAACATGTGAGGCTATGGTGACAATTCTCATTCACACTACTACAAGGAGCTTGAAAATCCAAAAACTGGATGACTTTATGCATAATTGAGCTAGAGACAGAATTCATACTTGGCTTGTTCTATGTCCACAGAAGGATACAGGTTATGCTTTGGAAACAAGAAATGCAACATGGAGTCCTAACATTATCTCTTTATTTGTAACTCTGAATCAGAAGATGTTTGCCAAATCTTGCTAGCCCTCACCCTAGAATTAACTCATGAGGATTCATGAATCATTAGTCACAGAAATCTTTGTTATAAAAAATAATTGAAGAAAAGTGAGCAGGGAAAAAAAACAATTTGACATTCAGAATAGAGTTAATTTTTTTCTCCTTCTAGAACCCTCTGCAGTTCCACAGTCAAGATGAAGAAGGCAGCTGCATAGGCTGTAATTCCTGCTGAAATATCTGAATAATCAACTTGCTAAGCTCTCCTGAGTTTGTTATCATCAAATCTTAAAACCCGACCTCCAATCATGTTTCTAATTAGTTGTCCATAAAATGCACAGTGCCCCTTTTTCCTTGGATCTTCATTTCTAAAGGTTCTGAGTTTGATGAAATGTTAAAATTGGATGCAATCTGCTCTTTGTTTTACAGGTCTCAGCCATAAATTGTATGAAGGGTGAGGGAAACACACTGCTTTTTTTTTTTTCTTTGCAGATTAACTTGCGTTTGAAATGTTGTGAGAAACACAGGTAGGATTAATAAAGCAAGAAAAAACAGTGGCTAGAGAGATGGTTCAGTCAGTAAGAGTGTTTGCTGCATAAGCCAGTAGGTTTGAGTTCAGATCCTCAGCGTCCCTGCAACAGACTGAGTATGGTTATGCTTGCACCATTAACCTAAACACTATGGAGAACAGAGACAGGAGAGTTGCTAAGGATTTGCTGCTGCCAGGTTCAATAGAGACACACTGCCTTAAGGGAACAGTGGGAACAATGGAGAAAGAGTTACAAGACACACAAGTCTTCTTTGGTCACCATATGTTCACATCAGTGCACATCCACACATACACCAAATACATTAAAAATATGATGTATAAAAAAAACCGCATCCAGTCTTGAAATTAGATTCTGGTTTTCAATAATAGCTTCAGATCTGCTATTTGGCATAAGCATTAGAAATTCATTCATTCATTCATTCATTCATTCATTCATTCATTCATTCAATAAATGTTTTGTGAAGACCTTTTTGTGTGAATTTAGCATTTGGATACTTCAAGCAGACACTTGAAAAAGTAAATAGTAATTTCTCCCATTGTCTCTCTCACACACACACCACCACAAATCATAAATGCAAACACACATACACACACACACACACACACACACTCCTAATTTACATCTCCTCACTACATTTAAACTCCATGTTACTGTCATTTCTCAGGAGCTCTGGGGTTTCAGCCCCTTCCCCCTGCATAGTCAGTTTCTCAGTGTAATCTCAGTCATAGTCATGGTGCCATTGGCTCTTTTCTGTTCAGTCTTCTTTCCTCCCGAGTTCTGTGGTAGCATACATATGCACATGGTATCCTCCTCCCTCCTCCCTTACCCCCCCCCCAAACACACCTGAGGAGTTGACTACCTACAGAACGCACAAAATTGAGGATCTGGACAAGAACACAAAACAATGGTGGGTGATACAGTGCAAATAATATTAAAAAATAGATAAAGCCAATGTGGTCATCACTGGGTATCACTGAGAGGGAAGTCCAAAGTAGCACGAGGGTTGTAGACTTCTGTGAGGATTCAGAAGGGGTCTAGATGAGCTAGTAGCATGGGTGACACGTGAAGGATCGTTCCCCCACAGCCTCGGGTATTCACCTACTCCATAGCTGCTATGCTGTTTTGGAAGTTTGTCAGATCTTTGGTAGTTGCTGCATTGTTGAAAAATGTCGGTCACTGAAGGCAGGACTTAGAGTTTTGCAACCCAGCCCCACTTCCGTCCACTTTCTGCTTCTTGACTGGAGTGACAATGGGACCAGTCACCTTACATTACTGCTGTCACATTTCCCCTGCCATGACGGATTTGATATCTTCAAAGTATGTCAAAACAAAATTTTCTTCTCTTTAAGTTGCTTCTTGTTTGGTATGTTGTTGCAGTAATGAGAAAAATAAGTAATACAGATAGTGAATATATCGTTTATAGTCCTAGACTATAAACGTGCCTTTATAAAAGTGGGATGGATGGTCTCTTGAGTCAACAACTTTTCTATGTTAGAAATACATGAAGAAATAACTGAATTATACATGTTTTGTTTTTCTTTTTGTTGTTTGTTTAGTTGTTTGTTGTTTATTTTTTTAGATCAAATTTAATCATCAAAAAAAGCAATTGAACTCTATGTACCTTAACATTCCTTCTAACATCAAGAATTGCTTCTAAGACCTTTTAAACCTGGATGTTAGATGATGATTATAATTTCCTCATCAATTCTTCAACACACACATATGGAGTTTATATTTCAAGCATGTTCCTATTTTGATACATTGCTAAGTATCCATGTGGGACCAAGATATCAAAAGGAAGGGGTCAAAAGAGAAAATCAAAGGACAAATCTTCTGCTAATATCGGTCTCATCAGTTCCCCAATCTGACAAGTAACTCTGGAAGCCAAAGCCCATTGTTTTCCTTGGTGACCTTTATGTAGCTGGTTGGTGTGAAAATCTTTTGTGAGGCAAACAGAAAGATTTGGTGCCTAGAGAGAATTCTTTGCCCGAGTTCCTTCTAGTAGAGGAGCATTGCTCTAGCCTGACAAGCAATCTGGTTTACCTGCTGGAGTGGAACCAGCCATTTGCATGGCACAAGGCTGCAGTTCCAAGCACCCAAGGCACCATTCAACTTGTACCTTACACATCCATAGTGCTTGGGCCATGACCATCTCATCCCCTCTGCTCCCCAGCACTGATTTTGCTCTGCTTGCATATCAAATCTGCTAGAGGCAATGGACAATGGGTTCACCCATCACCCTTTGCATAGTCCTTTCCTATGTCTCTTTTGTTTGCTGCTACTAGCATGCAAATCTTCACTCAGAAGCCTAACACCCAGATAGGCTCTACTCCCCAACATCCACTTTGACCTCCCATTTCTCCTTGTATGTAGTACACTGCATTTACTGGACTAGGAAATTCTTAAATTCTCCAGATTTTCTTTTTACCTCTCTCTTCCTGTGCCCAGAATGGTCCCACCCAATGTGTAGGGATCTCTTTATGTTTATTCTTTCTACTTATTTTAAAAGACCCAGCTTATCTTGATTCCATAAAACAGTAAGTATTAAAATAAATAAGGCTGTTCTTATGGAAGAAACATCGTGGTTGAGAAAGTGTCCATTTGTGGGCCAAGTCTGGTGCTAAGATATTATTTCAAAACAAGACAACTTCATTGAATACTTGAGGGTAAAATTTCCATGCTATGAATGTTCTGTGGGTATTCTTAGCCCCCTAAGAGCAATAAACACATGCTTATCTTAAGGACAGGGGAAGTCACAATTAAGAGCTTCAGGTTGCTTTCCTCAAGATAAGATAGATGAATTACCAGCAAGACTAACATTGAATTTATAAAACCAAAAACAAATTAAAAAAACAATTGTATAATCAGGCATCTAATGGCAGCTGTCCCAGGGGAATTTCAGATCTTGCCTAGTTTCTATTTCTGAGACATTTCAAAAATCCACTGGCTGAAGAGCAGATGTCTTTAGCAAAGTGGCAAGCATGGATGGTGATGGTTCTCTTAGTTCATGCTGTTTTCCTACCAGCAGAGCAAGGAAGCTGTGATGATGTAGGTAGGAGTTCAAGATCCATGTGCTACCTAAGGGCCCGGAGCATCTTCATGTTCCCTGTCTTTATGCCAGCATAGCAGAAGTGTGAGCCTGAATTAAAGGGAATCCACACACCTATAACTTGTCATTTTCTCTGTCTTTTTAAAAAAACATGTAATAAGAATAAATATACATGACATTTATCAAAATCAAATGATTATTTTGATATGAAATTGGGATTATAATGATGGAAGAACCACTTGGAAGCCTCTGAAATTTCTTCCAATCTGACTGAGACAATATACTAATAAACAGAAAACGAAACCAGTAACTCAAAAATTATATCTCAATAGGTAGAGGGTGATTTAAGCAGCCTTTGCTTTTTGGGCCATATATGTTGTTAGAAACCATGATACTAAAGGAATCTGGGGCAAGAGAAGGTACTATTTGAATCCATAATTTAAAACAAAAGACACAAAGGATTTGTGCTGGCAGAAGAGACAATAAATAATCAGTGTGTGGAATTATCTAGACTGGGATTTGTACATATTTGGTGGATTTTCTTATTCTACTTGCAGATCCAATATCAGTACTACTGCCAAAGGGATTCTAGAATCTTGGAATCTTGAAAAACACCATACTTGATCAACATACTTAGTAAGAAGTGAGATCATGGTCAGGAGGCCTAAGCAAGAGTCTCTCTGTTCTGATGCATGCTGGAACTTGTGCTTAGCATAAAGGAAATATACTTAGCTCTGCCATGACATTTGTGTCCCAGAACTTTGGAGAATACTATGCAAGCTCTATAGCAGTCTCTGATCTGAATTTTCTCTGTATCAAGCACTGTCTCTTGGGACTGCCCATGTGTTTTGTTTTTGTGTTTCTCATCTATTATCCTTACCTTCTTTCTGCATGCTAACAACATTTTTAGTGGTATATTAAGTGCATCAAGACTTGTGTGATATGTAGCCAATTGATTGTATCAGCTTACTATAGTCCAGATCCATATTTAATAAGCAGCTATTCATATAAAACACACAGAAAACATTTTGGGACACAGCCCAGTTAAGAATTTCATTGTTGGTGACTGCTTCCATGCTGCACTAAAAGACTTGAAAATTGACAGAAGATATGCAGCCCTGCAAAGACTAAAATATCATCTAGCTCTCTTAAAGAAATGGTTCTCTGCCAAGTCCCTTTTGAAGTCAACACAGAAGATAATCAGAATTGCTTTTGTACTTCGTGTTTTTTACTACCTTTCAGGGACAGACAATGATTTGAAATGGAAACCACAGCCTACTTTGTCCACAATGAGCCAACTCAATGGCAGTCTTATGCTCTTATTTCTGTCTTTCTGCAGTAGATATATGGTTGCTCAGAAGAAATAATCTATGGGAATATTGTTTTAACTATTTCAAGACTTTGACTTAAAGACAAAGAGGGATGGAAGGTTGTGAAGAGAAGTGGGTGTGGCAGGCAGTGGCTAAGGACAGGCACAAAAGGACTTCTAGAACTCCAGCTTGCTTAGGGTCACAGTTTCTTCCTATCTATCTGGTCCTCTTGTGGCAGTGAGTGGTCTAGAATTATGGCCAGCCATACCTCTCTTTGGATTACTTAGAAGGAGCCATTGACTCCTTGGCTGATGTCTGTCAATGAACTCTCAAGATTGGCACTCATTATGTCCTGTTAAGCATTATTGACCAAACTGGTCGTGTGTTCTCTCCTTTCCAGTAATTATATCTATGTTTCATCTTTCTAAATGAATATCAATGTCACAGAGATTTCCCACAGAAAAGCTGAGAGCCAAGCATTATCTCCCTTAAAACAAATAGATTTTTCATTGAAATCAACACATCTCTCTGAATCGAATAGGTTTTCATGGGGCCAATAAATTTCTCCAAAACAATGCATTTTTATTACAACATATTTTTGTTCAAACCAATACTTTTTGACAACCAGATATTAATGACCTGGCCAGAACTATAAATTTACCCCAAACTATGTGTTTTCTCAGCAGAAAATAATTTTTCTTATACAAACGCATTTTTATTTGAATCAATCCTTTTCTGAAATCAGATATATTTCTGCAGGGGACACTGAGAACCTCTTTACTAAGAAATGTCATTTTGTTTAAAGAAACATGACCTGGGTTTCAAGCTTGTCTAGTGACCCGCCTTTATTTCCTATTCAAAAATAAGATAAGAACTATTAAATGAAATCTACTTTGTATTTTGTTAGCAAGAAATGCACAAGAGTATAAATAGTGTTTACTCAAAGAAATAGAGTCTCATTTATTGCCAGGGCAAGTACCACTCAGCAGTACTTGGCTGTTTAAAATACGGCACAGACAAGAACCATGTGCATCATGAAAGATGCTCTCACTGGCAGAGGCACATCATATTCACAAGGTTACGTCATCCCCATTGCCCCTTTAGTGAAAATTATGTTGTTATTTCAGGTTTTCTATACATCTGACTAAAACTAGAAGAAACACCCTAAGGAAGGAACAAGATTATTGCTAGTAGTTCACCTCAGCCTGGTCTACAAGCAGATCCTCATGAAAGAACGAGTCTGTACCTATTTTCATGTGCAGATCTAACACAAGAAATGCAGTAACCAGCATATGGTGTATAAGGAGTTTCTGGTCTGAGAAAGCTAAGTGTCATGAAAGCAATTCCTAAAAATTGATTTATCAGTTAGATGCAATTATAATAGCCATGTTTCTAGTGTTTCCTATCTGCTACTTTATTCTTTTTCTTTGTACCTGTGTGCCCACTTGATCATCTTAAGGCCTCAACAAGGATTCATCAATTCTAGAATATCTAGGGACTGCCATCTTTCTCAACCACAGTAAATTTATGGTGCCCGAGCTTTCTGCCACCAGCACATTCATTTTCCTGTTTCTCAGTCATTTTCATAAAATAATAAAAGAAAAGCACAAAGGGAATGTTCAAATAATTACACTATGCATTTCCAGACAAAGGTAGCTACACAGAGAAAGCTGAACTCTTGGCTGGCAGGTTGTATAGTCATTCAAAATACTCAATTCTCTCCTCAATGTAAAAAGTCCTTGTTTCAATGTACATGAGACAATTTATGCTAACAATGCATGAGGTAAGAATTCTTATATTGTAAGAATTTAAAGACTCATTGGATAGAAAAAAAAGCATTGAGAACTGAATGCCTGGATTCTTATTAATAAAAATAATTATAATTATTAAGCATTTACCATGTGCAAAGCTCCATGATAACCACTTTACATCTGTTTCTTTATTTCTACTTTCTGAAAAATATTAAGAAATACATTTTCTTATTCCTGTGGATAAATACAGAAACATTTTTTTTTAAACCCGAGGAGCTATTCCCATCTATATGACTAATGAGAGGGTGGGTTTTGAATACACTTAGTCACTTCAAAGCCAATGTTTCCCACACTGGTCTACTCGGTCCTCTCAGACCTGCTCTGTAGATGTCTGTAGTTGCCCCACCTATATCTGTCCTGATATGAACTAAGGCTCAAAGGATGATGCTGACAGAACATTCTGGAAAGAAGAAACTCCAATTGGAACACACAAAGTCACACATGGTAAGCACAAACTTAAATGTCACATGGATTGTACTGAATACCATTAAGAGGTTTGATGGATTGCCTTCACGCTATTTAATTGATTATCTCACTTCTTGTGCAAGTGCTCGTGAGGGGTGAAAAGTTTATTAGTGGTGCGAGAATTCAGGATATTAGTGAAGGGGTTGGGTTTAGACACAGAGGGATTTATAGTTGAGTCAAGTAGAAGGGTTAACAGGTACTTGAATAAGCAGTGTTGGTGCTTGTATCATTTTTTACAGAACTTTTTCAAATGGCAAAGGTTTACCAAATAGCAAATAGGAAAGGCAGGGTTTCATATACCCCAGACCAGACTCAAGCCACTATATACTGAGGGAAGATGGTCTTGCACTTCTCATCTTCTTGCCTTTGACATTTTTAAGTGGTAGGATTGCTGATAACAGCATCGTCATGTCCCATGTATGTGGTGCTGGAGCTCAAACCTAACATATTCTAGGAAGCATTCTGCTGAGCTACACCCTCAGTCTCAAAGTGATTTTTACTTTAAAGTCAGCCATTGTCCTTCACTGCAACTCTGAAGAAGTCAGTACAAGTGGTTGCATCTCACTGAAAAATAAAAGCACCTTAAGAAAGATCAAGTGCCTATGCAGGGAAATGAATCTTGAATAACTGTGACATATTTTGAATGTTAGCTACCTCTGAAAAATTATCTAGACACCCAACTGATGGCCAAATCAAGCTTTCTGTTCCCAAGCTTAGTGCTTTTCCACAAAAGCTTTTCCAAAGGGAAGGTGAGAAACCAGGGACTAAGAACTTGGGAGCTATGCTAGGCTACCTCAGACCTTCCTAACACATAGCCCATACCAAAACCAAGGTAAGGTGGGAAGATGGTGGCCCTAGATGGTGGCTTTGGCATCTGGTGTTTCCAGGAAGCCCAGAGAGCTGGGGAACTGCAGCAGGAGATGCTGTTGGCAGCACAGAGCCACGCTCAGCTGAGTTCAGCAGCTCAGTGAAATGTTGCTTTATGCACAAGACGCAGGAGTAGTCTGAGCAAGTGAAGAAATATCCCTGGATGCAAGGGAACCAAAAATACCAGAGCCGATCCAAATAATCACTTGATTCTTATGGAAAACAAGGCAACCTTGCAAATGCAGTTTCATTTGAGAACTTACCTTCAAATACCGGGTAAGTGTGAAACGGCAATAATTGATAGGATCCAATTTCTTTGGATCTAGTTTTCTCATCTATAAAACGCGTGGAATGAAACCAAGGATTTTCAGAGGCATCTTCTGGCTTCATATGTGACACAATCACTTCTTGATGTTACTTGCCACCTGGTGGTCACAGATACAGAATGTCAGCCTGGGAAGGTTCCTTCTTACAATATTTCTCTTTCCAAGGGCAAACAAAAGAAGCTGGTGGACCTAGTGACTGGGTTTTTTGGAGCCAAGTCCTATGCTGTCCCAGCCCAAGCTGCTGCTCCCGTCCGCGGGTCAGGGTCTAGCAAGAGAGAGTGTGGAGACGGAGGGGCAAGAGACGAGAAGAATGGAGCCAAGACAGAGGGTCTGAGCAAGTCTCTCTTTTTATTGAAAGGAAATCCTGGGTATTTATACACTTTGCCACATGCCTTGCCCTCATAGGCAAGCAGGGGAACACAGCTGAAGGCACTATGCCACGTTCCTTGAAGCGTGGATACCACGTGCGCCTTGCAGCGGGGGGCACTAAACAGCAAAACAAGATATGTGAGAAAAGCAAGATGTTTATCAGAGTGTGGTCAGCTGTTGTGGGCTGTTGAAAACAAGTCTCTTGTCAGGGTATTATGGTCTGAGATGGCTGCAAACATGATAGCTGCTTTCTGCTAGGAGTTGGCTCCCAACACTATGCTCCTTCTCCCACAAGTCAGAGGTTCCCCCTAACTTGTTTTCACATGGAATGCCAAAGCTCAAGCCTTTTGGGGGACATCTGGCAGCCTGGCTGGTGTTTATGTATAGCACAGAAACTCCCTCAATCCAGAGAGCACATATCATACTCTGTGTGTGAAGTTACACATTTTGGGTTTCTTCCATTCCTCTGGTCTCTTTTAGATATCTGGCTCATCTAAATAAATATTCCTGTATTTTTCCTCCTCCTTCTTTTCTCTACAGACATCTTCACCACTGTCTGGTTTCATGCATCCCCAAAATCACTGTATTAAAACAATGGAATGATTTTTTTTTCACAATGCCCAAAATAGAATTGACATTTCTTGAGCAGCATATTTTGACTACATTTGCACCATAAAATGGCTTGCAGTGTTATCAGAAGGTTTCTCAGGAAAGTGCCTTTTATGCCATCCCTCTCCACTCTCATATCCCACATGGAATCAAATCTGAGGCTCCATGACACCCTGCGTTATAAGCCATGCCAAAAGCTGAGAAGAAAAAAAAAAATCAGCTCCGGGTAAATGTGAGAGAGTCATAGGGAAGTTTTTTTCAACCCATGGGTCGTGACCCTTTTGGGGGCCACATATCAGATATCCTGCATATCAGATGTTTACACTGCAACTCATAAAAGTAGCAAAATTAGAGTTATGAAGTAGCAATAAAATAATTATGTGGCCAGGGGAGGGGGTGCTGAACACAACATGAAGAAATGTTTTGAAGGGCCATAGCATTAGGAAGGTTGAGAGCCACTGGCCTAGGGGTTTAGAAAGTGGTGACAAGAAAGAAGAGGACTAGGAAACAGTGGCTAAAAATAAAATAAAATAAAATAAAATAAAATAAAATAAAATGGCAGGGAACTTGGGGAGAAATATTCTCTAAACTACACCTCTGTTAGATTCATCAGATTTACGAAAATCTCAAAGCATATGAAAACATATTCCCCTCTTCTCTGCGTTTCTTGCACACATCTGATTTTCACAGTCATGTACTTGGGTGCCCTTCCAATTGGCTACCATAGCAGCATGTCAGATGATAGACATAGAGAGGTTGATGGGGAAAAGTCTTTCCATCAGCATCAAATGTAAGACATGTAGTCACCTGGATGTGTTAAGACCGGATCATTGTTCAAGCATTAACTCATCCCTTTAAATACTAAACTCTGAGTGCCTATTATGTTCAAGGAACTTTATAGGAACTGTATTTTTTCCTTGTACTGACAGCTTATAAGCTATTTGGGAAAAATGAGACATCAAATTGGAGCACAGAGTCAGAGAAATTTCACACAGGGATTTAACCTTAAGTACAAAATGAGTGGTATAGACAATAATTGCCATGCGTTCGTGCCGAGATGATGCTTGGATGATTAGGGTGAGCTCTGCTGAAGAGGTGAGCTGGCTGTAATAAACGGGTTGAAATTATAAGAAAAAGGAGAGTGGAGACAGTCTTAGACGTGAGAAACATGTCAAAAGTGCAGAGGAAGAATAAGCTTGCCATGAGTAATCGGTACACCCAGTTTAACTGAAGGTGACTGTTTCCAAGAACAATTACTGGAATAATACCTCAGAAAGGTGGGTTAAGAGTGGAGATGAGCATCCTGCCTAGGCTAAAATGTGATCAGGAAGGCGACATAATGGAAGTGAGATTTGAGAGCAACGGTGGCCTGCATTGGAACTGTGTAGTTGTGGAGTGGGGGACGTAGCCCTGCCTGGGAGACTCTCACAAGCTTTTGTGATAACCTGGACAGAATAATTAGGAAAGTTGATTTAGGAAAACAGGAAGCAGTTGTTCGTGAGGACTTTGTGGGAACTAGTGGGTTTCAGTGACTGTAAATGGAGGAGGAAGAGATGGAGACGTAATTCAGAGATTTTCACTCTGTGTGCTTTATAGCTGAGAGGTTTTAAAGAAAATATGTAACAGGACTGTGGCTATATAAAAGAATAAAGGAGTTAATTGCTGTATAAAAGAAGAGAGAACAGATCTGTGAACTTCTCTTTCGAAGAAAATTTACTTATTTTTTATTTTTTGTGTATGGAGTTTGCCTGCCATCTATATAAGTACCCTCTATGTGAGCCTGGGGCCACAAAGGCCAGAAATGTGTATCAAGATCCTTGTAATTGGAGCTACAGATAGTTGTAAATTGTCACATTGATGCTGGAACCCAATCCTAGGTCTGCTGAAAGAGCAGGGAGTCCTCTTAACTGCTGAGCCATCTTTCCAGCCCCAAACTTGACTGTTCAAATATTTATGCATTTACTGTGTGTGTGCATGTATGCTATTTGTAGGCATTGGGTTTTTTCTTTCCACCATGAGATTCCCAGGTCATCAGACTTGGGACATCTTTACACACTAGGCCACCTCACTGACCCATAGCACTGAACTTTAGTGACACTTGTGCAATTATCTCCAAGCTGGTCTACTGGCAGCAAAGAAAGACCTCCAGTTTCAAATTCCTACCTTTCTGTTTGCATTTCAAATCCTTCTTCTCCTCCCAGCGGTGGCTGTCAACAGAGAACTGCTTTTAAACATTCTTTCTCCTAGGTTAGACAAATACTTGACCCCTTGCTAGGAGTGGGATCTACACACTTAGGTTATATTAAAGCTCTTATGATAATTGTAGAGTATACTTAAGTTGGAGACGATTTCCTTACAAGAATTAACCTCATGCTGTTTTCTGTATATCTTCCTATAGAAGAAAGTGTTCTTAAAAGAGTGGTTGAAGCTGGTGCATCTATGGTGTAAACTTACACATCTCTTTAGTTACTCAACAAATATGTGCTCTGCATCAGACAGTATAGTAGCACTTTGGGTATATCAGCAAATAAAATATGCTACTCTATTAAAACTTAAGTTCTAACTAGTGGTGATGAGGCAGGCTTTCTAGCAGATGAGATTCTGAATGGCCGGGTATTTCCTGGAGTGTTAAAGGTTGGGTGACAGTTGAGCACAATCTTAAAGCAAGGCAGTGTGAGGTAATCATTGGAAGAGGAGGAAGATGTGTTGGGGCCATGAAATACATAACACCTAGACTCCTGGAGGAGACCAAGTCTTCAGAGGGGAAAAAGCCAAGGGCGATTGTGATGTAGCAAGAACAGAAAGTGTATGTGTGGTAAGTAAGCTTTTCTAGGCTGTGGTAAGGATTCTGTCCAGCAAATGAGAAGCTAGAGAGGATGAAACACAGGAATGGGGTGATAGAACAGCTTTTAGAAAAGACACCTGGCTTCTTCACTCAGGCAAGAGTGAGGGTAATCCCGCCAATCCTAGATATAAGCACAATGACAAACAATGGCTGTCTCCCAGCCCAGTGCCCTAGCATACCGCTCTTAGGGCTTGCTCAGGTACTGTGGCTTCATTCTCATTGCTCCTTCAAACTTACTGCGAGTTCCGTAGGTGTGAGTCCTTGTGTCTCTCCATGTTCCTGCTTTGGTTTGGGAAATTTTCAGTGTCTGTCTCGTGTATATCATACAATATGTTTCCTCTCTGCCTCTCGTCTTCCATTGTCACTATAAATCGTAAACATCTTCCTACACAAGCTCTCTGTTTCCTCCTGTGTGACCCTCCTCAGCAGCTGGTCCTGCCACAAACCTACCATGATGAACTTAGCCCTGCTTCCACTTTAACAAATGTCAAATTTTTGGACAACCTCCTTCAGGATTCCAGAATATGCCCCCCACACCCCTTGCCACTCCCCCTCCCAGACCTGGCTCTTTTTACCTTTCATCCAGGTTATTTGGAGAGCTCCCTAACTCCTGCATCTGGAAGCGCTCTACCCCAATGCAGATATCGCAAGTAGAAGACTCTCATGACAAGACAAATTGAGAACTCCTTCCTGACTGAATCTTCCTGGCTCCATGGGGCTGTTGAAATAAACTGCACACTTGGTCATATGGTATTGAAAGCCGTTCATCGGCTGGTGGGTTCATGCCATTTCCGGTTTCTTGTCCTGCTGTTTTTTTTTTTCCGTTTCTGTAGGAGTTACCCATTCTCAGAGTCCTCTAGCTTCATGAAGATTGTTTACTGTGTCACCATAACACTTCTCCCTTTCTATGCCATTCCCCAAAGGTACCATTGGCTCCTCTTTAACATCTCTTTCTTCTGCTTTTCAGTTTAGTTGACATTTTTATACAAACGCCTCCCACAGTCTTGTGGATTATGTTTCTTCCCTATGATTCACCCTATAATGACAAGTATTATAGTATTTGCTCACCTTCATTAACCTGCTAGCTTTTAGAACACAAGGGCTGTGTCAACTCTGTTTATTTTCTCCTTAACATAATGTCTAGCCCATAGTAGATGCTTAATGAATAGTTTTGGAGTCACTATAAAATTATTGTATTATAAACAACCTGGGGGCAAATGCAGTAAGCCACGCACATTCATTTTGCATACTGTGAAAGCTGAGCAAAGAAATAACTGCAGAAAATATTTATTAATTTAGCATTCTGGTATCTCTGAAGCAATAAGCAGAAAGGAGGGCACTTATTTCAGTCGCTTGAGAGCAAAAGGGTGTGAGAGATTGTACTGGCTAGTTTTATGTGTCAACTTGACACAAGGTGGAGTTATCACAGAGAATGGAGCCTCCCTTGAGGAAATGCCTCCATGAGATCCAGCTGTAAGGCATTTCTCAATGATGAGGGTGAGGGGCATTGTGGGTGGTGCAGTCCCTGGGCTGGTAGTCCTGGGTTTTACAAGAAGCAAGCTTCATAAGCTAGGGAGATGCAATCCAGTAAGCAGCACCCCTCCATGACCTCTACATCAGTTTCTGCCTTAAGTTCCTGCCCTGTGTGAGTTCCTGTCCTGACTTCTTTTGGTGTTGAACAGCAATGTGGAAGTATAAGCTGAATAAACCCTTTCCTCCCCAACTTGCTTCTTGGTCATGATGTTTTGTGCAGGAATACAAACCCTGACTAAGACAGGGATGGTTAAAATTAATCCAAATGTCTTTTTAAGTGCATATTACTCTCATAACAAGTGCAGATCTATCGCAAGTATCAAATTACATAAAAAAGAATAAAATGAGTGAAAAGCAATGGGAAAACCCTGATCACAAGACCTTAGTTAGGGAGTTAAGTATAAAATGTGAATCCTTTATATTTTCCAAGTTCCATATATCTCTTAATTTACTACTTTTTAAATTATTATTATTTTATTTTGTACATGGCTATGTTGCCTGAATATATACAAGTATATCATGTGTGAGCCTGGTGCCCTGAGAGATCAGAAGAGGCCATCAGATTTTCTGGAATTGGACTTCACAGCATAGCTGTGAGTCACCATGTAGCTTAGACTCAAACTGAGAGCATTGCTCTCAAAGATCAGCCAGTGTTCTTAACCTCTGATCTATTGTCCCAGCCCTTGCTTCACCATTTTTGCCTGTTCTCAGAATTTAGGCATCCATTCAATACCATTGCTCATATGAGAAGATTAAGATGTAATTCTGTTGCTCCCGTTTTGAGATTAAACTGCCTCGGGAAGAGGAGGAGGAATTCTAAACGGTTTGGATTTTCTTACCTTTATTCTTCTTGCTCTTTTTCCATCTAAAAGATGCCTGGCAATCAGTACCACACAGCTCTGTGCCATCAGGGCTGAGCCTGTGGCCTTTGTTCAGTCTTCTGTGGGAGGACATTTCAGGTCTACAGCCACGCCCTCTGAGACACAAGAGTGAATTAAAAGTGGATTTAGAGAGCACCATGTAATGATGAAGTGCAGTCCTGAAAGGAATAAATTCACTGTCTAGACTCCTGTTAGACTGCCAAGCCAGGGATGGAGGAGGGAGTAAAACTCACCTACGACTTGCAAACAAATAAGGCTCCAATTTTGCTATTCTTGTTAAATGACAAATAATCCACAAGGAGAAGAATACAGACCTTTTTTAAAAAAATATTTTATGTTCTACACTTAAACACAAGTGCAAAATTGGAATAATTTGTTGAAAGAGTTCTCCAGGAAAGCTGGAGATGGTTGAGTTGGTCACGTACTTACCATGTCTCAGCTAAGGTTGCAATTGCTGTGATAAAACACCATGACTAAAAGAAAGCTGGACAGGAAAGAGTTTATTTGGGTAACACTTTAGTTCATCACT
Source organism: Grammomys surdaster (assembly GCF_004785775.1). Taxonomy (NCBI): domain Eukaryota; kingdom Metazoa; phylum Chordata; class Mammalia; order Rodentia; family Muridae; genus Grammomys; species Grammomys surdaster. Next base: position 14,024,936 of record NW_021604588.1, read on the forward strand.
AAAAGAAGCCATGACAAGAACTTAAATAGGGTAAAAACCTGGAAGCAGGAGCTGATGCATAGACCATGAAGGGGCTTGCTCTTTATGGCTTGCTCAGACTGCTTTCTTATGGAAGCCAGTACCACAAGCCCAAGGATGGCACCACCCACAATGCAGTGATTCCTCTCATATTAGTTACTAAGTATAAAAATGCCCTGTAGCTCAATCTTATGGTGGCATTTTCTCTTTCTAGGTTCCCTTCTTTCAGATGACTCTAGCTTGTATCAAGTTGATAATAAAAGTAGCCAGGACACTAGATGAGCATGAAGTCCCGAGCTTGAGATCCAGAACTCACCAAGTGAACACTCAACATGATGACACACTCTTGTAATCCCAGAACAATGAATGGGGAGATGGCCATGCCCCTGGGCTTCTTGGCCAACTAGTGTAGTCTACTTGGAGAGTGGGTTAAAGGCCACTGAGAGACCCTGCTTCAGCTCAACGAGATAGATCATGCCTGAAGGAATGAGATTATGTCTGACCTTGATGTGCACATGTCCACAAGTATATTGACATGCTCAAGCACCTATGCACATATGCAAAACTTCTCTAATTGTTTAGCTCTTACCTAAAGAATAAGAAACGGTATTAGAAGTAGGCCTGAAAGGGGCTGTGGGTTTCTTTATCTAGTATATGAAGCTCCTGATTCTTGATCCTCCTCTGCTACACCTGTGCCTGGTATCATCCAGTAGATACTTTCTGTTGATATAAAAGTTCTGGATGACCAAGAATGGGTTTATTCTGGGAGAACAGTCGTCTGAATCCTGCTTCTTCCCCAGTAACCTGCTTTGGTGAGATATCCTCAGGACTCTAGACACTAATATAACAAGGTAAAAAATGTCACTTTGAGATCCATATTCCACTCACTCATAAATGTTGTCCCTGTTAGTATCCTTTGAGGGACTATAGAAATACAAAGAAGTACCACTCCTCCCTCCCAAGACCATGTAGACTTCTGACAGACATACACTCTTTTTCCTTTTCCAGACTCATTTAGCTCACATTTCCTTTCTAAACAAGTTTTATTGTTTATCTGAAACAATAAAACATGCATATTTATCATAAGCACTATTTCATCTCAAAGTTCTTCTTGAATTCTCTATAGTCAGTCAATTCCAGCTTTCTGTACCTGTGGCCTCTGTATACTCACATTCAACAAATCCTTCTGGAAAATATGAGAAAAAAATTCTGCCTGTCCTGAAAATATACAGGTTACTTTTCTTGTCATTATTTTTTTACAATGCACTATAACAAGGATTCACATACATAACATTTCTATTGTATTTGATATTATTAGAAAGATTTGGGTCAGGGGAAATGGCTTTACCCTGTGGGTAAAGGTACTTGCAGCACAAGTGTGAAGACCAGAGTTTGCCTACTCAGAACTCACATTAAAGCAGGGTCCACAGTGAGAGCACTTGGAGTCCCATGACTTTTTCCAGTAGATGGAAAGAAGACACGGGTGCTCCCTGGAATCTCACTGGCCAGTCTGACTGGTGTGTGCCACAGAAAAATGGCAGAGACTTGGCCTCAAGGTGGAAGATGCCCTCATTCACAAACACACACCCACACACACCCACACACATACACACACAGATCCACACGCATACATGACAGAGAGAGAGAGAGAGAGAGAGAGAGAGAGAGAGAGAGAGAGAGAGAATGAGAATTATTTAAGATATAAGGGAAGTTGTTGTGAAACACTAATCTATACAAGAGAATTTGATGGTACACGGAGACAAAGAGTTTCTTAGAAACGTTTCCCTACAGACACTGGAGGGGGCAGCTGTATTTGAATCATCATCGCCCCATTTCTAGGTTTTCTCAATGGCACAGGTCTTTAAACTAGTGGTTGTACTTCTTTTTTTTTTTTTTTTTTTTTGGTTTTTCGAGACAGGGTTTCTCTGTATAGCCCTGGCTGTCCTGGAACTCACTCTGTAGACCAGGCTGGCCTCGAACTCAGAAATCCACCTGCCTCTGCCTCCCAAGTGCTGGGATTAAAGGCGTGCACCACCACTGCCCGGCCGTGGTTGTACTTCTTGTTATTCTTATGGCTCATGTTCTGAAGGAAGTCAAACTAGTTCCCTAAACTCCTTTTCTTCTCTGCAAACCAAAGTTATTCATACTTAACATAATACATAAGAATGCTGTTAAAAGGAAATGCCAAGAAGTCTAGTAATGAAAATCACATCCATGGACTTGGTAATAGGTCATAAGTAAGAAAATGTGTTTAGGACCGGCAAGTGCCAAGGCCTGAGTTTATGCAATCTCCCAATGGACAGCTACATGCAACCCGTAATGTGCATACCAGTGAAGAAAGCACACAAGACACAAGGAGGAAAATTTTTTGAGGAAGAATGCACATGCATTTTAAATTGCTTTGTGAGACAAAGCAATTTGATGTTGAACCAGAATGCCTGTGAGTTTCAAAGTAGTTAGTTCTTTTCACCTCTTACATTGGTAAAAGTTAAGTCTGCTAAGCAAATAGGTTCTACCATTGCCTTGTAGGGAACGTCAAAAAGCAATGTCCATCCCTCGAAGACAGCCCTCTCCCTCAGGTTTTCTGTAGACATCTGATGATTAGATTTATAAAGAAGCCAGGAGCTACCAGGCATGGGCTACATGTCACACCGGACATGTATCATTTATTTTGGGCCACACCAGTGCCAGTACATACAAAAAAAGGAAAGCTTACGGATGTCAAGGTTTGGGGCATGGATTCTATACTATAGTTTTCTTTTGTATAGCTGTGACTAAATACTAACAGAACAACTTAAGGAAAGAAAGGTTCATCTTGGCTACTGGTTTCATAGAATTCATCGTATAGTTATTTGGGTGGGCTAGCATGGCAGCTATGAGGAGCCCCTGGCAGTGGAATACCGTTCACATGACTGACTGAGAAGAGAAATGAGGGTCTCTACTGCTTCCCTTACATCATCCCCAGAGGTGAGTCTTACCAGTCTCCTAGGTGACACTGAGTCCAACCACCTTATTGATGATTGACAGATACATACAGCTATCCAGGTGAGAAACCTGAATGTGAAGACTTTTAAAAATATCTTTCCTTCCTTCCTTCCTTCCTTCCTTCCTTCCTTCCTTCCTTCCTTCCTTCCTTCCTTCCTCCCTCCCTCCTCCTCCTCCTCCTCCTCCTTCTTCTTCTTTTTCTTCTCTCTCTCTCTCTCTTTCTTCCTTCCTTCCTTCCTTCCTTCCTTCCTTCCTTCCTTCCTTCCTTCCTTCCTTCCTTCCTTTCTTTCTTTTTCTTTCTTCATGCTAGAGCCTGAATGCTTTAAGCCTATGCTACATGCTTCTTCTTCTTTATCCGGGGTTCCAGACAGTTTGAGAGGCAGCGTGTCTTAGAGAAGTTTAGGGCAAATCATGTTTTTATACTGTTTCTTCCGGTGTCGTCCAAATATAGATAAAGGAAAAAAATAGAAAGAAATGAAGGGAAGACTGTGAGCTAGGAGGGATAAAGATGGCAGAGAAGGAATTTGCTAATGAGACCACAGAGCGAACCCTTGCCGCAAGGGCTGTCGGGAGGATTGAGGGTATCAATATATACACTGTGGTCCAGGGAAGAAGCTTTGGAAGTAACACAGTCTACATTCTCTTTAAAAGAGAATTAAATGGATGTTGAGTGTTTGTTTAACTACCACAACTTTGACCTTTATTGCTAGTGGTTCTTTTTTTCTCCCCGTAAAAGGCAAGGCCCTAGAGATCACAGGGCATCGCCAACATATGGAGCTGTCCTGAATTTGCATGGGGTTGGGGGTTGGGGGTGGAAGTCCCCAGAAAAACCATCTTGGTCCCAGACGGCCTAGTCCAAGCAAGCTTGTGAAGAGCACGCACGGGATAAGCAAAGGGCTGGGTGCCATGGCATTTGTTTTCCATTGAATAGGATTAAGGCTTCTGACATGAATGATTAATCACCCCATCGCAGACGCTGACGAACACAGGAAGGAGTCCATGCAAAATGGATGGCAAAAGCAGCCTATGCCAAACAGCTGCTGGGTAGCCCCACCCTCCTGGCCTCTCTGCATCCCTTTAGGTCCTCACTTCTTGCCCCTCTCCTTTGAGTTTCTCTCTCTCTCTCTCTCTCTCTCTCTCTCTCTCTCTCTCTCTCTCT
>NW_021604588.1:14029107-14056915 GCF_004785775.1 Grammomys surdaster
TCTCTCTCTCTCTCTCTCTCTCTCTCTCTCTCTCTCTCTCTCTCTCTCTCTCTCTCTCTCTCACACACACACACACACACACACACACACACACACACACACACACACCTTCTAATTTCATCTACCCTCTCTCCTCTTCCTACTTTGACGATCATTCTTTTTGCCCCTCGGGCATTCATTATTGGTGTTCTCTTTTTCTCTTTCTCCTCCAGTCGTACATCCAGAGCAGGTTGGGCAGCATGCATGGAGGAGAGCAGTGAGAGTTCGGTAGCCAAGGGTACAGGAGGCAGCACTGGGAAACCTTTGCTAAGTTGAAACTGCTCTCATCACATCCTTATACACAAAGGCAATGATGCAGAAAGTAGCTTTCAGTGATCATTCTGCAAAGCCCCGGGCACATTTTCATTTGAAAACAGAAGAATGAGACTCTAGGGTTCAACTGGCTGAAGGAAACCCACCTGGACACGGCTAACTTCCTCTCCCTTCTGGACTTCCTCTAACTTCAGCTTCTCCTGCTTAACATTAGAATACAGTTTCCTTTTTCATTATTCGGATTTTAAAAAGCTGTTTGCTTTAGCATTTCTTTGAAAATGATTCATTTCCGGTGCTTTGAGGAACAGACAAATTCCAGGGCTTGATTTTCCCACCTGATTCTTGACTTCACAGTGCCGAACAATGTCACCCTTAGCCAGCAGTCCTCAGCCCCTGAGCTATCTCAGAAATGCATGGAAATGGATCACTAGCAACCTTTGGATGAAGTCTAGCAAGCTTTCTGATACTCTGATCACGTGAGTCTGGAACCAGATTCTAAGAACGATTGTAATGAATGACTTCTTTAAGCTCATAACCTGCAGCTTGTTTTGCATGTGGAAGTGCATTTCACATCTATGGCCAGCAATCATGGTTTAACTGATTTTAGGACCAATCTTAAAGGAAACGCTACTAAGACAACTAATCAAATATCATAAACAAGTATACAATGAAGCCAAAGAAAGCCATCTAAGACAAGGTTCTGAGCTAGGAATATTTCACAGAAACCCCACACTCTTTTCCTCAAAGGTCTACTGATAAAGACTCACTTCCCTGACCAGTATGTAAGGACTCCACCGTGTCAAAGTTGGGGTACAAAAAATAATATAGCTAGTCTGTCTTCTTAAAGGTGTGATTTGTCTGCGGAAGAAAATGTTATAAAAAAAAAGAAGAAAGAACTGGACTATTCAAACTAAGTGAATTAGCAACCTTGAAAGATCTCTACCTGCTGGCAATTTGATCGTTAATGCCTTCTTAGCAGGCTGAAATGAAGGAGGCAGCCGTTGTGATTGAAATGGAATTAATTATGTAACTTTGGGCTGTTTAGATTTGTTCTCACGATTACATTATGAAAACAAGTACATTCACAATAGTTGTAAGGCCTGGGGAGATAACTATGAGGTTAAGAACACTTGATGCTCTTGCAGAGGTTCTGGATCTGGTTCCCAGCACCAAATGACAGTTGACAACCATTAGTTGTTCCAGGGGACCGACCTGATGCCCTCTTCTGGCTTCTGTGTGCACAAAGTATGCATGTGGTACACATACATACATGTAGGTAAAACATTCATACACATAAAGTAAAATAAATATTTTTAAAGTGTTGTTGAAGAAAGGGAAAAAAATCATGACTAAACAATTCATAGAGACTTGACTGAAGTTGGAAGCTGGAGATGGGCTCTTCTGTTCTTTTTATTATTTTACTTTATCATACCTACATGTAACTCTGCATGTATGTGATAAGAACTGCAGAAGTTCTAGGTGCTCGGAATAGCAATAAAATAAAATGGGGGTAATGTTCTCCCTGGGAGATAGACTTTATCAATGCCACTAGATCCTTTGAACAAGGCTACAAAGAACTGCCTTTCAAATACAAGCCCAACAGACAAAAGGGCAATGAAGTAACTATATTGCAAATTCACACCAACAATTAAGTGTGATGATAATGCCATCTACTTTGATGTTAGTCCAGCCATCTTCAACAAGGAGATCCTAACTATCTCAATACATCTCAGGATCTCCCTCAAGCTTAAGCTGGGAAAGAAGAGACATTTGCCTCTGATGAAGCCACGCCAGCTTTAACTCCTGTGTCTAGGATGATGGCTGTAATGTACTTGGTCCCAGAAAGCTGAGCTGTCACATTTAGCTAATGGATGGAAGCCTGAAAAACTTCGGAAATATCAAAGCTTAACATTTTTTCCAGTAACATTAATTCACTTATCCTACACATAATTTTTAAAAATTGCTCATTAAGCTGTTAAAATAGCTTTCTATAGAATATAAGGGATGTAGTTGCTTGTTCACGACTATGAAAGTCTCTAAAGCTTTGTATCTCCTGAGGGGCTTTTTTTTTTTAAATCCAGTTGTACCTGAGTGCCTGATTAACATAGTTTTTGCATGTAATTTCCCTTGTGGCTTTTTTTCTTGTTATGACTGTTCATAAAGAATATGTGGTTGGTGCAAAGTAACTTCCAGTATTTAATAATGTGTTTAAATTGTCTGTGGAGAGCAAAGATTGGACAGTCCTTAGGAAAGGTAGAGTTCACCTTTTCATTGCTACTGCTATGCAGGCAGCACAGGAAGTAACCCTAAGTCACAGCAACTCTTCTCTTACCTACTGTCAGCCACCCGCTGAAATCTTCTTTCTTAACAATATCCTCATGAACCCGGAAGCTTCCTCAAGTGCAGTTCTCAGCCTAGACATGGCTGTAGTCACTTCTGCCATCATCTACAGTGCCTGTCTCCTGTAGGAGAGGCCTGTCTTTACTAAAAGCAATGTCTTGCTCCATGCCACACAAGCCTGGTAGGCTAGCCTGAGAATGAGTAGACACTCAACCCTGTGGTATATTTCAGGACCCTAGGAATCTCATCCAAACTCTCTCAGTGGAAATGTCTTCATTTTTATAGTTAAGTGAATGTTAAGTGAACTTGACACATGAGAATATGAGCGTTCCTATAATACTGTTATCATGTTCACTCTTTTCCCATCCCAGCTCCCCCTCACACAAACTAATCCCTAGCAGGGAATCTGCAGATGAGAAGACTGCTGTTCATGGTGCATTCTGGGTAAAAGAGTCTTTATTACACATCTAGTCCATAGCCTGCCTCCACGCTCCAATCATGCCTGAATACAGTAATTTTAACAATTCATATGAAAAGTCAAAATTAAATGTAAAAATGTTTGTGCAGACATGATACAAAGTTATTCGTATTGTGAATAATCTCAATTTGGCAAGTAGAGCTTGAAATTGTCATTCTTGTCACAGATACTGAAGGCATCCATAGTTTTAAAATATTAACTCAAGTCCTCTGGTACAGACTAAAGTTTCTTGGAGACTATGAGGGATACCTGATGACAGACAGAGGGACAGTTCAGACTAAGGTTATCTGACAGGAAAGATAACCCTTCCTCCAAGGGAAAGCCTGTTAGATGCTTTCCCTGTTACTTGTCAGGACAACTTTACACACTAGACTTAGGAAAGATGAGTCAATAGCTTGAGTGAAATTTGGAAAGGTACATTATCTGAATTTATAAGAAAAAAGCAAACAATATTAGTAATATATGAGGTTCACCTTCTATTAGCAACTCAAGTCTCCTTATGTTCATTCCCGTACAAACTATTAAAAGGGAAAAAATACTTAGCCAAATCATTAAAAAATAGTTTGTATTTTGAATGAAGCATAGGTTTAGGCTTTCCAACCCATTCTCCCAACAATAAAAACAGAAATACATGAATTTCTTTAGATGCAACATTCATTTGCAGCATAAACTCCAGGACATCTGGCAAGGATCACATATGTTCTAGTAACTCTATTCCATAAGAAAATGTAAACAAATATCTTTATCCCAGTAGGGCATCAATGATGACAGACTAAAGCTATCACTCTGGCAAAATCCAGCATGATGAACCAAAGAGCTTCTCAGGCATATTTACAAAACATGGTTGAGAGGTTACTTACAAGAGCACAGGTGGCCCCCAAATCAGCTTCATCACCTCAAAATCCCACACCATCATGAATGATGACTTCCAGTAAGTTGCACCACAGAATCCCACTCTCCTTTAGTCTTCTGCTTCCTATATGCTCAACCATCTCCACAGATCATGATCACACAGGCCTAGGAGTGGAGAAGAGGGAATTATAGTTATATATTAAGTTACTTGTCTCAGTTCTATGACAAGGTACATAATAAACCAACTTAGGGAGGAAAGGAACGATTTATTGTGACCCATAGTTCAGTGGTGCAGTCTGAGACAGACAGACAGAGAGAGAGAGAGAGAGAGAGAGAGAGAGACAGAGAGACAGAGAGACAGAGAGACAGAGAGACAGAGAGACATAGACAGAGAGACAGAGGGGGAGAGACAGAGGGAGAGAGACAGAGAGACAGAGACAGACAGAGATAGTCAGAGATATAAACGCTGGGGTGGTGCTCAGTTTTCATTCTTTCCAAGACTATCCCATTCCTGTTCATACTTAAGGTGAGAGTTTTCTTACCTCAAATAACCTAATCTAGACAATACTTTTCAGGCATGCTCAGAAATGTGTCTCCTAAGTAGTTCTGTATCACGTTGACAATATTAAATATCACTGAATAGAATCATACATGAAAGTCCCATAACTCTTCCATTTTTTTAAAGCACAGATTGCTAATAGTTTCATCACTATCATCATAGACATAGCTATCACTGTACTATTCTGTTTAGTCAGCTGCCATGCCTTACAGGGTCAAGGTAATCTCTACACCACAATAGAAATGGAACTATCATTTACTGTCTGCAGATAAAAAAACATACTTGAGCATCATCAAAAATCTGTCCTTCTGTTCTTACTTTATTTTATGATATCAATATATTCTGAGAGGGATATTTTTAATTTTAGAATCACTAGCATACAGTTTGAGCTCTACACATGAATGAATGTGAGGCACATATATATATATATATATATATACATATATATATATATATATGTATATATATATGTATATATGTATATATATGAGTTAGATGCATTTGTATGTAGTGTATGGAGTTACTTCTGTGGCATGGGACATGATAACACATGTAAGTTTGGATGGCCATGGATTTCATTATTCCTCATGGCCTTTTTCTGAAAAATCATAACAATTCCTCGATTTATTTGTGATTTAAAAAGACAAATATGTACATGGAGCTAGTTATAAACCTAAGGTGCCCTTCCTCTTTTCTTCCCATAGGACGCACAGGCTCACTGACAGGAAGGAACGACTTAATGTTTTTAGCATTTCTTTTGGAACCAATTTCTTTGCTAAAGCACAGTGTGCTTACATCATTTTTTAGCTCTTCAGGTTTTAACATTATTTCTGACTTTCAAGGATATGCAAATGGGTTTATCCTTTTATGCATAACCATTTGGATTCACATCCGCTAGTATCCATCTTACCCAGTGGCATCTTTTCACAGTTATACAGTAAACTCTGTTTGCTTGGTCATTATATAACTATTGCTTACTAGAGTTTACATTGTGACTGTAATTCTTTCTACAATAGTTTGCTTCCTTCCCCAAAATTAATGATTATTATATTGTTTTTGTAGCTATGACCTTACATCAAAAAATATCTGACTGATTTCTAACGCTACTTCAGGGATGGCTAAAGATGGAAGTAACTTATCTGTTTCTGATGTGTCAAATCACATTTGCTTAGTTGGGGAATGTTTCTATCTTATTATATTTCTGGGCTCTCACAGAAGATCCCTGTGCAGCTGTCATCATAACATGATTCTGAGATAACTGTGCCTATTCTGAGTTCGATCCCCATTCCTCTGGTCCTTTTAGGCTTTCATTCTCAAGTGGGAGTTGAGTATGCTTCAATCCTGATAGACTAAAATGCCAAGACATTTCTGGGTATCTTTATGTCCATGCAAGGCTGGTTCAGTGAATAAGACTTCTGGGTGGAAGTAGGAAAGTATACCTCCTTTATCTTCTAGCTAGCTACAGGCTTCTGATTTACAGTATTTCCATGAAAGGAACTTCTGTCTTGATTCCATTCTTTTGTACAAAATTTATGTGTCTATTCTATCTGACATGTCTCTGGCCATTCCTGATGAGCTCAGGTTCACCATAGTGTATCCTGATGGAACTTTGTTTTGCTGCTGCTGCTGTTGCTGCTATCTGTTTGTTTGTTTGCTTGCTTGTTTGGTTGGTTGGTTGGTTGGTTTGGTTTCTATGCATCTCCTTGCACTTGGAGCATTATCATGTGCTAATATTTGTTTATATTCTTTACTTTTCTTTCTGATCCTTTTTGTTTGACTCTAAATATTGATTCTCAGCTTTTATTACTTTTTTTTTAAGTTTTCCATTCCTGTTCATTCTCTTCTTTAAAATAAAAAAAGGGGGGATCTGAAGAGAGGGTTCAATAGTTAAGAGTGCTTGCTGCTTACCCAGATGACCTGAGTTCAGTTCCCAGCACAATTGCTGAGTGTTCACAGCCATCATAACTCCAGCTCCAGAAGATACAATGCCTCCTTCTGGTCTCTGCAGGGACCTGTAACCAAGGGTTGTGCACACATATATGCACATATGCTCAGAAAAATAGAGAAATTTTCATGGGGATTTCTGCTTTGCAAATTACTATGCATAGGATTTTGTCCTGATTTATTCATGCAGCCAATATCTCTTTGCATATTAATTATAGAAACTTTAATCTATTCTTTGTAATTTCCTGTTTCTCTCAAACTTCTCTTTCCTTCCTGTTCCTTTCTGCCCTCCCCATCCCCTTCTCCTTCTTCTCTGGTTTCTGAAGATACCTATGCACACATGCCCAAAAAGTAAATGTAGTTTTGTGGGTTTGATTTTTAAAGGAGACTGAGAGAGGAAAATGGCCTGCTAAAACCTTCTTGATGTGAACTTGAATAAAATAAATGTTTCTTGTAAGCCAGTCACTGCTGTATTTTCTGTGAGGTATTAACTGTTTTTATTTTTTGGTATTTCCTCATATGATTCATAAGGGTTTATATAAAGCAACCCTGGTAACATTGTTCAAAATAACCAAATGCAATCAACCCCCAGAGGCAAGGCCAAGCTTCAACAACGAACTTCTTTTAGTTATGCGTGCCAGCTTTTCTTTGTGCCTCAGTGCTGAGTATTGCTGGAAGAAGAAAAGACAAACAAACACAAACCCAGCATCTTCATCAGTCCGTGAGATGCTACAGAGCCTGACCCTTGCGACTGAGCAAAGTTCTCATTCTAGTAATTTATTAAATAGGTTTGTTTTTCATAACCTCCAACAGAGAGAACCCAGGTGAATTAAAACAATAAAAGTGTACAAAAAGCTCACCTTTTACCCCAATGGCAGCCTGAGACTGAGATTTGTCACTTCTGCCACCAATAAAGAATCAAGAAAAAGAGGGGAGATGTGAGGGGGAGGGAGGGAGGGAAAAAGAGGTGCAGGGGGAGGATTATTTTGAAATCAAAGCATTTTGTGATATCAGAATGTTTTTAAAAATGGACTTTGAAGCAAAGTTTCCAGCAGGACCATTTTGTGACTCATGCTAAGCAATTGCACATCTACCCATTGTAGGAGTGAGAAGCACTGCATTGGGGGTTACCAGTAGATGGTGCATGAGTGGAAGAGCAGAGATTTTCTTAACTATCTCAAATGTTTATGTGAGTGTCTCCTAGTTTACCTCACTGTAATTATGTAACAAGCTGAGAGCATTTGAAATGCTTTGCTTGTTTTCCTTACAGTTGATGCATGGGGGCTTTGGCTTCCCTGGCATAGCTCAACTCCCTGGGGCTGAGCAGGCCTCTGTTACTACATCCTAGGAACAGACCACATGCTTTGCCATGTTGTCTGTCACAGCTTCACTTGCCTGGGCCACTCCCTTGTTGGCCCAGATTTACATGATGTGGAGGTGTCTAAGGCAGTAGTCTTTCCAGTTGGAAGAGTTTGACTATCAGGAGAGAATCACTGAATACTTACCCATAGTTCCACATTTCTGTGAAATTTTCCAGAAGTGAGATTGTCACTCCTCATTTGGCTTCGGGGCCTAAAGTCTTTGTCAGACTAAAAACGGAAAAGATTAGTTCTCTTAGCCTTTTATAATATTTAATCTCCATTGAGTCAACTCAACTAGATTTCAAATTACCTAGGAGATGAATCTCTGGGCTTGTCCCTGAGGGTGTTTCTAGAAAGGTTAAACCGAAGGAAGGAAACCCACTGAGGTCTCAGGGTGATTAAAGAGACAGAAGATCCTAGCATGAATTCCCTTCTCTCTGCTTCTACAGTGTTCACTCTCACCACCATGTCTTTCCCAGCATGCTGCAGCCTGGCACTGTGAGCACATAGAAACCCTCCCTTCCTTCTGTTAGTATCTCAGGCATTTTATGAAGACAAGGGGAAAAGTAACTAAGACATCTTCTTGAAAGGTCCTTGAACGCCTTCACTTTCCATGATTTTAATTCTCACAAGACAAATACAGGTCTCATGAATGAGGGTGGGGGTTGAAGAGGGCAGGACAATGAGCAAAGGGGCACAGAGCACCCCCCTTTTCTCTCTCGTTAGATGCTGCAATCTTCACTACTAAATGTACTCTTGACCTTGTGGGACAAAGTCTTGAAGCAAATTTCTCATTTGCTGGCCTCTCCCTGGGCCTTCTGCGACATACTGTCGCTCAGACAAGTACTGTTCTTAATGGGTTTATGGGAAAGGCTTGGCCTGCCTTTCCATCTGCACCTTCTGCTGGCTCCCTCCGCAAAGCGCTAGCTTGCCATACGACATTCCCTTGAATTATTTAGATTGGTAAATCTTTCTGCATCTCACATCTTTAGTCCATCTGTTAGCCGGAGCTTCGCCTTTATAGGAAGTGTCCTTTATGCATGCTGGCATCTGTCAGCAGTACACTTGCCTCTTTTATTCATGATCTTCAATGGGAGAGGGTACAAGCTGCAGAAACACTGCATGCCTGGTATGCAGTTCATTTTAATGGAAGATTACATGACTGAGGGGTTGGTTTATCACCTTACTCCACACGCAACCATTCATCACCTGGCAGCCCCTCACCCAGCCCCAAAAGGAGGTGCTGGCCTCCTGCAGCCTCTTGGTCCCTGCTTTACTGCAGAAAGTTGGCTTAATGAGGACAACCATACTGTTCCTTTAAAAGAAGATAAAAGGTCAGGAGAAAGGAGGAGAAAATTGTGAAAATCAAGGCCAAGGGTGAGGAAAAAAAAAGTTCTGCCCATACAGAGCTGCCCAGATGGTGACATGGAATCTATTTTCTAAAGGCAAGGTAGATAAGTCTTAGAGAAATTTACTACTCTAATTTCCCTTTAGGATGCTGTAAAAAGCCTTCATAATTATCTCTCCTATAATTTAAAATACATCCTGGTACCAAAATGTTAGCATTTTGATGTTTAACTATAAAGTAACAAATAACATATAGCCAACCTAAATAAGCTGATCATATGTGCCCAACATTCATGGTTTATGCCTATGTTAGATAGCTGTCAATTATTTTATCACTGTCTTGCACTCACAAAACTGTACTGCTTTGGATGATAATGTATGGCCACCTTAAGTTTCAATCATGTGGACATCTGCTCTAGCTCTTTATTTTGTCATTCCTAATACGATCTCAGTGTTGGCAGTTATGTTTAACTCCCCCTTGGTACAGGTCTTGCTACTCGATGTGGAAATAACAGGTTCATATCTAATGATGAAGGGAATCGATAAAAAAAGTGTGTGTGTGTGTGTGTGTGTGTGTGTGTGGTATAGTCAGTGTAGTGTGTGTTTATGTGTGTCTCTGTGTTTGTGTAGTATGTGGGATGTGTGTGTCTATGTGTGTCTCTGTGTGTGTTTCTGTGGTATGTGGGATGTGTGTTTGTATGTGTGTGCACATGTGATTGAGAGAGCATACACACATATCTGCGCATGAATATGGAGGCCAGAGGTCAATGTCAACAGGTGTCCTTCTAGACAGTGATCCTGGTCACTTTTTTGGGACAGTCTCTCAGTGAACCTACAGCTCACAAATTCACCTACATTAGCTGGCTATTGAACCCCAGAGATCCTCCTGTCACTGTCTCTCCTGTGTGAAGATAACAAGTATGTGCCCCCAAGGATGGCCCTTTGCAATGGTACTGGGGAGTCGGGTCCTAGTACTTGCACACCAAGCACTTTACCCACTGAGCCATCTCTTGAGATTCTTGAAAATATTTTTCCTTCTATATTGAGTTTTTCTAATATAGCATTGATTTATTCATCTAAATATTTAATAATTATTTACTATATATCACATACTTCCCTTGATATAGACAAAATGTGAATAAGACAAGCTTCTTTGATATCTGAGGGCCTGCATGTACTCAAAACAACTTGGATATTTCGATTGAGAGTCACCTATGACTTATTGTTTACATTCACATTGGTGAAGGATAGACGGTATGTTCTAGGTCAGAAAGAACACAGATTTCTTTTCTTAAGTGGAAGCAAATTAATAGAGTGAGGCATAGGATACAAATAGGAGGCAATGAAGCAGCATCAGCTTACAATCTGCAGATATGTGGCCCCTTAAGGTGGACCATCCCGTTTGCAGTACTGATGCCTTTTAAAGAAGAATAAAGACTAAGGTCCTGAAATTTGTTATAGAGACCTAAGTGAAACCTTTCAGAAAGTGATAATGGCATGTTGATCAATCTTGCAAGCACAAGAGAATCCTCACATGTACTATTAGAAGAAAGCTGGAGAAAGCAGGCTTAACAAAATGTCTCTGGGGCCTTCAGGGTGGCTCAGTGGTAAAGGCGCTTGCTACACAAGCCTGACAACTTGAGTTCAATCCCCAGAACCCATATAAGGCTGGAAATAGAGCACTAACTTCATAAAGTTGTCCCACAATCTCTAATGCACACTATGGTACATGCATACACGTGTGCATACACAAACAGATATCAACCTTTCAGATCTCGACTTCAAGTCTTTATGGAGGCAGTCATGTGAACCTAACGTGAAGATGTTTAGAACCAGGATTTACTCAGCTTTTTTAAAAAATTTGTTTAAATCTATTAAACTTTCTATTTTCCTACAGTATTTTAAATTCTCTTTGTGTCTGTCTGTCTCTGTTTGTCTGTCTATCTCATACAAACTATTAAACCCAAGGCCTTGTATATTCTTAGGGAGGTGCTCTATCACAGATCTCTTTCCCAAGAATTTATTTATTGTTTTGATTTTGAGATAGAATCTTGCTATGTTGCCCAGCCTGGTGTTATCCTCCTTGGTAGCTGAGATACAGGTATGTGCCTCCATTCCCAGCTTCTTTATTATTCTAAAGTGTATCAATGCCACATAGTTTTTTACTTCTCTGAAGTTATTGTTTGCTAATAATAGGACTCTTAAAGCTTTCTTCTCTCTATGATGTTCTTAACTTCCTATGATTTTTAATCCTCATTTGTTGATTTTTATCCCACCTTTAATGTTAATGCATTTATAAAGTATAAGTTGACCTTTGAAAGTTCATTTATAAGACTTTCTCAAAAGCCAGCCATAAGTTCTATGAGCCTAGGGAGGACTTGCTGATTATTTTAATTAGTCTATATTTAGAGAGGAACCATGGGTGTTCAAGATATGATCCCTAAGTATTAGCTTCATAAGTCTTTTATGATGGACATCAGTTTGCTGAAGGAAGCAGCCTCCTATCTGCCTGGAGGACCGAAGATATCAGTATTCTGTAATACAGAGAGTAGGTAAGGTGGAGCATCTCAAGGTCAAGGGAGAAAGCTTTTACTTTACCTCCATTTCTGGTAGACTCCAATCTCCTTTCTCTGATACACCTCATCTTCCTTTGCTGCAACCTCTGTCTCATTTTCTCCAGGGTAAAGACTCTCATGTTCCTTTAATGTGGTTGGAAAAATGGTCATCTATAGGATAAAACTGGAAGAAAGACCTACTAGACACCGAATGTACTTTCACACAAACTCATTTCAAAGTCCTCAGGCATCACACTTGGGGGTGGAATATCCCTGTTTCCCAAGCCTTTGTCGGCTTCCAAGTTAAAATGGAGTGGCTGCATTGTGGCCTCGTTATTGAAGGCTTGGCTTTGGGTGCTTTGTAAGTGAATTACAAGTAACCCATCCCTTTTCTTCTTTTCCAGAATGTTATTGTTCTCTTACAGTACCAAGATGTCTTCTCTCTGCTTTCAAGTTTATGGATTGAGATCTTATTAAAAATTACTCTATAGAATTATAGTGGGGTTTCAAGAGGGAACAGAAATAACAATATGTGATCCTTTTCCCCCCCTTTAACTGGAAATCTCCTCTCTTTTCCAGGAAAAAAGGTTTCTGGTCACTCTTACAAACTTCCTTGTGGAAAGATTCTAGCTCTTTTGCTACACTGAATGTCCTTTCATAACACAAAGCACTGAATTCTGAATTGTTTCAAATATGAATGATTATAAACATATAAAATATAATGATCTATGGAAATAAGGATATTTCTCATGTCTCTATCTAGTAGGTAACAATAAATTTTGTTCCATTAATATGGTGTGATTCTAGTGCTAAAATTGCTAATGACATAGTTAGGGTTTGGTTTCAACTACTCAGTTTTGCCAGGAATCACTACAGGAAAATAAAAGGGCTGCTGTTGTTTATTGTGCTGGTTGGTTTTTGTCAACTTGATGAAAATCTAGAGTCATTTGGGAAGAGGAGAAGGAACCTCAACTGAGAAAATGCACCCACCAGATTGGCTTGTATGCAAGTCTGTAGTGCATTTTCTTGATTTATTATTGAGGCTAGAGTGCTCAGCTCAGAGTGGGTTGTGCCACCCCTGGGTAGTTGTTCCATAAAAAACAAGTCTGAGCAAGCCAGTAAGCAGTGTTCTTCCATGACCTCTGCATCAGTTCCTTTGGTATCAGTTCCTGCCTCTGGTTCCCGGGCCAGCTTGAGTTCCATCCCTGGTTTCTCTCAGTGATGGAGTGTGACCAGAGAGTTGTAAGCTGAAACAGCCCTTTCACTCCACAAGTTGCTTTTGTCATAGTGTTTTATTACAACCCTTGAAACCCTAACAATAGCAGAAATTAGTAGCGGGAATGGAGGAATGCTGTGTTTTATTAGCACGATTGTGAAAGGATTTTGGAAGCTTGGGCTAGAAAAGCCATCGAGGATTCAAAGCATGGTGAGCTATTGTTGGAACTTTATTGGGGCCATTTCTGTGATATTTGAATTAGTAATCACTAAAGCATAACCTTTGCTTTGCTGGGAAAATTGATTCTGGTCATGTGGAGCTGAAGAATCAGCAAAAATTAAGAAGATAGCATCATCTTTGAGTCTGAATCTTCTAGAAAGTGTTTCCTCAGGGTCAGCACACAGAAGCCATGGCCCACAGAGACCAATGTTGTTTCTTATGCTGGCAGCCAAACTTGGTATTATATAAAAGTTTCTCAGATGATATTGGTAGGACTCCTGAAAAGAAGCTAGGAGAGGCCACTGGTGAAGGTACAGTCTCAGTTGCAGTAGAAGGATTGAAGGGGTCATGAAGAGAATATGAGGCTTGACATCAAGTCACAGTCTCCAATGAGAGCTAAAATGAAGCTATAGATAATGATGGGGCTGAGTTGCAGCAGGAAGCACACAGCATATTAGAGATGCCAGAATCATGGGATTACCACCAAGTACAGCAGCTGCTGTTGAGTTGAGGAAGCCTGAGCCTAGGAGCCAAGCTGTGCTTGCTGCAGAAAATGAAGCTGGAGAAATGGTCCAAGCCCTTTATAGGCGCCTAGAAGATCATGATTGAATCCTGGACGTCTGACATTGAGCTTTCTGTGCTTTGTGTTTTTGATTTGGCTTTGATTTGATTGTGACTATTCTATGGTTATTCTGTCTTAAAATAAGAAAGTATTAACTTGCTTTGATTTTATAAGATCCCACAGTTAGATAATTCTTGGAAGTTTAAAGATATCTTGGAGTTTTTTTTTTAAAAAAAAAACTTTGTTTAAAAAGATTGGACTATTAAAGTGTTTAAATTTTTAAAGACATGGGACTTTTAAAATTGTATGATGTTTGTCTTGTGATATGAGATCTGGGAATTAACACAAAAGGAAAGGCAATGGCTTAAAAAGTGATTTGTTTTGATGTCAAGTTGACAAGGCATCATTTACCTTTCCTGCTGACATAGTATCTACCAAAATTTTCCACTCTTCTGATGGGTAGAATAAAAAGAAAAGAGCCTTAAATTTCTCCCACTCTATAGATACTCAGCTTACTCAAGCTGAAATAGCTATGTAATAGAGAAGCCATATAGTGGTAAGATGACCTTTAACCTCTAAAAGGTAAAATGATCCAAGGTTATCATCATCAGTTTCTAACTTGGACAGGCTACACCTTCAGAGTGTTTATTGATCTATTACTCCTGACTAGGGACTCCTAATAATTTCAATAGGAAGCTTGATGTTTTCATTATACAGATTTTCTCAAATGACATAGAAGGCTTGTCAGGTAGTACATAAACATATTATAGCAGAGACCATAGAGTCCCCTCAACCCTAGTTTGCCCATTGTAAAGCCTGCAAAGATCACAGAGTCTGTCAAACTTGATTAAAGGCTGTAAATCACAGGACAACAGAGGATGCTGTAGGGACTGATCAACAGTTGCAAACATGTGCACTGAGGTTTCAGGCATGCAACCTAAATGTGGGAAGGATTTGATATAATAGGGCAAGCTGAGCTCTGGCAAACAGAAAGGCTTGCCCTATTTAAATATATTCAAGTGTAATTTGCATACACTAGACTGTATTCATTCAACAAAATATACAAGGGAGTCATTAATTTTCAACAAGTGCAGTGCTGCCTTCAGGAGGCTGTAGCAAATTATATGGGTATTCCACAAGAGCCCCAGTCATGTTGGACAGACTGTTTGGCACTGACAGTTTTCTCAGTCAAGCCAGTATGCCAAATCAGCTCATTTCATTTCTTAATGTGATCTCCCAGAAGCTTCTTGAAGATAAGAATGTACGTTTTACACTTAAGACACATACTTGGCACCATGCTATGTGTTGAATCCTCCTGTTTCCCTTTGCTTTGAGCAGCTCCACCCTTGTCACTCATGCTGTGTTTGATATTCTACTGTAATATGATTAGATAATTGTGGTGAAGGCATCGTTCCCTGAGCAGATGGGCTGAACATTTAGGGCAAGCCCTATAACACAGTAACTAAAGGCCCTAAGAGCCAGGCAGAAAGTGAACCGAGCCACCCCCCCTTCATTCTCTGTCTGTCTGTTTCTTTTTATCTGTCTGTTTCTCTGTCTGTCGTTCTGTGTCTCTTGCTCTTTGTGTGTATGTCTTTGTGTGTGTGTGTGTGTGTGTGTGTGTGTGTGTCTTTGCATGGGTATGTGTAGATGTGCATGTATGTATGTGTGTTCACCAAAGCCCAAGATTCAAAATACCTGGTCAAAGGTGATTCAGTCCTGACTCTTATTTCAGGGGACTTCTGAAGGGAAAAACAAATAAACAAACAACAACAAAATCTGAGAATCAGAAGCTGAATATTTTTTTACTTTTAATTTCTGAGTTGTGTCTTGCTTACACACTGACTATTAGAAGCCTATTGACAAATCAGAATGCAACTTTTCCTCCAAATTTAAGATGATTTGTTAATGGCCTTTCAACATATTAAGATATATGTATACATATACATATATCAGAATTAAATTATCTTCAATAATTACTGAATTAAAATAATTAAAGTCTATATCTTCCTTCTGGCAAAATGAGCCCACTAAGTCCTTAAATATGGACAGAGTGTGAAGGAGCATTTAACAGGACAATGATATAGTGTCAAGTTCATTTTCTGCGTGTGGAATAGACTTGTGTGACTCTTAGTCCTTGTGTGATTTCTCTGTGCCTCTCTTCTGACTTGTAATATGGAATCTTAGTCACTATTACATTGACTTGTTGTAAGGCTCAGAAATAAAAGTTGTTCCCTGTCACCCAAAAGTTTGAAGGCATTTATAGTCAGCAGATTATCTGGGGGAAGAAACAGGTAAATTCTAGATAAGAAAAAATAAATAAATCCAGAGATGACCCTTCTCCCATGACATAACAATAGTGTTTCTGACAAAAAACTACTTTCACCCAAATAAACCCTTCAAAATTTATAATTTTTTTTTAAAAGGACAACTTTTTTTGGAATAAGGGGAGTATAGATTTCTTGGGTAAAGTCAAAAGATAAAGAAGAAAATTAACTCTTCAAATTGGGAAGCCTGGAGTTTCCCCAAAGATCAAAGATCTAGGAATTAGATGAGTTACTGAAGCCCCTTAGAATTACCTTGAGTTTTTTCTAAGCTGTATTGATGATATCATTGAGATCATTAGAAAACAAAACAAAATGAAACAAAAAACAGAATCATTTCATATTAAAGGAACTCCCATTCACTCTTTTCTCCCTGAACAGTAGGTAGTGCCTATGGGGTTTCATTTGTATCTTTATGATGTAAGTGAACATTACTTTGAATAATGTAGCACCAAGAAAAGACTAGGGCACCTTGAAGCTTCTGTAAAGAATTATAGAATGATTGGTTAAAATGGTAAAGATGAATTTACAGCATCCTAAACGCCATCCCCAGAGCATTTTCCCTCAAAAAGTATAGAGTAAACTAAACTATGGCCAGGACTGTATTCAGGGATTTCTTTCTGAATCTTTCTGGATAAAACAAAGGAATTCTCTTAAATATGACTAAGAGCCTCAAAATAGATGTGTGGTTTTAGGCCATTTGTTAGATCCCCATAACAATAAGGATAATGTGGTTATATAAAGAAGTAAAACTTCTATATCAACAGATATGAAGGATGTGAATGGCAAGAGGAAATAAGTGATTTCCCAAGGACTGTAAATGCTTCAAGAAGAAGTAAGATGTGCCAATATGTTTGATAAAAGCTCCAAAAAAGTGACTTTGAACTATGAACTTTAGAACCATGCAGTGGTGTACTATAATACGCATGTTAATTTTGACAATAGGAATAGGGAACTAATATACGCTGGGTTCACCAAAGCTTCCTCTTTCAAGAAAACAGGTAACTCAATAGTCAATTCATACGAACACCTAAAACATATTACGTATTTCTTGTGTGTGTGGCATTAAAATAAGCATACAACTTTGCAGTAAGTATTTGATGTGGGCAATACATTGGCATTGAGGTTAGCGTTATCATTTCACTGTAAGGAAAAGTAAATGCTACTCAACATTCCCAAGGTTACAAGCAGACGACTCCTCTGTTGTAGTACTTTGTGTTCATCTTACCCCTACTGCTCAGCTGCTAAGTTATAGCCTTTTTGAAGGGTAAGAATCTTGCATATCCTGGGCTGCCTCTTAGTTTCCATCAGAGTTCCTGAATTTGAATAAAAAGAAAACTAAACCTGAAGCCCACCTGAAACCGTAATGCTAGCCGATGAGAAAATAATTTTATATGCATAAATTTAATTTACTCCCATCTGTTCAAATTGTTGCTAATTACGTAGGGGAGGGTCCATCTGATTTCCCTTAATAGTCACTTGGAATCTGATTTCTTCTGTCTTATATCCGTGTCTGTGGTACTTCATCTTAGAAACTGAGTTCCCATTTTCCCTCCATTACCTTTATTTGTTTACTTTTCAATTTATTTTTAAGCGAGTCCGTCAGTCAAAGGAAGTGCATCTCTTAAGATCCACCAAGCAGAAGCCAAGTGCTTCTGTTATTTCATTAGATGCTGATGGTGTTAGATTTAAAGTTGACACAGAAGCCTAATTAGACATTATGCCAATGCACATATTCTGCAAATTAAGACTCAACACATTACAGAGCCCAGTCTGGGAGAAGCTAAGAAGGAAGCTGTCAACGTGCAAAGGACCCTGTTAAGTGCCTTAAATACAGATTTGAATTTAAAATGCAAATGCACTGAAAACTTCCTTTCTAACTTGAAAGGAAAATTAAGTGGGGGTGGAGAGACAAGAGTTTTTATTTCATTAAAACCAAAAACAAAACTCTAAAACCTAATTGCCAAGTTTTACTCTATCTGCCACACTAGTAAATCACAGAAGTGTTGGGAGTGACCAGAGGATCCTGGAAAGATGGCTTTGTGGTTAAGAGTTCTTCATGATCTTCCAGAGGAACCCATCTCAGTTCCCAGCACCCATGTGGAGAAATTCATAGTCACCTGTAACTTCAGTTCTTGGAGATTCAATTCTTTTTTTTTCTGGATTCTATGGGCAGCCACATACAACATGCACATAAACACATAGAAACCACACACACACACACACACACACACACCACATACACACTAAATATTTTCTAAGGAAATGGCCAGAGGAACTATTTTCTAGCTAACAGTTCCTTTCTGGCTCTTCGCTGAGCGGAATGAGACAAACCAGCCCTGTCAGTGTTTACAAGTCAACATGTGTATTTAAAAATAGTGAGGGGTGGGATTTGATGGAGACAGGCAGAGCCACAGCAGCTTTCAGATCTGTGCAGCCGCTGACCAATTCTATACCTGATGTCATCAAGTTGCTGTGGGTAGGGTATTGCGGAAAGCCAGAAAGGTGGTAAAATCTGACATGATGGATGGCAGGGTTGCCAAGGCGGGAACAGAGCTGGCTCTATCAGTTGTGACAACTGAGGGTTAAGAGTTGAGGGCACAGGAAGGTGTGTTGTAAAAGGTGGGCAGACTAGGAGCCCTGAGAGTCCTATCTTCACCCAATTGTTATCATCATCTATTATGTCCCCAAGGGACAGTCATCAAAGAAGGGAGAGATTTCACCTCACCTCATTTTTTTGCACACACCTAGTAAATAGGTGGTAGGTCTTTACTCTGATTATTTTAAAAACACAAATACAGGGTATTCATATATAAATACATACATATATATGTGTGTGTATATGCACATATATACATACAAATATATAATATCTTCTGAATGGGTTTATGTTTGACAAGGGAGCAAAGATCTCAGGTATCAAAGTAAGAGGGCTACAGTGGAGGACACAAAATGATCTCCACTCAGGCAGAAATAAAAATTGTGATTGGGAAAGAGTCCGGAAAGCATATCTAAAGAAATCTCATAAAGATGCGCTATTTGAGGTGAACCTTAAAATAAAAGTGGAATCAGCGACTGTGAAAACCTGAAAGAGGTTTGAAATATGAACTTAAATAGTACTTGGAAAATGATGACCAAATGCCAAGTCATTAGAAGACCCTTAGAGAAGAATTTTAAAAAATACATTCATTTCACTCAGCCAAAAGAACATTACGTAATCCCAGTCTTTTCTGAAGTACTTTGGTTACAGCTCAGTCTAAGACGACTTTACATGGCAGCTTAAATAGGCTAAAGTGGCAATATTGATGGCTTTCAGTTTTTAATTACTTTTATATTAGTATACAAAAGAGACTTGGGGTCAAGGTCATGACCAACAGCTAATCTTGAAAATAGAATATGCTTGGCTTAGAAAACCTTGTGATTGTGTCATCAAAAGGGCTTAAAACTTGGAACCTTTCCAAAAAGACTTCTATGAGCTGAAGTCAACATTCTGGGCTAACCACTGAGCTAACACCAACAAATTCATCTGTTCCCATTTGATTCCGCTCTCAATATTGGTGCAATATTCAAGTAGATGGAGAATTAAATCTCACAAACACTTGCACAAGCATATTGTTCTCTGTACTTCAGGAAACGTACATTTTGATGGAGGAATTTGTGAACATGAAAACTAGAATAGCATTTTACATAATAAAACACTAGATTGAGTCCATCTCAGAAACAAACCTATGAACAAGACAAATTCTGTGGTTGCAGCTAGAACTCAAAGATGAAAATTAATTAAATAGAATTAAAATTAAGAGTTATTAAATGTATAAATAGTACTATCTTGAAGAAGATATAATATTTTGTTCATGAGATCCAAAGATGAAAAGTTATTTATATTAATCAGAAATAACCATTTTGTGAGACTTGTCTAAGTTTATACTTTTAAAAAATAGGTTTTTCAACTTTAAAATTGTCTTAAGAATATTTACAAGTTTAATTTTCCAAAGATTGCTGTGGAAAAATGTGATTTTAAAAAATTTATCTTGTTTCTAAGGGCATATTAAAAACAATTTAGCAAATAACATAATTATAGGAAAACGGATTGAATATTATTTAGTAGATTTTGCTAACTGAAATAATTAAATGGTAATTGTTTAATGATGTCAAATTATTTTCTGCTGTATACAATTATTAATTATATACAAAGAAGAGTTTAATAGTTTACTATTTTCTGGCTAGTACAATGATTGAATAAATTATTTAACAACATAATTAATTGTGTTTTATTCAATGATAAAGTGGTAACTGATTGAAAAGTAAGAGACGAATTTAATCTTCACACTCAGTGAGCAATATTACCCAGGAAAAAGATCCATATCAAGTCAAAAAAGGAAATAAATTGCTTGTTTATAATTATGTTAGTAGATTCTGTTAAAATTAAGGTGCTTTTTTTTTATTTTCAAAAGTACATTGGAGCACAATTGTTCTTTTAGTGTATGTGACCTATGCCTCTAATCCTCTGTTGATAGAGCATATTCTAGTTACATGTTAGAAACCCATTTACTTTATGTATATATACACAGGTAAATGGAGGGAAGGAGAGAGAGAGAGAGAGAGAGAGAGAGAGAGAGAGAGAGAGAGATCAGTGTTATATGCACCATAATTCTAATTTCAAAATCTTAGTTCCTAATGTGATGGTTTAATCCTTGGGATAAGGTTCAGACGGGTTCATAAGGAAAATAAATCCCTCTTTTCCACAGTAAGACTGGGGACCAGTGCTCACTTTCTCTGTCTACCTTGTGATGAGTCAAGATGACCATATATCTTATTTAGAGTTACTATTCCTGTGAAGAAACACCATGACCATGAGCAACTTAGGAGGAAAAAATTTATTTGGCTTATGCTTCCAAATTACTGTTCATCACTAAAAGAAGTCAGAACAGGAACTCCAGTAGGGTAAGAACTTAGAAGCAGGAGTTGATGTAGACATCATGGAGGGGTGCGGCTTACTGGCTTGTTCCTTATGGCTTGCTCAACCATCTATCCTATAGATCCCAGGATTCCCAGCCTGGGGATATCTCTACCACAATGGTCTGGACTCTTCACCACTGATCACCAATTTAAAAAATTCCCTACAGGCTTGCCTATGGCCCAATCTTCTGGGGGAGGGGGTATTTTCTCAATTGAGGTTCCTTCATCTCAGATGACTATAGCTTATGCCCAGTTGGAGTTGACATTAAACTAACCAAAATATCATTTAAAGTCTTGAGAGCATGACTTCCCTAGACAGTGATCTTAGATTCCCTAATCTTCAGAACAATAAAAATTGATTTAGTTTTGTCCTGTATATTACCATTTTTATTTTATCAATAGCATTCCAATCTAATAGAGAAAGGGACAGATAGATAATAATATGGACAGATAGATGCATAAGTAGAAAACTGGCACAACACCCTCTCTACCCATGCACACTATCACTATGTGTATTCATCTTGAGAGAACAGTTTAAAATAAGGAAGAACTTATTTTGGCTTACAGTTTCAGTACATGGCCTCTTAGTTCTCTGTCTGGGTCTCCAATGAGGCAAGACATTGAGGAATAAGGTGATAATGGACGAAAGCTGCTCTTCTCACAGCAGCCATAAAGTGAAGACTCTCTCCTGGGTTTTCTCCTTTTATGCCTTTATTCAATCGGGTTCTCATACTGTGGGATGTTTCTGCATACTTTGACATAGGACTCGCCAGTCCTTATGTAATTCTTATTGGGAATACTTATTGGGTGTTATTTAGTAAGCTCTTTAGGTGCTATCAATACAACAAAATTGACCATCAAGATTGACGCTCATGTGGTTGCAGAATGAATTGACAATCATTTCACATCATCATGTAGGACTAACAGAGGGTTAGCTATTGGAGTCCTGGTACCTAATTAATAATTTTATTATTAAGTTTGATGTTTCCTTGGTAAAAATGTCCAAAGAAAATGACCCTTCTTATCCAGCAAATGCATTTCCAACATTACTATTCAGCATATACATATACTATTTAGTTCTTATCTAGCTTTTTAGGAGAGGAACAGAGACTGAAAAATATACTATGAAACAAAAGTATCATCAGGGATTAAGAGTAGTGGAATATACTTGCAATCTCAGGACTCCACAGCACATGACAGGACGGTCATGATTTCAGGTGTAACTTGGGCTACATAGTGAGGCTTTGCTTCGTTGGGGAAAAGTGTGTCAGTAAGTATTATTCTGAAATTTGAATTTTAACTCTAAAATCTATCTTGACTTTATTTTCTAGGAGGGTGTGTGGATCTACCATTGGCACATTAATGTTAACAGCTGCATAATATTCATTTGTGTGTTTGCAGCATTGCTATTTAACCAATCTGCATATTGAACGTGTTTATGATGTTTTCCACATTCATAATGCAGACCTACATTAGAACTATTTTTAAAATAACATAGAACAATGGATTAAGGACCAGAGGTACATCAACTATTCACTAAACAATAGATCAAGATTATACGATAACAAACACAAGCCCAAAAGCTAGGACATCAATGTTGTGTGACTTCTCGGCAGTCAATTAAACTAGCAACCTATGACTCAATGAACTGCTGCATTTAAGCTTCATAACAGGAGGAGACGGTTGGAAGTGGTGACTGTCTAGTGCTCATAAACACTACTGCAGTTAGTCTGTGACCTTGGAAAGCCTCTCTCTCTTTACCCCATTCTGGAAAGTGGTAATAAATCATATCACATCACAGACGTGCCTGTGTGAACTTTTCCCCAGTCTGCAGCCATCCTGCATCATTTATATTGAAGAGAATAATTAGGGGGTACTTACATGTGTGAAACGGACAATGTCGTTGGCGCCACTCTCTGTGGCTCATCACATGCCATTAGATGGGGATGGGTTTTTAAACTCACTACTTATTTCCTGGCACCACACTTTGAAATTAATGCCCCATGCTTAAATCTTTTTTCTCCCCTCTAACATTGCATCTTGGAATTTCACTGGATTTCATTCATTAATCTTCACATTTGCTACTCCTTTCTTCCTTTATTATTTTCTGCTGTGGACCAAGCTCTGTGGCCAGGATTTAAATACAAAATAAATTGTCTCCAGGGTAGTACATGTCTCTACATCCTTTAAAACGTCATTGGAAAAAAAGAATACAACATGGGGCTGAGGATATGACTCACTGTAAAACTGCTTACTGTGTAAGTGTGAATGCTGGAGTTTGGATCCCCGACACCCACATAAATGTCAGACACACGTGGTGGCCAACCTTGGAAGGTGGATATAGGGATCCTCTGAGCAAACTGACTAGCTAGACTAACTAGCTAAATCAATGAATGCTTAGTTCAAGTGAGAGACCCTACCTCTATATGTAAGGCAGAGGACAATCCAGGAAGACAGCAACATCAACTTTGGACCGCCACACTATTTGAACACACATGCATCCACACACATAGGAACACATATAGACGTCATATGTGCACACACAGGCAATAAATGAATGAATGGATAAATAAGACAAGCCGTCATTGCACTCACTCTTGTGCACTATGAGATTTGAGCTCTGGGGGTTTCTACACTTCTCTACACTTCCCCATCCTGCATGGCTCTCTAGGCTCCACGTTCATGCAGCCACTAAGAGTTCAGTGCAGGTTTGGCTTTTTCTGGGAGGTAAGGGTTGGAATGGTCCTGGTGAGGACCTCTGCTAAGGAATTTGAACTTGTTTTAGTGAGTGCACAGGGGTTAACACAGCCTTGTTGTGATGAAACTGGTGACTTAAGAAGAGAGCTGAGAACAAGGCAGACCCCCCCAAAAAAAAATTCTATTAAAACGTGAAAGAGATGGAGGGGGCTCTGAACTAAAAAAGGCTGATGAAAATTGTAAACTCTAATTGTAAAAGTGTGGTAGAATAAAAATCAGTAAAAAAGAAAAAGAGAAAAAACAAACACTGAACAAAATAGACTAGGAGAGCAAGGGGAAAGGCATGCTGAAATTTTCAAAGCCACCCTCCAGGGGTGAGGAAAGGGAGTTCTTTATCTATGAATATGTCTCTCTCCTAGGAATGCTTGGTGCTATATGTGTCCCCTGTAAACCCCCCCCCCCAGATTCCATTAAACAAAGTGCTCTTCTTAAATGCCTTCCTTGTAAGACCTGGCTGCCCTACCCCGAGCCATTAGTGGGAACAGAACGTTAATAAGGAGGGACTGTGGTATCTCTCAGAGAGGTTGACCTCCTCTAGCGGAAGCGGGGCACCCATTATAGTGTAATGATAAATCACAAGCTTTTCTCTTCCATTATTTTCCCAGAAGACTCTTCTCTGAATGCATAAACATACTGGAGGGAAGAAGGAGGGGAAAGAAAAGTGCGCAACAGATGAAGAAAAAGGTGGAAAAGAGAGGGGGGCAGGCAGGGGGGCAGGCAGTGAATTCCAGACTGGGTTTAAAATAATAAATGCTCAGTCTGCATCGCCAGGTTTACATGCAGTGAAATTTTAGCACAGTCTGGGAGGGGAAAATCTCCATAAGAAAACGTGGAACAGTAAGACACAGGGTTCACTAATAGAAATGGCAGGGATGCTGTGTTAGACTTAGATCGGACTGTGACATTGTAGGTAATTCTAAGATGAAGCACATTGGCAAACTTGAGCAATGAGCTAGGAGAATCAAGGACATTAACAAACTCACTACCCAGATTATTATTTACTGCGAGAAGTACTTAGCTGGAGCTCTAAAGCCCTCACATTTAACTGAGGTAGGTCTTGGGGGAACGTATGTTAGTTGAATTTGCTTCTCCTGCTACCCGGGTCAAAAACCAACATTAAACAGGTGTCACACAGTTTTGGTGGCCATTCTCTGATGTCATCCTGGTTCCTCCATAGCTATTGTTGTAACCCTGCTCTAAAGGCCTCCACAGCACTTGAGAGCCTGAGCTGTATCAACTGAACACTGTAAGGCATTTTGTAGAGCCCTTGGATGTAGGTTTCCTATTTAAAGGAAACAGGGTCCATGGGAAAACATGTTGTAAACAAATATGAAGGATCCAAATCAGTCCAACATTGCAAGGTTTTTGTTGTTGTCGCTGTTGTTCAGTCTATGGCTCAAGAGAGGATGACACACACACTAGACAAACATTCTACTCGCACATCTGCAGCCCTGGTATTATATATGTGGATAGTTTATATGGCCCAAGAGCTTCCTGTGTGTGTGTTTAGCGGCATCTCCACTCTGCTTAAGACACCTGATTTCATCTTTGACTTCAGCTCCTCTGCCTCAGATACCAAGAGGCTTGTTGAAACTAAATCTCTCCATATTTGAAACCCTGTTTTCTAGAAATGACCTTTGGCATGGGTCTCCAGGTTTTATTTTTTTTGTTGTTTTGGTTTTTGTTTTTGAGGGGTTTTTTTTCCTCCTTGTCTGGCTGTCCCTGGTTTTAATCGTATACTCTGCAGCAGTTTGAGTAAACATGACAAAATTAACTCTAGTACCTGAGCAGGACTACTCAGCCTGCTGGGGAGAGGGTGGCATTTGAACAGAAGATGATTAGAAGTTAGACTTTAGTGGCACTGAAGTGAAAGGCAGCCTAGAGGTTCTTGGCTTTGTGTATTTAGCCTTACAGTGTGGATTAAAACAGGAAGTAGTCATCTCTAATTTACCACCATTGGTCCCTTCCAAAAATCAATGACTTTATTTGGACATCCCAGTCCATATAGTATTATGGAGGTTGACTTGACCACCGATTGCAGAAGTGCATCATCTAGGCTGAACCAGCAAGTACAACCCACTGCTTTCCCTCCATATTCCCTGCAAACTGACATATTTAGGATCAAAATTGTGACCTATTCTGTCTGTCCAATAACAATGAATTTTTAAAGGTGTCAAGATTTATTTTATTATATTATGTATGTATGTATGTATGTATGGTGTATGTATTTACAGGGGGGGTACTATGGAAGCCAGAAGGGTGTGTGGGATCCTTGGAGCAGGAGTTACAGGCATTTGAGAACCATCTAGTGTCAGTGCCGGGATCCAGATTCAAGTTCTCAGCAGTGACTGCTTTAACTGCTGAGCCATCTCTCTAGCCACCAGGATGCATATTAAAATGTGCTCGAGGGTTGTTGTCCTTTCTGAATATGGGGAAACATTGACTATGAGATCTGGGACAGTTCTCAGGGTAGTGATGAAGTCAGGCCTATGATACAGGCCATAGCAGGCTTGGTATATCAAATAACGGGAGGTAAAACACCCTGGCATCAACACTAGAACTCTGTACCAAACTTGCGCAAAGATAAGTCTAATTTTAGACATTCTATTAAACAAGGCATGATACTAAATTTAAGCCTAGTTTGAGCTAAAATGTGTGTTAGTTACAATCCATATTCCTTAGGAGTTTACTGGACAGCTTAGATTCAATGGCTTCAATGTGGCTTTCCGTCAAGACTTCATTAAGGTGGTGTATGATAAGACAATAGTAAGTCCATTTCCAGTATCTTTAACTTCAAGACAGAAAACAAACAAAAAAAATCAAAACAAACAGACAGAAAAAACTGACAAGGAGAGAGCCTAACCTCAAATTATCAGCCTGTTTATGTTTTTCTCTACTGATCATCTGCTTGACTGAAATTCCCCATTACATTAGATGTTGCTTTTTCTCACCATATCAACCCCGTACAATTTTATCCGATACTTGTGTCCCATGTCCTGTCTCCTACTTGCTTTACCTCATGATTGCTTTCTGGTTGGGTTCCATAGCTCTTTTTTTTAATGACAGGTACAGATTTCCCCCTGTGTTTTAGTAAGAGTTTCAGTGGGTAGCACTTGCAGACTGAAGGACTAGATTATTCCCGGCTAGAGCCCAGGAATGCTTCCTCCCAGGCTACTGATTTATGCCTTTGATTTTTCAAATATTCTTTAACAGCTCTCTCCATCAATAGCTACTTTATATGGACTGAGTACCCATTGCTTTCTAATAACCTACACTGCTTTCCTTTAGCCTTGTTGCTAACATCTATTTTTCTGACCATACGTCAGTTCAGTAAGTCAGTCATTTCTGAGCTATCATGATTTTCATTCCTTTCCTGATTTATTAGCAGACTGTTCTCTCTCTAGTATGCCTTTCTTCCTTAATATATTTGTGAAAGACTCTTTGACCCCAGCTGTCCCAAATGTTTTACTGAGCTTGCTGGCCAAGGCTTTTGCATTTGGGTGCCGTTTTATGAATCTCAAGATGGGCTTTGCTTTTTAAAAGCTGCCCTTTCTGTTCATTTAAATAAAATGGCTCCAGCTGTGTTTATGCTACAAAACCATTTGTAATCATCTCCTCTCCTTTGGGCTCCCAACATATTTTATTCACAGACCTCTAGATTGCAGCCGCAGTGGTTCATGGTTTGTACCACAACAGCACTGGGTTTTAAGGCTCATCATTCAATCCTCCAACTTCTGGGGCCACTTCTGAAGCCTAAATCCTGACATGAAAACCTTTGCCTCTCAAACACAGAATCTGTTGTCATCCCTCTGCCCAGATACCCAGACACTCCCCTAACCTGTTCCTAGAAGCTTAAGGTGCCCACTCAGTAGCTTAGTTTACTCGAGAGGTATGACATCATCTGAGTCCCTCTGGCTAATTACGGGGTAATAAATTTGGCTTTTATAAGTGGAAAAGAGAAGAATAGATAGATTATTTAGATAGATAGATAGATAGATAGATAGATAGATAGATAGATAGATAGAT
>NW_021604588.1:14056925-14083523 GCF_004785775.1 Grammomys surdaster
GATAGATAGATAGATAGATAGATAGATAGATAGATAGATAGATAGATGATAGATACACAGATAAAGACAGAGGGGTGTGTGTGTATGTGTGTGTGTATGTGTATGTGTGTGAACATATTTCAGGGGTAAAGCTAGTGAAAAGGCTCAGTGGGTTCAAGTGCTTGACACTGGTTCAAGCCCTGAAAATTGTCCTCTGACCTCCACCAATACAATATGATATATATGTGTTTGCTCACATACGTGGTCACCCATGCACACACAGAGAGAATAAAAATGTAATGGAAGATTGAAAAGTATATATTTTCAATATGGCAGTGGCACAAATGAATAGAATATACTTTATAGATTGATGATTCCTTACTCTGTCTTCTCTACACACCTTTGCTCTTCCACTTTCCTTCTCTTCCCTGGTGCTATTAGGTGTTCCTTCAACTTCACAAGCAGATCTAAGATCCCACTGAATGGCTCCTCCCACTCCCAACATGGTTCCAAACAAGCATGATTCTGACAGACACTGGTGTGTTTGTGTTGGATTTTCCTTTGTAATAAATGGTTACCAGGTCTAGAAATCCCTCAACTGGGGTAGAGCACCATCCCACACCATTTCAGGCAGGACCGCCCTGCAGATACCATATAGTGTAATGCATTGGACAGGCTTCCTTATGGGATCAGGGAGTATGGACACTTCAGAGGAACCAGTGGTGCAACAGTTACGAGCTTAGGTAGTTCTAACTAGGGTAAATACTTGATTATAAGCTGCTTAAGATAAACTTAATGATCAAACCAGAGAAAACAAATGGCACCAAATGCAGAGAGATAAGATAAAAGATTTTTATCCTGTGAGATGGTTTATCTTGATTGTCAACTTGATAGGATATAGAATTCCTATGGAAACACATAAGGTATGTGCCAATGATATGGTATCTGGTCTAACTGATCAGGAAGAACTAGTCTAAGTATGATGCATCACTTTCTGGACTAGTGTCTCAGCCTGAGGAAAAGCAAACTGAATACAAGCTTTCATCTCTCTCCACTTGGCAAAATGTGTGTGTGTGGGGGGGGGGGGATTCAGCCAGATGCTCCTGCTTGTGCCACCACACCTGCCTGGTCTGGTGGATTGTATTTTCTTGTACTGTAAACCAAAATAAACACTGTATTTCCTAAGTTGCATTTGATAGATATTTTGTCACAGAAATGAGAAAAGTCACAATATTACCTGGAAATGGGGCCAAAAATGGAAACCAAGGTGAAAAAAGATGAAGGGGTGTTACAGAGACTTGAACACGTCTGCTTTAGGACAGCATGCGAAATTATACATATAGTACTAAATTATTCATAAATCTTCTGAAATTAAGGTGTCATGACTCATGATTAGAAGAAGGAATTATTTATGATGTGTTATTTAATGTAGTTTAGAGATTACAATGTTTGGATGGGTTGTAGAGAAATCTAGATATAGGCATTGCTCTATGATATCAGTTTGAGAGTTGACATCACTAAAATTACTCTTACAGAAGAGCAAGAAAATATTCTTCCCCAGTAAATATCCCCCAATTTGTTAGCCAGTACCAAGTGGTCATCTCTTAAATATACACAAGCAATATTATATACATTAAGTGTGTCTGGGCATGTGTATCTCTGTGTGTGCACATGTGTGTGTAAATGATTAAAGAAAAAAGCCATGAGTTTAAGAGACATGGGAGGCATATGAGAGAGATTTCGAGGAGGAAAAGGAAGGGGGAAGTGACATAATTATATTTTCATTTCAAAAATAATTTTAAATGTACTCTTTGCCTTTGAGATGTTCCTGAAATATATACTGACCTTCTTTGTCAGTGCCATTCTTTCTAGTACAAGAACGGAGCATGTGGTGCCTGGTAGTAGATTTTAGGGACAGATTTAGCCCTGTCATAGTTATTTATAACATCAAAAAATGTTTGATTTTTCCATGCTCCAAGACAGTAGCATAGCATAACTCTTTTACATGTTGATTTTGCAAGGTGGCCTATAACCAGAGTTTCTTGCCTCATTTTGTATCTCAAGAGAACAATCACTGAAGTATACATCTTCTGAGTGACCCAGTATTCTCTGTCACATTCAATAACTTCTCTCCCCTTCATCAATGGACCTTAGCATCCTTAATTAAAGGACCATAGTTAATAGATAAAAAATAAATGATTTTAGTTTGGCTCCATTTTAAATACATTAAAGAAAATTTCTATTACAACTAAAGTCACTTTCCTATATACTGGAGTGCATTGGGATGTAAGATGCCTAAATTTAAGAGTCAGTAATGTTGACAATATTTAAGCAAATGGTGTTCCTCAGTGTGATGTCACATTGTAGATTGTCTTTTGATGGTAGGGGGAAGGAGAACCTGATTGGAAAGCCTTGGAAAGCCTTAATGAGTTCTGTGGGTTTGGGGGCTTAAATTCATTTGCCAGCTTTGAGAGAGGAACAAAGTCATAGAAGATGTTAATGCAAGGGGGAAAATTGAAGGTGTATAAGAGGTCTTTGGACAAATTGTCATCTTTTATGTAGATTTTAAATCATCCAATAGTGAAAGTTTCGTTAAAACTAGTCAGTAGCAGAGAAAAAAAATGTGACCACTCCTGTTTGGTCCTTACTCTTCCTCCCTGGCAGTGCATCCCCTTTGTCTAAGGAACAACTAGTGTCCTTGTGCAAAGGGAGAATGATGATCAAAATATAAGTCACTTTGGTCACTATTAATATATGTAAGGCAAACATTGAGATTTTTAAAAAGATCAATCAAAATAAAGCAAAGAAAGAAGAACTGGATAACTAAACTTTAGCCTCCTTTAAAAGTTCTCTCAGGAGACTTTGGAATTTTTTGGGGGTAGGGGTTCAAATACACACAGACACACAGACACACAGACACACAGACACACAGACACACACACAGACACACAGACACACACACACACACAGACACACACACACACACACACACACACATATATATATATATATATATATTACATATGCACACAAACATACACACACACACACATATATATATATACAATACATATACACACAAACATACACACACACACACACACATATATATAGTGTACATGTGTGTGGGGAAGTCAAAGGTTGACACTGAGAGTCTTCACCAGTTGTTGCAGCCTTAATTTTTCGAGATAGAAACTCTCACTGTAACAAGAGCTCAATAGTTAGGCTACATTGTTTGGTTGCGAAGCCTAGAATATCAGTCTGTCTCTTTCTCCCCAGCTCAGGAATTACATTCAGGTACCACCATACTTGCCTCTTTTACATGGGTTCTGAGGCTCAAACTTATAGTTTATCAACTGAACTATCTCCCCATACAGGAACTGAAGTTCATGTGTGAACAGAGTAAGGATTCCTAAGAAAGGTTTGTCAGTGTCTCTTTGGTATTTGATACTGAATTATCTGTACCTTGTTCGTGGAAGGCTGCAGATGCTATATTGGCCTTCATTTATGCACACAGTTCTCTTGAAAGCTAATAGAACACTTGGTAAGATCAAGCTTCAGTAGGTTTCTAATGTGACCCCGTCCTGAAGACCTGGCATTAGAGGCAGCTGGAAACATGTTCTTGAATGAATCAATCAGATTGAGCAGTGAGCTGGGAGTAGAAGACCAAAGAGATATGCAGCCCTAGATTGCCAGACATACCATTCCCAGCCCAGTCGTAATTGCAGAATGAGCAATGCTTACTGCTCAGGGTTATAACTCACTGTTGGATATGGTTCTGCACTTGGGGCTGGATTGACTTTGACCATGAACTTCCCATGAGGCACATCCTGTCCTGAGGGAATAATCATACTCTGAGATCAGAATGGAATCATTTCTCTTGAGCTTGATTCTTGTCTTGAACTGGAGAAGGTCAATTGACTGTTGAGAGTTTGATTTGGCACGAGCAGTACAGCCTTATGTACATATGAACGTAATGAAGGGTAATGACAGATTTCATAAATCCAGGAGGAAATTTCTTTGGAACTCACAACTGTCAAAGGGCTGTGTAGCTTGTCTCCTGACATTTTTAGCAGTTAGAAAACTGGCGGAGAAAATAATTCTGCATCAATTTATAATCTCTCCTGCCATGGATATTCTTTACTGAATCACTGTTCATTGATGATACACTTGTTTTATATGGCCATCAAGAACTCCTGACTCCCTGTGCAAGGGAGAAAAAGGCAGAACTCAGAACAGGAGGCTGGAATGGAAGCCAGCTTCTTAAGAGAATCATGTCAACCATGTATCCATGCCTATACTTTTCACAAGATCGTTGCAGGTTGTATTGTTAGTACCTTGTGCTTAATAATGAGAAAAACTATTTCCAAGGTTTGTGACATATTGAGGGTGCTCTTTTCCATTTATTCACCTAATCATTAGTGAAGCACATGGAAAGATTTTGAACATGTATTATCTCTATTTCTAATAAATAAATTCCAGAAATGCATTCCTTTTGGCCTAAGTTGGTTTAAAAGCAATTCTCCTGGGAGAAGTAACACATTAAGTTCAGGATGTCATGAGTGTGGCTCTGTTTGATGGCTTTTTCTTGGACAATTTGGGAGGAAGGGAGAAGGATGAGAGAGGGAACAGCATTTCAAATGCAGTTCACTCTTGTTCACATTTAATCCCATTAATCATGTGATCCTGGCTTCAGTTTTCTTTTTATTTTTCAGATGAGGGAGTACAAAATCAAGAACATTAGGCAAATTCTTCAGTTGCACTTGATTGCTAATGAGGGATCTGGGTTTAAATTTGGTGTGTCTGCCTCCCAGGTCCTGTCTCTTTTCTTTGGAAGAAGCTTAGAGTTCAGGGTCACCTCAACGGTAGGAGCAAGGCTCTAAAGTGTATCATAACTGTGGTTCTTAACATATTTAAGATAACATATTTGTTGTGATGCTTTAATAAGGTTCCTCATATTGTGGTGATGCCCAACCAAAAAATTATTTCATTATTGCATCATAACTATAATTGTACCACTATTATGAATCATAATGTAAATAACTGATATGCAGGATATCTGACATAAAACCCTGTGGGGATTGGAACTCACAGGTAGAAAACTACTTTGCTAGATGTAGGGTTAGAGAAAGGGTGGTCATTCAAAGTTGTGGTGGCAGCCTCTCTAAACCCTTTCCTGGTATGCTAGAATTATTTTATTAGCTCCTATGCAGTGGAAGATAGTATAGTGTCTTAGCTTACGCACTGTATTTAAAGAGCCTTTCCATCTAGGTCTTCTTTACTAAATTTCTGATAGGGGATTGTTTTCTCTTATTCCCATGTATATAAGGCATACACATTTAGGAATCCTTCTGCTTATGATTATTGTGGAGTTTAAGTGAAATATTGCATGCAAACCGCATAATAACTTTAACTCACAGTGAATACGCATTCACATTTGCTGAATACTGAATACAAATCCACAGTTATTGAATGAAATAATTTTATGTCTGTGGGTAACCACAATATGAGGGACCTTATTGAAGCATGTCAGCATTAAATATGTTGAGAACCACAGCTCTTGTATACTTTAGAACCTTGTTCCTACCTTTGAAGTTGTGACCCTCAACTCTAAGCTTCGTCCAGAGGAAAGAGACAGGATCTGGAGGCAGACATGCCAAGTTACTGTGATTATTTCAGCAGAGAAAGACAGGAGTTGAAGGCTTGTAGGCAAAGAATGTTCTAGTCCCTCAAAGCGGGGAATATTCCCCAGATCTAGACTTCAGGATTATAATACTTGAATTTACAATATTTGAAGCCCCTTCCATATTTGGTGGGGTTCTTTTCTGGCTCCCATTTGGGGATTCTTATCATGACATGACAAAGAGTTGATAACTTCCTATCTCCAAATATGGAATATAAAGGCATTTTATGATTTCCTCATAGATAATTAACAATGAGACAAGGAGAGATGGAGTGTCTCTGTTTAACTCCAACTCTTTCCCTAAAGGACAGTCAAGGGTTTCTGATTTACTTTGCCTTGCTACAAGGGTGTATCTCTGGGTAAGGAGGGCAAGGATCTGTAACTTTT
Source organism: Grammomys surdaster (assembly GCF_004785775.1). Taxonomy (NCBI): domain Eukaryota; kingdom Metazoa; phylum Chordata; class Mammalia; order Rodentia; family Muridae; genus Grammomys; species Grammomys surdaster. Next base: position 14,062,975 of record NW_021604588.1, read on the forward strand.
AAACACTAAGCATGAAGAAATACACTAATGTGAAAACCAGAAGTTAAGTAGCTTTGGATGAGGTCATGTCATAATATGGGTCACAATATCTAGTGTTGGGCCCCATTTTGAGCCTAGTTTGGCCCTTGAGGACAAACCCAAGCCTGGATCAAGTTTTGAGACCTGTCTCAGTCACTTCCATACATCAGCAAGACCTGTTTGGCCCTGTCTGTGCCCCACTGTTGCTGATGTAGAGCTTTGCCATTGGCACTGTCAGTCACCTCATACACTCTGTCACTTTTCCTCACCTCCTACATCACCTCATCCCACCAAAAAAATCCTCCTCCCTATGCTCCAAGTTTATATAAGCAAGAGGCTGAAGCAATAAAGTTGAGATCCTGCTTCAACAAGACTCCCGGTGGGACTGGGGCTGCTCTACTCTCGCCTGGACCCGCCAGCAAGGAGCCCACAATCTAGTAAGAAACATATCTTGGATATGTGTTTCTATAGAATAGAGGTAATAGAAGAGAAAATTATAGATATTATTAATATATTTTTTATTAAATTATATCTATTATAATATATAACCTATAATTATAATATGAACAAAATAGAATAAATAAGAGAGGCAAGAGAGGGCCTCTACAGCACTTGAGTATTGCCACAAAATTTGGATTGGGTTGGGGTGGCCAGGAAGAAGATAGAAGTAGGAAAGGGGGTGAAATACAAAACCTAGGAGCCTCCCAGACCCTCAGTGTGTAATTAGTCACTTTTGTTACATTGGCTTTTGAGTACTATGCAGTCAGTTCATCTCCATTGGTTTGTAATGAGGCTGGGAGGCACACAAAGCCTCAATCGAGCCAGGATCCCTTTCAAATGAACTCTTCTGCTAAGTGAGCTGGCAGATAGCATCTGTGGAGGGAATGTGTTGGAAATCACTTGCTGTCTCCACTGCAAGGCTTATACCAGGCAATAGAATGAGGCCAGGGCTTTGTTAGGCTGAAAGAAACAGACAGGCCAACTTTTCATTAGGGAGATGCTCGAATCCACTCTCCCTGGCTTTCTTCCTTTACATTATAAAAACATTATCAGGCCCAAGCTTATGGGACTCATTACTGCACACAAACACCAAGCTTGGAGGTAGGAACATACAGTGTGAATTAGGAGCAGAGCCCTCCATCTTTAGTGGAACATAGACTTCTGTGAGCTTCTCATAGCAGAAGAGCATCTTGCTCTCCCAAAACTGAGGCTCACAGATAATCAACTTTCATCTTTCCCATTACTGTGAAAGAAGAGGAAGTACAGCTTTTAGCTTTTCTCAGAAAAAGACCATTTGTTCAAAGGGTTATAGTTCAAGATTATGGTTCATCATATTTCATTGTGAAATCAAATCTAATATTCATAAAATCCTACTACAGACTTAAATTCTGAAGGTTAGGGTATTTTCATGTGGCGGCACTGATGTGGACTGGATAAATCTTATCCGATGTCAGCTCCACTTTACTTTTTAAACTTATCTCTGTCCATCCCATTTCAGGGTCCCAGGGTCATGTGTAGCTGGCCTGCAACTTCCTATGTAACCAAGGATAACCCTGAACTACTGATCCTCCTGTCTCTTCCTCCAAAACACTGGAATTACAGATGTGAGGCACCACACCACAACCATCTTTGATCTCAAATCACCACACCCAGGTCTTGATTACCAATCCTTTTGTCTTGCATTCAATACTCTCAACTTTCTACCATCCATGAACAGACACTAACATACAGTGTGCTGTGCTTTTGTTTGAGAACTAAGATTTCTAAGTATTTTCTATGACACTCCTTTATATTTAATGAAACAAAATATTTCATGCTAGATTTTGTCAGGTGCTTCTACTTTACAACAGGTACAGTTATGGCCGCCGATGTTACTTTTTGACTAAAAACAATATGATCATGATAATAATAACAGCAACAATCAGAATTTTTTACTGTGCTGGCCCTAATTTTTGCAAGGTAAACTTTTAAATGAGACAGACTTAAATCAGCTGCGTTAGATAGGAATCTAAACCTGTGAGTCTTATAACGTCTGCTTTTGCAAATAATTTTTAAGCAAATTAAGTAATGTGTGCTCATAAAAACAATTTTATTTGCTGCCTTAAAATCAGATCCCAAGAGATGCCTGATAGTCATGAAAATCTCACATATTAGTTTTCTTCGGTTATTCCCTTCCTGTTGCTTCATGTAGACAGTGCAGACTGGGCATGGGTGAGCTGAAACTGCACACACAGACTCCCACCTCAGCACAGGCAGAAGCTATTCTGGACCTGGGTTTTCCAATGTCTTCATCAACTCGATTTTCTGCTTTGAGCCAATCATTTTGTATTGATGGAATCTTCCACAAATGGGAAGCATTTGCCTATATTTAGTAAGGGAAGAGGCAGAGGCATCGGATTTTTATCTTCTTTGTTAGGAAGAACACATTTTAAACTTTTATAAAATTTAAATCACTGTGTTCATATACCTCTGCTTTTATTGGCTGCATGTGTACATTTTCATTTCTATGCACACATGCCTTTGTGTGGAGGCCAGAGGGTAGCCATGGATGTTATTTCTTAGGAACCATCTAACTTTATTTTTTGAGTTAAGATTTATTTGTGACCTGAAGCTCACTAGGTAGTCTCTTCTGACTGACTAGCATGCCTCAAAACCTGACCTGTCTCCACTTCCTCAGTGCTGGGATTGCTAGTGTGTACCACCATGTCTGGCTTTTTTATGTGGATTCTGGGGGTGGCATTCAGGTCGTTGTATCTGAGTCATCTTCCTGGTCCCATGTTTTCTTTTGTCTCTTTTATTTTTTATTTTTTTATTTTTTGCTTTTTCAAAAAATACATTTTTATTTATTATGTATGTGTGCATGCATGCTTATATACATGCCATGGTTCTCATGCTGTGACACACATGTGGTAGTCTGAAGAAAATATGAGAATCAGTTCTTTCCTCTTAAACTATGGATCTTAGAGATTGAGTTAAAGTCATCAAACTTGAGAGTAAGTGACTTTACTCGGTGAATCATTATCTTATTTCTCCTGGCACTCTTCTTATTGAGAGGAGTGAGCTGTAGAATTTCACATAACCCAGGCTAGCCGTGAACTCACTCACTATATAGCCAAAAACGATCTTATACTACTTATTCTTCTGCTTCTATTCCCCAAGTTCTGGGCTTACTGGGATAGACAGCGTGAGCCAACAATGTTTGTAGAGTCTAAGCTGTATGAACAATGAACTGACTCTTGTTCTCAGCAGTCAAGATGAAGATGGTGTTGGTGGTGCTAGTGTTGAGGTAGAGCTGTCTGCCCCTTGCCTCTCTTCCCTTTTTGAGAGAAACTTTTTACTTCAATATAGCAGAAACCGAGGTGGTGTGGGTGACACTGACTCTCCAGGCAAAGAGTCAGGCAAAGTCACAAGATCCACCCCAAAATAGCTCTTAGTGGCATTGCATGACATTCTCCTGTGGTAAACACTGACACTAGTGGGGCTCAGTATTGAAAAACATGAGTTATAGAGTTCTCTTAACCTGACAGAAGGGAAATAAACTTTATACCTTTCTTTAGGAATGTCTGAGTTTACCAGACGAAGGTATGATTCTACTTCTGAGAGTTCAGCATTTGGTACACTGCCAGGTGTGCTCAGATAATGGCATATTTGATGAAAGGAAGAACCTATCTGTCTTTCTCAGCTTCTGTAAGTATCTGTACTAATCAATTGGTTCATGTTATGAGTCTTTGCCTAAAACAGTGTTGCCAATGGTCACATGCACTAAACAGGGTGATACCCTGATCCTTTTCCTTAATTTTCGCAGAGATGTGACTAGGATAAAATCAACTCTAAAGACACAAAGTTGACTGAAGATATAAACATGGAATCAAGTCACTGGGAAGCTACAGCTGTACATTTTGCCTCAAAACACATCACAGGCAAGCTGCTTGATCTAAATCTTACCTTTCTTTTTCAATCAAGAGTTAACCTTTCTTTTCCCTTTCATGTAACTGGCACTAAGTGGCCTGGGTTATTTTGTTCCTTTTAGTGATAAATCTAATTGGGTCTCGGTCCTGAAACCTACCACTGACTTGGCACTTTTCCCAAGAGAGATGGAACACAGTATGGAGGTCAAGCATAGAGTGATGAATTGAGGAATTGCCTATCATACCTTCAGTTCTGATACTTTAATTGCTTTTAGCATCACTAGGAAGAGAGAGAGTGCCAGCAATGGTCAACCACTCAGGAAAATCAAGTAAGTATTGAGGGTGTGAGCAATAGATATAAAGCAAGCTCTAGTCTAGGGTTTTTTAAGTCAGATCATGTAACTTCAGGTTTCTCAGATGTCTACCATGGCAAAAAGAGAAGTCTTATAGTTGTCTAGATGACAAGGCTCCTATGTAATTTTGGTGCTAGTGTGGTTCATGAATGGGCAAGTTTCATTGTCTAGAAGAAAGCCCTTGGGTGAATGGCTTATCTCACAGACAGCTTTAGACTCTAACAATGTGTAGGAAATGCATCAGAAGAAGGGCAGATTTGGCTGAGAACAATCTGAAGGCTTTCTCACAATATTAATGTAATGTGAACACTGGCCAGAGCAAAACTATAGGCATTTTATCTAAGGATCTCATGAAGAGGCAGGCATACTGACACTCCAACACACTTCCAGACACATGTCCTGTTGTCTAGTAACATAATTACTATGTGAAGAGTCAAGAAGAAAAGGAAGACAAAAACCACGAAGAATTGCTGAATTCCCAATTCAGTATAAAAGCAAAGGATCATTTTATAAAAGCATCATTCATTCCTATGAGTTGGATGTGTTTAGAGTTCCTCATCATCAGAAAGCCATATCTTGGTTCTCATGATGTAAGAGCTTCTTTGAGCATCAAGAGAATGAAGATGTAAAAAAAAAAAAAAAAGAAAAGCAACACACTAAGTAATAAACTAGAGGAGAGCCTCAGAAAGATGGTACTTTCTTGGGATGTCTTAGGAGATTTCTAGTTTGTTGGTGGGACAAGGAGAGGGTGGAAGGTGAATGATGAGGGAGGACTCAGAGACAGTGGCTTTAGCTTGTGTGAAGTAAAGGAAAGGACAAAAGGCAAGATTAAACAACATGTCTAACAGAATGTGGGGTCCAACAGTGGATGGAGGTGGTAGGATTAGGGTTTGAGCATCTTACTCAAGTGTCTGCAAGGTGATGGTGTTAAGAAATGACTCCTCATGGTTGGTATTAAGGATTTTATAATAAAAGAAGACAGTATGCCGTGTCCATCTAACTTCCTGAAAACTGAAAGCAGGTATTTCCTTTGCTTATTTATGAATGATCAATTAGAATCATGGGAAAACTTTTAAAAAATCTATCCATTGTAAAAACTAAAAGGATAGTGTCTCATGTGTGTACATGTGTGCATTCATGTGTGTGTGTGTGTGTGTGTGTGTGTGTGTATGTGTTTGCTCATATATGTGCAGGTACACATGTACGTATGTATGTATATGTTTATGTAGAATCAAGAAGACAATATAAGTTGTGGCTCTTCATATGTTGTCCATCTCTTTTTATCTTGTCTGTAAGGGACAAAAGACTAATCAACTCTGAGGATTTGCCTTTATCTTTCCACCAGTGGGACAGTTCCAAGTAAAAGGATGTCCAGTGTTCATCTCCACAACTCAGCTGTAGAGGAAGACTGGCCCTTAACAGGCATTCTACCAACAATGGCTAGTTTTGCTTACAAAACAAAACAAAACAAAACACTGAACAGCTATTTATTTGTGCCCTTTCCTTGTCCTCTACAGATAAGGCCAAACTTGTCAAATGTCTTGTGAAATCTCCATGCATGGTGCCTGTGGCAATGGCAAGATTCTTTCGAGAATTCCTATCCAAACGGTGAAGAAAGTCTTCTTGAGTGTACAGTCTCCTCTTAAGGAGCAATGGCTAGTGCTATGTCATCACCATTCATATTGTTAGTTTGGTCATCATCAATGAAAACTATGATAAATAGCCCATCCTTAAATAAAGGTGCAGCACATCAGACTATAGGCATAAACCTGTACATAAAGGGAGTTTCTAAATCCCATCAGGCTTTGATTATGCTGTCATTGGTCTTTTCAGGATGAAGAAAGGATCCAAATGTTGCTAGAAGAAGACATTTAAACAGAACCCTGCACTGAGCAACCTTCTTATCCTCCTTGATGTATACAAAATCATAAAGACCCTCCCAGCAGCCTTGAGGGCGAGTATATCTGAGTTGGTACAGATGTTGCCCCAGATCTATATGACTATGGACTTGAAAAACAATGCTTTTTCCTAAAAATAAAATTCCACCACAATTAGAAACTATGGATGTGGCCTGCAATAGACTGTATTAGGCAAAACCTGACGATCAGAACCAGAGTGAGAATCACAAGTGCCAATCAATCAGAAGACCACTCCCAAGTCTGGTGCATACTGTGGACTTGTGTTGTACACCTGATTGTGAGGGAGCCTTCCCCTAGAAACTTGGGGTATTCCAGCTCTGTGTGATCTGCAGCATTCTTATCCATTACCATTTGCACTTTTCAAAGCACACTGGGATACCCTCCTGTTACACCAGGGAAAAGAGCGTTGAACTTGATGACAGTCCCTCCTGTGAGCAACAAGTACCAGATGCTGCCAGGGCAACCCTACAGGCTTCATTGTTGCCACCGAGGGCACTGATCCCAAGCTGTCTGGCTTCATCCCAGCCTCAGCACAGATCAGCTTGAGAAACCCGAGCTGACTGTCTAAAAGGGACAGATTGAGAGGTCTGGGCTAGTACAGACAGCAGCTTTGCCAGAGGGACTAGATTGAGGCATGGGAGAAAGGCCAGTAGGGAGCTACTAAGAGTCCTAGGCTGTCAGTCAGGCATCTTATAGTCAAACTGTGAGCAGTGCTAGAGAGCTCCTGAGTCCCTTCACTGAATAAAGTAATAAATATGCCACTGCACCATGAAATGGCCTCTGGGTGGCTATAGAATGCTTAATTATTGATTAATCTTCAGTAATGAATGAATTTGAACACAAGTGCTGCTAAGATGGCATATGATAGCTGGTACTCTCTGAGTGTAGAGAGGAGGCAGACAACCCTGCTCCCAAGGCAACAGACTCTACTTTGGCTCCTGTTTCCTAAGGATAGATTAGCCAAACCTTTGAATCCGAATGTTCCCATGGGGTTGACAGTCCCTGTGGGTGCCACTACAGTTCCAAGATTAGAAAACAAAATAAAGTAGGTGATAAAATGATAACAGGAGACAGAAGGCAGACTATCAGTAAAGCCACGGAGAATGACAGGGGAAAGAGCTGTTTGCTTCAACATTTATTGACCTTCTATTTACCAGGAATTGAGTTTTCAATGTTGAGTAAGAAATTGTCATGTCTTTCAGTTGTTCAGTTAGTAGGATAAATAGAAAATTTCAATTTGATGTCCAACACAATTATACTCAACCATGCCTACAAAATTCTGGAAAAATAAGATTACGACCAGAGAGGACTGAGCAACAATCTCCAAGTTCAAAGTGGCCTTGAGATAAAAAAAAAAAAAGAAAAGAAAGAAAAAAAGACAGTAACAATAAAAATAAAGGTTTTCCTTAAATTGGAAGAGGGGATTGTGCCCTAATATAATCACATCTTTTCTCCACAAGGAAGTCAGTGTGGGCTTGCATCAAAGGCATCCCTGCAGGCACTGCCTCCTTGTCACTGATTGGCTGCTGGATCCCATGCAGCTCTTCAACCTCCCTGACTTTTAGTTTCCTCATCTGTTTAATGAAGATTCTGGTGCCCCCTTGAAGCCATCTTAACAATGGGAGAGATGTTTGCTTAGAAAGTGAAGAGATGCTAATGAGTAGAAGTCACTTATGTACTGTCTAAATGTCATTTATTAATTTAGTAATCACAGTAACTGTTTGGAAGTGTCAGTAGTAATCCTTTTATTACATGACAACCATGTTCAACAATCTTTTATATCCATTCATAATCAAAGGGAACTATGACACAGGATAATAAAGGATTCCCCACCTGCAGAGAAAGACAAATTAGTATGTTCCCTAAGATCATGACCCTGGCCTTGGCTAATATAGAATTAAAGTCAACTGCTATTTGTCAGCTATGTAAGCTTGGGAAACTGCTTAATCTTTCTGGCCAGAATTCTATCTCCCTCATCCATTGGGTGATGATGATGATAATACCAATGATCATAATAAAGACAGCTCCTCTCTCGATTATTATAAGCCCTAAGTTCTCTATTACCTATAGGTCCCTTAGCATAGTCTCTGCATTTAAAGATTCTCAAATATCAAGTGTTAAAATCAAAACTTCTAATATTATTATTGGGAGATGATACAAATTCGTCTCATTGGGGTAAAATATTCAACTTCCTGATTGAAGTCAGTAACCATATCTTCCATTGCTAGCACCGTGCTTAGATTTCCAGCCTACTCCCATATTCATAGATTTCATTGGGAAGCACTCAAGAGAGTATAAAGGGACATTCCTTCACCTCCAACCAGCAAGAGAGGAGAGAAATAGCCTAGAATATTAGAATGTCCACAGGACTTACCACCTTGTGCATTTTTTTCCCACTTTGAAAGCAGAATTGTAGTCAACCATGTCAAAACATGTTATCAAGATTTTTATCCTTTCCTTGGTAGAAATCAAAGGAGAGGAGACATTCCCATGGAGATTGTTAGAAGGAGACAATGCCTCCACTGGTTAACTTGGATATAAAATTTATTGCTACCTACTCCAGTGTGTACAAAGTAGAGCTGCAGGAAGGTGGAAGAGAGGGTGAAGGTATACATCTTTGTCACAAGGTGCTGTTAGAGATTCACTTTGAGGAATAAGTTGGATTTTGAATAAGGGAGAAAATGAGAAAGGTTTCTCTACATAGGACAAATAGCTTCTTTAAAACCATAATGTCACAAGGACACACAAACATTCTAGAAATTTTATTTGCCTTTTTTTCATTTAGATCAGGTGTTATTCTATCACAACCTATCTGGAGATCTTTAGGTAGACCAGGCTGGCCTTGAATTTCTGACAGTCCTCCTAGGTCTGCCTTGTGTGCCCAGTTGTATTTATGCTTTTTCAAAGCAACATCCATAGTTACATACAATGTTGACGTCATAGATCTGAGGCTGAGTCACAGAATTGGTACCTGGATATGTGATGCATTCGAGTTATTAAAGTGCTGATAGACTCGTAGACTCACAGGAAGTAGGCAGGACATAAGACTTCTTTCTCTTTCTCCATTGGAAGCCATTTTGCAGAGGGTACAGCTGGAGTATATATGACTAGCACTTGAGAGAGACAGTTCCTAACAATGTCTTTGAAAGAATTAACTCTGGTTTGCACATGATCATGGGGTAGATATTACATTAAATTTGAAAAAAAAAAAAACCCTAAGAATTAAAAGTAAAACATAAAAAGAAGAAATGAGAAAGGAACCAATAACCCAAAACCCCAATACTACAAGTAACTTCCCTTACCCTGTGTGAAGTCTGAAAAAGCAGCTGGGGACAGTTTGTCCTGGGAGGGAAAGAAGGCAGAATGAGCTGGCATAGCACTATTTTCCAGATCTTAGGTGGGCTCCTCCACAAAAGAGAAATCACCAGGCAATAGCCTTTCCCATTTCCTGATTCTCCTCCCCCCTACCCCCATCACGCACCATTGAATGCTTGCGGGGAAAGAAATAAACAGTCAGATAGAGTTCAAACCAAGAAAAAAAGGAGTGGGGGATGAACCAGATTCTCTGAGGGAAAAACACAATCAGCAATCCAGCAAGCAGCAAGAGAAACCTGGACAGCAGAAATGCTAAAAGCCAGAGAGCGAGGTTCTTGCAAAAGGAAATCAGATATGAGCTGCCAGGTGACACGGCAGCTGAAAGGTCAGAGCTATTTTGGGCTGAACATGAAGAGGCTTCAGGCATATCAGGACAAAAAAAAAAAAAAAAGAGTACAAACTAGAGAAGGTTCCGAGACAGGCAGCCGCATTGATTAGAGAATGGCTGTTGGCTGTGTGGAGAAAGATGAAAGGCGAGAGACAGGCAGGAGCAGCCAGGGAGCTGAGTGCCCACGGTACATCAACAGCACTTGGTAGTGACAAAGGACTCAGCATTGTGTTTATTTCTTATCTCACCCGTGATTGTTCTTTCCTTGTAAAATGCGTTCAATCACGCCACACTCATTTATTGATCAACATGCCTGTGCCTTTTAGTGTGCAAGTAAGGCAAAGTTAAATAGGCTATAGTCTCCAACCTTGCAAGGCTTGCTGGCTAAGACCGAATACCTAGCAGTCAGTGCATTACCCCACTGAGGGAAAAGTGCTCAAGAGGTCACAGGAATCCTAGAAAAGGGACCAATGGCCTGTGAGAAAGAACGGGGAAGGCTTCAGGAGGTCTCTTAGCTAGATTCTGATGAAAGTCTTCACAAAGTTGAACAGATCTAATGAGGGAGGACTTTCCTACTATAGAGAACAGGATGATTAAATATTCAGATTAATGTGTCCAGCCCAGTTAGGCTTAACTTTAGCTGCTACAGATTTGGGCTTGTGGATCATGCAAGGAAGAAATTTGTGGAAAGCAGGCTATAAAGGAAGTCAAAGATTCTTTCAGGTTAGACCATGTAGGTGATCAGGCAGATGAACAGCAAATACCCTCAGAAGTCAGCCATAAACAGAGGCATTGTGGGAGATGGCAGACATTGACAGGCTGGACATGTTGGTGGGAGTTATGCAGTTCCAACTTCAAGGAGCTTAGCAATCAATAAAGGAATATTTGTTGACACCCTGGCATGTTCCCCGTACAAAATGAAGATGAGACAGTCCTCATTGTAACTGGAAAAAAAAAGTCCCTCAAAGCATTATGTTATCGATTATTATGGTATTAATGAGCCAATGAAAAATTATTAATTAAGAAAGTAAAGAGTATAGCAGCAACACAAAATCAACATGTCGAGTAGAAGAGCCTACAAGGCAAGTCTCAGCTCCAAGTATTTGTCAAGGTAACGTGAGCCTCCCCGAACCTCACTTACCTAAAACCAAGAAGTTTATTATCACTTAACTGGAGATATGTGGTTCAACTGTCTCATGGGATGATTCTCCCCTGGTGGGATTCATGTAGTTCCTGAGAGAGACCCATTGGAGCTGGTCAGAGTCATCTAGGACAAGCAGAGGGTTTCTTTTCATTTCCTGTATATGTTGCTTCTACTGACTGAGCTGGCACAGATTGCAGCAGCTCAGGCATCTGCCTGTTTCCATTTGTCATCTTGATGGTCTTTTTGTACTTCCTTAGAAAGCCATACTTTTGGGCGATCAAATGCTGCATGGCATTTGGCTTTCTTTTGAGGGTGCACTATAAAAGAGAGTGATTCTAGAGACTAAGAAAGAAGTCTGGCTTCTCACAACCTAACCTTGGAAGGTATGTAAGGCAACTTATGTCACATTCTATAGAGGAAAACTGAAGTCCCCAGGACAAACTGCTGAGGCCTAAGCATCAAGAGACAGATCTTAGACCAGGAAAACAGGCTACTGTGTTCTGTGTACGAATAAGGATGAACGAAGGTAAGAGGTCACTTTGGAAGCTGTCAAGGAAGACACATTACTGAGGAAGTGTGTTTAAATGGGTCCTTACTTCCAATGGTGAACTCAAGGTCATTTGTATCTATTTTTTAGAGGACCTGGGTTTGACCTGTGAGGCTCTCCTTTTCCACCCATGTGCCTGATAATAATAAAACCATACATTAAAACTTATATCCCAGTGTGTAAAGGAAAAGGAATAATATCATTAAAAAGGAGAGTAGAACTATACAAAATTAAAAACAGAAGGTATGCTGATGACACAATGAATGGCCAAGATGGCCAAGCTGATGCTATTTAGAAAGGGTTAAGGAGGAACCAAGAAACTGGGTCCTCCAGCTTCTGCACTTTTTAATAAAGGTTGTGCTTCTTATATGTGTCTGTGTACAGATATTTGTCCAGACACAATCTTGGTATTAGAGAGCATGGAAAGACTGCCTTATCCCCAAATGCCACCTTCTCTAATATGCCCAAGGGTCTCCTGCTCCATCATTAGTAGATCATTCCTCTCAGTGAAGATCTCTTGTCTCCTGAGATCACACATCACCATGGAAATATTCTGGAAGACGTAATACATTAAGATATCATCAATTACTAACAATGTAGTATGCCCTTGAGAGTTCCTTTCAACTGTAATAGTCAAGATATTTTAGGTTGCCCAGTGGTTAAAAACATACCCACAATCTTAATTTCCTTTTTAATACAACAAAATTTACTCACTTATACATAGCCCCCTGCATGTCTGGGCAACTCTCCAGGGCAGCTGTCTTCCATGTGTTGGCTCAGTCCTCCAGGCAGCTTTGATCTTCTGACACCTCTGAATCAACATGTGTTCCCATGATCTTCACAGCAGGAGAAGAGAAGCCCAGCAAGTTATATACCAGCAATTAAAGGCTCTGACAAGGAACTGTCCTGCATCCTTTCAGGTCTCATTTCATTGGCCAGAACAAGTCACCTGGTAACCCCTAGCTACAAAGGAAGCAGGAAGCAGGAAGCAAGAAGCCTCTCATGTGTCCAACAGAGAAAGTAGATATTGACTAAGCATAATATGTAGTTCAGAGACTTAAAAAGAAATACTGGGTTGAAAAAAATCACATTGTACTTGAAAGATATTCAATAGTTTTAACAGAGAGGGGCTGTTACTACAGGTCAAAGTGGCAGGTTGAGCTGATAGATTTTCATGGCAGATTGGTTGTAGACCCTCTACTCAAACTTGTAGGATAGCAAAATTTTTATTTTTATTTTACATGCCTATGGTTGTTTTGTCTGTGTGTATATTTGCATGTCACATATGTGTGTGGTTTCTATAGAGGCTAGAAGAAATTATCAAATTCCCTGGAACAGCAATAACATATTTTTGTGAGTGCTAGGAATTGAACCTAGGTCCTCTACAAAGAGAGCTCGTACCCTTAGCTGCTGAGCCATCTTTTCAACCTCAGGTTTCTTATTTTGAGAGGATAGCAGGATTTACAAATAACTTATGCATATCCTCCTATAGACTTTAAATCAGCTCTCGATTAGCTATTCTTAATATAATGTAATTTTTACATAAATACTTGCTATGCTCTATTGTTTGAGAAATAGTGACAATAGTTTCTGTTTGGAGTTGGGATACAAAACCCAACTATGTTTGTCAGTTTTTTATTACAGTGATGAAATGCCTGGGGAAATCAAGTTAAAAGAAGAAAGATTTTTATTTTGGGTCATGGTATCAGAGAGTTAAGTTCAGAGTTGATTGACTGTATAAGTTTCTGGGCCATCATGGAGCTAAAAACTATGCACCAGGATCCTGTAGTAGAGGAGGTTGCTTACTTTATAGGAGTCGGGAAACAAGGGTTGGGGGAGTGGCTAGGGACAAATAATATTCTCTAAGAAAATGTCTTCAATGTCCCACCTCCTCCAACTGGATCTCACTTTCTTGAGTTTCATTACCTCTCAGCGATCCATTCATGTATTAATCACCAACAAATTAATCCATGGGTAACATTGGAGTTTGTAGATTCCATTCATCTTTGAATACTGTGGGACTCTGGACTAAATATTCTATGTTTGAGTCTTTGGAGGGCTTTGTAAGTCCATACAGTAGCAGACAAAGGACCAAGGTACATAGATATACAAGATGGTATGCCCTCCCAGAATGACAGAAAATGTGCAAATAGAAGTGGCCCTTGACAGGGAAACAGAAAGCATATTCCCAGGACAAGAATTCTGTCTTCTAAATGACATTAAGTCATCTGTCTTTGCATAAAATGTTAGGAAGCTTCCATCATCAGAAATCCAATAATCTCACAGTAGTCTTTAATAGTCACAAATGGAGACAGTAAGAGGGCAGGTATAGGTATTCCTGCATATGTCAAGAAAAAAGGGAGATTGAAATGAGCAGAATCAGGGCTGGAAATGAGAATTCAAGCAAAGAGGCAAGGTGGTTAAAAAGCAAACACAAAGGACAATGACAACAACAACAAAAATTCAGAAAGCTAATGTGAGGAATCTGGAGAAAAACAAACTGGTACTCTGCAGAGGGAAGCACTCTGGGGAGGGAGCAGCAAGCCTCATGATCTGGATAGGAACCACGTTGGGAATACTAAACTATCCTAAATAAAGGAGGTGCTTTTTCCTCTCTCCTAGGACTGATAGGCATCTGTCCCCATATCCATCAGCAGCTCTAGGGTGCCTGTGCCTCTCAGTCCAGACTCCTGCCATCTTGCATCTTTGACCCTAAATTACAACAAGTCATACTTGCTAAATATCCAACCAATACCCTTTATTTCACCTTTTGAGTTTTAAACAGTTTTAAACTTACAGACAAGTCGAGGAGATAACAAGATGTCCTACTTTATTATCTTGTTACTCTATGTCTTATTATTTTCATCTTACATTAGCAAGATAATACATTTGTCACCACTAGCGAACTGCTATTGTCGTTGTTTCATTGCTATTGTATTTTTAACTTGTTTTTTGTTAATATATTGGAATTTTTAAAACTTTTGTGGTTACCTGGAGTCACCAGTGGTCATATCATGTATTTAGAAGTGCAGTAGAAGGGGCTGTGAAACAGCCAGACTTTGTATATAAAGATGTGAGCTTCCAACAACAGTCTGGATGGCAGAACTACATACACAAAACCCTCCAGGGCTAAAGTTTATGTGCTGAAGTTGAACTTGAATGAAGTCAAACAAAGCCAGAGGGCTTATCAAGACATTGAGTCCATGATACCTAAAAATAATCAATATAAATACATAACAAAAATATCATCACAGTGTATTATCTAAGTATGAAATTACAAAAAATAAGTACATCATACATGTGTACATACAAACATACATACACATACATGATACATACCAAGAAAAGCCTCTGAACTCTAAACTTCAGAAAAGAGTGTTAGGCTATCCCAACACCCTCTCTGTTGCTGAACCTTGAGACTTTCTCTCACTAAAAAGCTAACAGTAAGTTCTTCAGTGGCTCAGTTACTTAGTTGTCTCAGGATGGAGGGCAGTCAGTGGCAGATGCACCTCTGGGTCTCTGTATAGATTTTAAGCTACAGTACTTTCCTGATGCCTAGATGATTACAGTTCTAATATTTTACCCTCTAGATTGACTTCATCTATCCAAACCCCTCAAACAAATAGACCAAAGACAGACTGAGTCTTTTCAAATATCTCCCTAAAGAGCCAGATTTTCAACCTGTTTCAACCAGTAGTTATGATTGAGGAGTATTTTCAAAGCCAGATAGACTTCCTTTTTCATCTCAGACAGATGATTCGATTATTTTCATGTCTATGAATTTTATGATTTTTAAAGATACCTGGTGCTGTTCCTTGTATAATTCATATAGGTATCCAGAACACCTGAAATCAGAGATAGTCACTGTCCATAACTGTACTTTACCTGAGTTCATACAAAAGGACTAATGCTAGCACAACTCTCTCTCTCTCTCTCTCTCTCTCTCTCTCTCTCTCTCTCTCTCTCTCTCTCTCTCTCTCTCTGTATGTGTGTGTTTGTGTGTGTATGTGTGTGTGTGTGTGTATGAATGTATATGAGTGTGTATGTCTGTGTGTGAGAGTATGACAGTGTGTCTCTATAACCACTACTGGAGTAAAAGAATTTCTGGAACCTAGTATAGTCACAGTATAGTGATTCTGAAAAACATCATAGGGAGAGACTCTGGAGTGAAGGCAGACAAAGCATTGATAAATTGATAAGAGAAAATGAATGATTCCAAAACTATTGGGAGTCAGTATTTTGTTCTAGGAGAGGATTCTCGGAGACTAGCAACTGACAGCAAGAAAGGCAACAGAACACTGATAGCTTAAAACAAGTGGGCACAGTCAACCCCTCCCTGAATGCTACATGAGTCCTCTCGAGTGCCTTAACATCTATCTCAAAAGGCAACATTTCTACTCTGAAGCCTTAAACTCACCTGCTTCCAAATTTCTATCTCACATAGTTTGTGGGCACAAGCTAGAAGATCCTTCTTTAAACTTTGATCTTTGATTTCTAGTTTTTAGCCCAGTTCAAGGTTTCCATTTCATTAGTGGAAAAATATGAGAGCCCTCCAGTGGCCAAAAAGGAAAACCAATAAATTTATCCCACTTCTAATTTATAACACTTCTAAGGGAAATCTCTACAGTCTTGTTAAATAAATAAATAAATGAGATACAATAAAAGCTGCCTCCACATTTCACAACAAGACGTCAGTGTCGAATAAGGTGTGACTTTTATTATCATTCCAACGACTCTCAAATAACCTAAATAATTCTTAACCTTACTGGACAGAGAAACAGCACTGAAAATAAAGCCAGAGATAAAATATTGCAGTCTTCAGAAGAAAAAGCCCTTGGGTATATCTTCTTAAACAGAAATTTGCTATGTAACAGTACAGAAACAACCAGGAAGAGTTAACATCCATTGTGGTCAAGTACAAGAGGTAGAGAACTCACTGTAAAGAATGTGAGCTCCTCTCTTTGAAGATGTAAATCTGGAGCCATGAGAATGGCTCCTAAATCCTAATAGGGAATTATATAGATCTATGGCTAGACTGATTCTTTTCCCCACCCCCTGGCTTATCTTTGCTGCACACTTTCTCTTATCCCTGCTAATGGAGGGGATCAGTAGTGCAGATAATTGAAAGGTTGTGTGCCAACAAACTGCTTTGTGGTTGCTGCCAAAAACTCCCCAGTGTTGCGTGGTTAATGAAAAGTCAGGCAGTGGCGGCTCCCTTTGCATATCGCCCCAGCATAATCATAATAGCTATTATTTATTGAGCCTACACTATGTACCAGATTAAGTGTTTTAAATGCAATTATCTCATCACATCATCACCTATGGCCCGATGAAATTGGTGTAATTTTCTTTCACTTATCGATGAGAAAACTGAGGCGCAGAAGGTCAGGTACCTTCTAATAGGCAATCTATCCATTTAGGTGGGAAACCGTGTGTGCGCAGGTAGATTCAGTTCACACATGCAGCCATTTTTTGCTATGCCACCTTAAAACGCCACCGTGTAGCCACTCGTGGATGAGGAGTATTTTCTTCAAATGTGGGATTTTTGAGTATTTTTAGAGCACTAGTCGTGCTTTCTAGAAAGGACATTTTCAGGGTAGGTATCTGTAAGCTTGCTGGATTATCATTTATTCTAAAATTTTCAGATCATCACATATATATGTGTGTGTGGTGGTGTGTTATGTACATGTGTATACTTAATGAGTTTCTTTGCAAACTTTGGGCTTAAAATAGCTTGGTTTTTTTTTTTCAGAATTATTTTCTCGCCTTGATTTTGGTGCTTCATTCAAGTTTGAGTCTTTCTTCAGACAATTACAGGAAACTCCTAGTTTCTTCCTTTGCAGTGTCCCCTCTGTATGTCCTTCAATAGCGTTACCCCCTTTTTGACATAAGTGCCCACAGTATAGCTTTAATGGGGGCCCAGATACCAACAGCTTTTTGCTCTAGCCTCATACTATTGCCGTCTTCCAGATCTCCAGGAGCTGACTGGTCATTTTATTTTTATTTCAATTTCACCTTGAACACAAACTCGCTGGCTTTGAGTGTCCTGCATAGCTTGTTAAGAAAATTATATTACTTTGCTAAGTGTGTGGTATTTAATAACCTTTCCGATCATGATACTTACCACTGTTATAATCATTACTGGGCAAAGAATGAGTAAATGTTTAAAGTTCGAACTCGCCAGCCAAGAAAATAGTGACTATCTGAGCTCATCTTCATATTAATCTTCATTTTTATACCATTTTTTCTCTCTTCTGACCTCCTCTCTATGTCTGCTCTCAAATAAACTACATTTACTAATTTTCTATACCTCGGGATTTAAAAAAATTGATTCTCTACTGTCAGTTCTTTCTACCTTGTTTCCTTAACTGTCTATCTACTCATCTTGTAAGACTTATCCCAAAGGTTTCTATACTTAACCCAGGGTCCCTAGGCAAAGACAACGCCACCTTTGCCTGTGATTTTTTTACTGTGACACAATGTATAGGCTGTTTTTTTTTTTAGTAAAAGTTGATATGAATACCTTTCTCCTCCACTTTGAGCCACCTGGGTGAAGGAGAGTGCAATGCTCTACTTTCTATGTTTATTGTCAAACACGATCCCCTACCACACTGGGGAGGAGAGATGAGGGAGGATATCATCTAGAATTTGTATCACTGGGATAACTAGTCACAGATCATATCCTGAGTGGTCAGCAATAACTTACTTGATCCCATCCAGATGCCCAATAAGGAAGGGGGTGAAATGGCACTCCTGAAATCATGGAGCATTTAGAATAAAATATAAAGATGTATTTCATCTTTCCCAAGAAGAAAGGAAAAGAAAGCCAGGGGAGTGTCAAGGGATTAAGAAATCAACCAGGACAAATAATTAAAATATGAGTGTGACAAAGGAGACAAGAAAGATTAGCATCCACACAGCACTCTTCGATTGGGCTAGGGACATTTTTGACTCATGCAGTTTTGACTGATGATGGCAGCATTCATGTAGCATTCTGTCCCAGTCTCCAGCTGCCAGTGTGAAAACTTGGAGATATTCTTACTACTTCTGCTCAGTACTCATTGGTGCTATGATCTGATTGAGTACAAGCATGCTGGAGTAATCTCAAGTTCAAAGGAATACAGGGAAATGGGAAAGAGCAGGGAACAAGCAGACGGTAAGTTGGAATCCTGGGTCTCAAGTCAGAGGTATAAAATGCTGGAAGCTGCTGGAATTGAGGAATACTTGCAGATTGCAGCAGCTGCATCTCAAGTGTATTCACTGTAGTGGTCCATTTCAAACAATGTCTGGCAACTGCCCATATGTCTATCCTGTTGTCTATATATAACCAACTGAATTTTAATATACTTACCATAACTTCTACTTATATGTAATTTGTTGTTATTATTGTTGTCGTTGTTTGAGACAGGATACAGAAAATAGTCCTGTATGTTTCAGTCTTTGTTATTGTTAGCCGAGGCTAACCTAAAACTTGGAGCAATCCTTTTGCTTCAACCTCCTCAGAACTAAGATTGCTGTCACTCACCAGCAAGTCCAGTGACTGATTTCTAAACTTGGTCATTATTTCTGCTTTCTAGTTTGCCTTGCTATGCTTCTATAGGAGAATTGGCTCAGTATTCACAGTATCTGTTTTTTTTTTTCCTTCTGTAATCATATCTCTTAGCCTCGCCTGCCCAGATACTCATGGCACATTTTATTAAACTTTCTACACTTTCCTGAAATTTTAAGTATGCTTTACTTAGGTGAACACTTGTACAAAAATTAATAATGTCCTAAATATATTATTTAAAAAGTAAATTAAAATTTTATTTTACATTATTTAAATAATATAAAATGAATTATGTAAAGAAATTTGAATGGGATACTATGGTATCTTTTTCAATTAAGTAAGTAGGTATAAACCTCAAATATTCACATATATTATAATTGAATATGTATATGAAACAATAGATAGAAAGATATCAACTTTTCTTTACCTACCTACCTAACCATTCTTTACAACATTCAAAATGCATGCAGACTCTATTTATTGCACTAATCTCTTCTGGCTATTGCAAGTCATTGGGCCTCCTTGTTAAAAGAGAGGAACACTTTCTAACCATTGTTTGAAACAACAAGTTAAAACAAAATGGAACAAAAGCTCTCCATATACTTCTAAATTTGAATCTCATAGATGATCTGTATGTGAGTACAATGTATTGTTTTAAACAGGTATTCAGAAACTCAGAATATAATAGAATCCGTACTCTTGCTTATGCAATAGCCAGTAAGGTCATGTGACCAAGTTCTGACTAATGGGTGTTAGACCAGCTTCTGCTCTGAGAGGAAAAGGTGTTCCTTTATCCTTTCCCCATTCTGATCCCCCTTGAATGACAGAAGAGAAAGAGATCTCTTTTAATGTGTTAAGGGTACCATTTTATGGATGGTTGTTAAGAAAATGAGAGGATCTTGAGTCCATGACACTGAGGATTTAGTTTACCCATGGTATGAGAGATTGTGCATGCCCCACGTCTCATCTCTTTGACCTTCTCTCTGGTGTCAGCTGCAGATGCAGTGGGAATTCCCAGGTGAGTTCTGAATCAAATCACACTCACAGTGTCCTGCATCAAGTGCACTTCATGGGCCTGCAATTTTTTGGTCACTCGACTTCTGCTAATATATGAATATCACCAGACAGGGATTGCGCAGGTAGTGCACATGCGGGACTAGAATGAACAAGACTTTTTATACTCTTGGAGAAGACTGATCAGTAATTGGAAATAAGAAACTTTAGAAAAAAGGGCCTTCTCCTCATCTTTTTAGTGGACCATTCTGAGATGCACATCTCTTACGTAGACAATTCTGGCGTATATTTAAAAAGTGTCTTATGAAGTCAGTACAAATTTTAGCTCCCTTACATTTATTTATATATGATATATATATATATATATATATATATATATATATATATATATAGA
>NW_021604588.1:14088523-14102351 GCF_004785775.1 Grammomys surdaster
TTAGAAAAGGAAATTCTCAAATTCATATGGAATAACAAAAAACCCAGGATAGCGAAAACTATTCTCAACAATAAAAGAACTTCTGGAGGAATTACCATCCCTGACCTCAAGCTGTACTACAGAGCAATAGTGATAAAAACTACCTGGTATTGGTACAGAGACAGGCAGGAAGATCAATGGAATAGAATTGAAGACTCAGAAATGAACCCACACTCCTATGGTCACTTGATCTTTGACAAAGGAGCTAAAACTGTCCAGTGGAAAAAGGACAGCATTTTCAACAAATGGTGCTGGTTCAACTGGAAGACAACATGTAGAAGAATGAAAATTGATCCATTCTTATCCCCTTGTACAAAGCTCAAGTCTATGTGGATAAAGGACCTCCACATAAAACCAGATACACTGAAACTAATAGAAGAGAAGGTGGGGAAAAGCCTCGAATACTTGGGCACAGGGGAAAAGTTCCTGAACAGAACTCCAATGGCATATGCTCTAAGATCGAGAATTGACAAATGGGACTTCATAAAATTGCAAAGTTTCTGTAAGGCAAAGGACACTGTCAATAGGACAAAACGACAACCAACAAATTGGGAAAAGATCTTTACCAATCCTTCATCTGATAGAGGGCTAATATCCAATATATACAAAGAACTCAAGAAATTAGACTCCAGACAACCAAATTACCCTATTAAAAAATGGGGTATAGAGCTTAACAAAGAATTTTCAACGGAAGAAACTCGAATGGCCGAGAAGCATCTAAAGAAATGTTCAGCATCCTTAGTCGTCAGGGAAATGCAAATCAAAACAACCCTGAGATTCCATCTCACACCAGTCAGAATGGCTAAGATTAAAAACTCAGGTGATAGTAGATGCTGGCGAGGGTGTGGAGAAAGAGGAACACTCCTCCATTGTTGGTGGGACTGCAAGATGGTGCAACCACTTTGGAAATCAGTCTGGCGGTTCCTCAGAAAATTGGACATAGCATTACCCGAGGATCCAGCTATACCACTCCTAGGCATATACCCAGAAGGTGCTCGAACATATAATAAGGACATATGCTCAACTATGTTCATAGCAGCCTTATTTATAATAGCCAGGAGCTGGAAAGAACCCAGATGTCCTTCAACTGAGGAATGGATTCAAAAAATGTGGTATATTTACACAATGGAGTATTACTCAGCTATTAAAAACAATGAATTCGAGAGGTTCCTAGGTAAATGGATGGAACTAGAAATTATCATCCTGAGTGAGGTAAGCCAATCACAAAAGAAGACACATGGTATTCACTCACTGATTATTGGATATTAGCCTAGAACCTTGAAATGCCCAAGATGCAACTCACAAGCCACATGAAGCCCATAAAGAAGGAAGACCAAGTGAGGGTGATTCGGTCCTTCTTAGAAGGAGCAACAAAATACTCAAGGGAGCAAATATGGAGACAAAGTGAGGGACAGAAACTGAAGGAGGGGCCGTCTCAAGACCACCCCACCTGAGTATCTATCCCATGTGCAATCACCAAAGGTAGATGCTGATGTGGAAGACAGGAAGTGCATGCTGATAAGAGCCTGATATGGATATCTCCTCAGAGGCCTTCAAGAGTCAGACATATTCAGAGGCAGATGCTCACAACTAGCCATTGAACTGATCATGGGGTTCTCAATGGAGGAGTTAGAGTGAAGACTGAAGGAGCTGAAAGGGTTTGTGGCACCATGAGGAGAGCAACAATACCAACCAACCACAGCTCCCAGGGTCTAAACCACCAGCCTGGGAGCACTAAGGGGGGGATCCAGGGCTTCAGCTGAATATGTAAAAGTGGAGGGCCCTGCTGGGCATAGGTGGAAGAAGAGAACCTTGACCTCATGAAGGCTGGATGCCCCAGGGGGTGGGAATTTTGAGGGTGGGGAGGTGGGAGTGGGGGGGGTGTAGATAGAGGTTACATCCACAGAGAAGAAGGAGGAGGGGCGAGGGGATTGGGGGTTCCGAGGGGGTGGTGGGGGATGGGGTAAGGGGACAACATAGGAAATGTAAATAAATCATCCAATAAAAAAAAAAAAAAGAAAAGAATTAGGGTTCATGCCATTCTCAAGACATCAAAATTGTAAGATTGTGATACTTAACATGGCATCCTTTGGCTCATCTGTTAAATCTCCGAAAATTCTGAAGATTCATAGCCAGAAGTAAACCATTGCTAGTTACCATAACCTTAATTGATAGTGTCATTACTCCAAAAGACGTTACTATTCTGATGGTCAAATCTTTACTCAAATTAACACTTGGTATTTATTAATCAGGCCAATGTGTTCTTTTCCATGTACCTGGTGTTGTTTGTGTTTACATAGAGATGACAGCTGACCACATGGAATATGTCCACTGCCTTATATAGAACAAGCCCTAATAGCTAAGATACTAGCAGAAACTTGCTTTGGCTGCATCCACTATTTGCTAAGAAAGTATCTTAAGTTGTTGTTTCTACCCCCATTCTCTAAATGGACAGTTCTGATAGATGTTACTTACATTTCCCAAGAAGATTCCATGAAAATATGTCCCTGCTATTCTGTGATGTATCTTTAAAGTGACTGTTTCTTTACTTCTTCAGACCAAATAAGACTTCCCCAAATAAGTTTTTGCTTTGGGTTTGTGTTTGGGAGAACACAAATTGATATAGCACCAGTTTCTAGTTTGACATAAAAGTCATAAATATTATTTATTCTATCATAATTTTAGTCACGTTATATCTGGCTGATATACTCTAATTCCATTGGCTCCTACTGTACATTTCCATCCTGCCATATCCTTTTAGTTTCAATTTCTACATAGAACTGTCCTTACCTGGTGTATGTCAGTTGAACTTTGAGAGAGAAAGACTTTGATTGACTTATCTCATCATTGCACACCAAGGCAATCCATAACCTGGATGTAGACTGACTGGCCTTTTGGGAAAAGTGTATTACTGGATGAATTAACTACGTCCAGAAAAGTGGCGGATGTAGGGTGATAAACACAAGGCTGTACTTCCAGCAAGGGAATAAGTGAGATACTTTCTCACACAGGGAGTTGTGAGCCCAGCCAGACTCTTGACTTAATGGAGAGCATTGCCATCTCTTGGCTGCACGTTATAGTCCATTTTTTTCCACCTTCATGTCCATGAAAATAAAGCTCCTCCATAGTTACTACATTCTGGTGGGTAACTAAAACCCTCTTCTGTAACAATCCACTTTTTTATTGTGTTGGCTACTTGCCTCATTGCTGTCACAACACACCCTGTCCCCACCCCCAAACACCCTAAAGAAGTAAAAAGATTTAGTCTCTTAACAGTTCTGGGAGACTCCATTCCACGACAGCAGGGCAAGCGTGAAGGCTAGAGAAAGTGTATACAGTCAAGAATAGAGAGTAGAGAATGCTGGTACTCAGCTATCTTTCTCCTATGCAGTTCAGTACCCAATTTCAGGGAGTTTGTGAGTCTTCCTACCTTGAGTAAGAATCAAGATAATCTCCACAATGATGCCTAGAGCCAACCTAATATAAATAATCCCTTCCAGGTATGCTTAGTGACTATTCTAGGTGATTTTAGAACATATAAAGGTGACAGCCAATTAACATTCATTTTTGTTATATTTTTAGAATGCCTCTGTGGTAACTTTTCAATTTTAGTCATTGTTTTCTCAATTCCAGTGAATACTATAGAATATCTTGCCTATACCCCAACTCTAAATCACTAAGCTTAATTTTTAAGGACATACATAAGTTATATTGTATATTATAAGGCTTTTAGGAATATGTCTGTCTTTTGCTCATTTAAATGCTTTCTGGAGTCTCAGCAGGAGCCTAAACAGACATTGGATACATTTATTTGATGATCCTTTGTTTTTTCTTCTGTCATATTATTATATACACTTAAGGAATTCTCCAAACTAAGTGATCAACAACTCCAACAAAATAAGTGTTTGGGACATTAAACATACATTGTCAAGACATATTATTAGCAACTTGGTGAGAAAAAAAGTAGATTACACAGCAACATGGGCTATGTTAGAGAAAAAGGTAACTCCAGTGTTACTCAGACTGTTCTATCCAAGTAAAAGACTAATGTGCATTGTCCCTTAATCAATGGTAGTAGTTCATGTGTAACTAATCTGTTAATATGGAAAAATAAAACCATTAATAAATAAGAACTACTAGAAACAAAATCATTTAATTGAACAGAATTCACTGACTTTTACTTATTATAATGTTTTATTTTCATATCTCAAATTTAAAAATAAAGAATATGAAATTTACTTTATATGCAATTAAAGTTATAGAAGGTGAATGACATCAGAATTAAGCTGTTTAATTCTGATGTCATATAGTAAAGTTAAAAATATATATACTTGAATTTTAGTCAGGCAAAGAAGTTGGTTTCCAGGAGACAATTGCTTAGAGAGCTTTAGATGACATTCTATTGGGAAAAACACAGATCGATCAAGATTATGTTGAAGAAAGTTGTGTTAATTTGCTTTCTGATGTTGTGATAAAACAGTCTGACCAAAAATCCACTTAGGGAATAAAGAGCTAACTTTAGCTTACACTTGCAGGTCACAAAAGATCACTGAAGTAAGTCAAGGTAGGGACTCAAGACCAGAGCAGAGGCAGGGACCTTAGAGGATGGTGCTTTCTGGTTTGCTTGAATACTTATACTCAGTTGCCTTCCTTGTACAACACAAGTCTACCTATGTATGAAGGGTCAGGCCAAGTCAGCTGCCTTCCTTAATTAACAGTTAAGACAGTCCCTCACAGACCAATCTATCTGATTGATATAATTCTTTACTTAAGGCTGTTTATATCCAGGCTGTGTCAAGTTAGCAATTAAAAACTACCTAGAACAGAGTTCCAACCACAGAGGAAAAGGTGGTTTCTTCATAATACACTGAATACAGCTCTTGGAAATCAGATATTCACGAGCATCACTCTGAAACTTCCTCATTGAGCTATGATGATGAAATATCCAAAGTTTCATCATTCTTCTAGAAAACAAGTTGTGCTTTCATTTAAACATTATAAGGCCCTTCCTTCCATATGTCAAACAATGCCAATCCAATGTAAACAAAGAAATAAATCAGATTCTGTTCTCTCAAGGGTAGATAAAGAGAGTAGCACAGAAAGTTAAGAAATGTGCACATTGAAATGAGCTATCAGAATACTCTGATAAGCACCTATTCTAGGGGACATGAGTGACTATAATAAAAAAAAAAGTAGTATGCCATATCAGACCGCTTCTGAAAAGGTGCTGCCTGGCATCATACAATTGTGTGCAAATTAATTAATTAATTAAATACTTCGTGTATTTAAATATATTTGTGTGTATATATATATATATATATATATATATATATATATACACACATATATATATGACTTTTGTAAAGATAAATGGCTTGATATATGGGAATCATTTAGAACTCTGTGTCAACCATACTAAGGACTCAATAAATTAAGATATTAAATAAAGATGATAAATTAAGATTATTGTAGTCAGTGAAGGAGAGTGCTTGCTGCTGAGAATGTAGCCGGGAATGATGGAAATGGGAGGACTTGCTAATTGAGTGGCAGGAGAGAAAGTAGAGTGGGGAACAGCACAGTGAGCAGCTCGCTTGTCATTACGAACACTCTAGCATTCCCAGGACCTCGGTCTTCTGGCACTCTCTAAAGCATCGCACTTTTGTCTGTGAAACATCTTTCACTCAACAAAATACTTGCAGCACGTGCTGCTCTGAAGAGTAATGGATTCACACAAGGTCACATACAAGGTCACATGGGGAAAGCCAAGGAGGGCCTGATTCTTGCTTGGTTCCTTCTTCAGCACACCAGATGGACTTCCAAATGAGGACTCATTTATTTGATTTATCCCATGAAGCACACATCCTTTTAAGATGACAAAAATTATCTTGGATGGGCACTAGAGCAGACTATTTTTCCTTGGGGCATGGAGCCATGGTTTATAATATAATAAGAAAGTAATCAGGATTATGGCCATAACAGGAAAGGAAAGAACCAACTATTTGCTGTTTGTTTGAACATATCCAATAAGATGTCAGATTATTTTAAGTAAACTAATTTATATACTTTCATATCAGTAAATAATGATAGTTTTGTAAAGTATGCCATATGCTTCTAAATTTCCTCATAATTTTAATAGAAGCTTTAATTCATGTAGTGAATTATTAATGTTAATTCATAACAGTTTCCAAATATTTTACTGTATAAACCAAACTAAAAATTTCAGCCACAAACTTGCTTCTTTACCCTGAGTCCTTATATTAAAATTTGAGCCAGATTGTGTATATAAGTTAATAGAAGCCCCGTTAGTAATGACAGTACTGAAAAAGACTGTTTATTAATCTCACAATGTTTATTATTGCAACAATAATTTTTAAGTGCATACCTGAAATGTTTACCATTTGATAAGCCAGACTTGATTGACAGAAGGGACAACAGGCACAACTTCATGGCCTCCAGGGAAAACCCATTCCCTTGAAAAATAGTCCCATTCACTTTGTTTCACTTTTAGGATCCCACAGTGAAAATTCCAGTCATAATTACACTTGATGATCATGTGTATCTTTTGGCAGAGGGGGAGCATGTGTATGTGTTTCTGTACAGACATATGTACACAGGAATATTTATGGCTTTAGGTGGACATCAAGTGTCTTCCTTGATCATCACCCACTTGTCTTTGAAAGGCAAGTTGTCTTCACAGAACCCAAAGCTTGACAAAGCTTTTATTTCTCCAGCCTTTCAATCACTAACTTTTCTTTCACCCCTTCCCCCCAGTCCCCTTTTCACCCATGTTCTCACTCACTGTAGAAATGAACTAACTTTTGATTGAGAACTATTGTACCACTTCCACCTCCATACAACTTTTCAAAATTCCTTTCCACTTGGGAAGTGTTCTGTGAACTCTTCAGAGATATCAGTGTTCCTATAAGGCTCTCATGATGTGATGCCGTCATCTATCCAATTGCTAACCATCATGAATACATTGATGTCTTTACTGGTCTATCTTCTGCACTGGAGAGGACTGTGAGCATTGGAGGTAGGAACTATGGCTTCTGTATACTTATTCATGCATCAATCATTCCTGTCTGTATGATTCACATTAAGCTTTCAGAGTATAGAATTGTGATTGACTAGAGAAAGGAATCAATGAGTGGTTGTTGAATACATAAACCAGAAGATAATAAATAAAAGCAAGTGAATGCCTGAAAAAAATCAAAAGATAAAGGGATAAGCTACCCTAAAAATACATTTACACTTCCCAAGCCTTCTCTAGACAGACCCTGGTTGCTGGTGATCAGAAACTGCCATCAGAGGCGAATGTAATGACCATCTCTCTTCCAGAACATTGTGTAGCAAGGTTCAGGAAAAGGCAGTGTGATGAGAGTGGGATTAAGCAGTTTGATAACATCAGTCTCCGATCACCATTTCTCATGGCGAACTAAATGATGAATGTGGGCCTGTCAGGCATCTATCGGGATTCTGGGAGCACCTGTCTTCTGGCTTCCAGGGTAGTTCTCTTGCTAGCTCTGAATAGGAGAAAAGAAAATGCACTTCCAAGTTTAACTTTGTCTCAGCCAAGCCAGAGACAGATTGGTTTTTCATTGTTTCTTAGAATCTTTACTAGGTGTTTGCTTTATTGTTGTTCTTTTTTCCTCTTGAGTAACTGCAAATGGGTTGGAGTGTTGTTTGATTCATTCATTAACATGTCCATGAATAGAATAGAGAGGGAAAACATCAGAGATTTTTTTTCAGACAGATTTGCAAGACAAAGCAACTGCTTTTCACTCCAAGCAACATCAGACTGTGATCCCAGGGATCCAAAAAGATGTAAGGGGTATCTCTGTAAGTTATGCTCAGCCCTGTGGAACATTCAAAGGTGACTAGACACTGATCAGTGTTTAGAATACGGCCAATAAAAGTTTGTGCTTCTTAGAGATGTCACAGTGGAATCTGCTGCTGGGGTTGTTAAAAGAATCTGTCTGTGTATTATCAGCCATTGTTTTGTAACCACTTGTGCAGACATCTACAGATTCCCCTTCTGAGTGGTAAATGGTATGCAAATTTGATCACTCATCCTGATTTTATATTTCTTAGAACTGTCATTCCACATTTCTGGAAATCCACCTAGCTTTACCTGCTTGACTCCCAAATTAAATCTCTTGTCATCTTTACCACTAAGGAGGAGAAGTTGTCCTCGGTGACTAGGAAGTCTCCTTTATGCACTCAGTGACTATCTGAGTTATGATAGCTAAAGTACAAATCAGATGGGAAATTAGTAATGACCTAGACAAATTTGATCAAATGATATATTTTAGTTGACATATACCCTTTGGATCCAAATAGAATTTTAAATTATATCCAGTTATCAATGTCTAACTCTTGAGAAATTGAAGTTACTAGCTTGGATTTCTAGATATCTTAAAAAAAAACAATTCCTCCAATGATCTGACCTAGCTTTGGTCTCTGTATTTGTTTTACAGTGCCACTCTAATAAATAAGATATGCTCACTGATGTAACAGTGACATGTCTGTTGTGGTGATAACCAGCGACACCCTGCTAGCACCTGAGGCCTGCTCCATGGAAGGAATTGTTTCTGGTACTATAAACATGGTATAAATAAATAAATAAATAAATAAATAAATAAATAAATGCTAGGGGATTCACATGTCACAAAAGAAACCTACTACTAATGTTTTACTAATGGCTCTATCAGAAAATGACTTATAAAGTTCTACGTTTATACTCATAGACCAGTGCAACTCTGGGTCTTTATTAAGTTTCACTTAGCAAGCGATGTAGACCAGGGGATCACTGAGTGCTTAGCCCTAAATGGGACATCTACTTTACCAACTCTCAGTCTCAGGGGACATTCTTGAAGAGATGATGAGAAGAAAAAATGGGCCAGAAGATTAAAATAAATACTGTGAGATGGATTGTCCACTGCTGTAATAAATGCACAGCATCTGTGACCACCGGCACAAGATGTGCAAGCAGAAGGAAGCATAGCACAAGGAAGACAGTGATCAGCAGGAGTTAGGGGGAGGGGCTAGAAAGAGACACTGGGGGTCAGTATGTTCACAATAAACTAAAAAAAAAAAGTCAAATTAACAAACAGTTAACAGCTAACTCTTTCCTATTGCTTCAGCTTTTCTACATATCAGAGACCACCTGGAGATGAGTAGCCACACCTTTACCCAGAGCATGTACTTAATAGTTCCCCACACCCCTCAAATTTAATACTGTGTTTTGCGAAGCAAAGGTTGATATAAAATGTTATTCATGAGTGTCACCCACATTAGATTATGTCAACACTTGGCCTACAGACATTGCAGTAGACAATAATGACCATGTCCTTGACATTTAGGAGTTATTTACACTTCCTGAATTGGATTAGCATCCAGTATTTGCTAATTGCTCTCTCTTAAATTACAGATCTCATAACTTCTGGAAAGGTGTGAGATCATTGTAATTATGCCCATTCTTAGCGGAAAGCATAGCATCTTGAATAAGTCCAGTAATTTGCTGAAAGTATACAGACATCCTCGAATTGCCCAGCCCAAGGATATTTATATGAGCTCTTAACTTTACAACCATGGCAATAGAAACTGTACCTCCAAGAACAGGAATTGAATACACATTTGTCTTTTAGGCCCTGTGTTACCACACTACTGGTGAAGCAAGCCTGCAGTAATATACAGCAGCTGTAATTTCAGTACCATTGAAATATCAATATTAGCCTTTAACCTTAATTCAGAATAACTGAACTTTTTAATTGATCACTTCTCTTACTGCAACTGTTTAGATTTTAAATTAAATCCCACCATTACATGGTAGAGTGCTAAGGGCCTTTCTGTACCAGGTAGATCACTTCCTTTGTTTTATAGATGCTAAGACTAAAACTTAAAGAGATGAGATTGCTCATAGCCATAAAGACAATGTCAGAGTTGGTATGAAATTAAGGACATTTGTAGAACAGTCTCTGGATGTTAGTCAAGAGTTTTCCAGTATCACTTGTAGCACAGTTCACAGTGAGTACAGTTCTGTGTTGTTCCTTTAATGAATGGGCTTTAGTGTGTAATTCTATAGATATTTAAATTGTTTAAATGCAGATAATTGATTTTCCATCATGGATGCTCATTTACATATTTTGAACTAAACCCTTCTCGGAGAATAGATAAATACCATGAAGATTAGAAAGGGTACCTTGAGGAAAAGGAAAACCGAGGTCTCATATTAACTTCCCTTTGAAGTATTGTAGAGTAAACTACACAAAACAGATCATGCAATTATAGTCTGGGGTAGAAACAGCAGAATCCAGCAACAGAAAAAAAAAATGAGTTTATGGACTCCACTCCATTTACAGGAAGGGCAAATATAGCCAATGCACCTGAGGAGCATTTTCCAAGATAACAGATGTGGTGTGAACATGGAAATGTAGGCAACATGTCCACCTTACTATCAGGGATGCAACATGGGTCATCCATAAATCCACATGGAAGAAAACTGTCTCTCCTGGAAAGGACACAGCTCTACATAAAACCTGAATGATTTTTCAGCAGGATGATGTGAGGAGCTAACTGAGTTAATAAAGGAATTAGGTTTATTTATATACTCTGTCTCCACAAGGTGAGGGGGAGTTCAATGGCTGTCATTGGGAGAGACCAGGGATGTCAGAAATTGTTCATATGTCTGGTAGGATTGATTTAATATTTATATTTGATTCTAAGTTAAATGAACAAATTGTAAGAGATACTCATAAAATAATATTGCTTATTATGTGTGATTGAAAAAAATCCAAATAAAGTAAAATTACAAACTAAACATTATCTCACATATTTCTCTTTTAACAAGAGCCTCATGTTACAGTAATTTACTATTTTTCACTTGTATAATGTATCTGCTGCAGATGTGACACCTGTATTTCAGAATGCATTAGTAAATTACATCAAGCATTTCATCTAGAACTCTTCATCTTTCATTACTATATATATATTTTATATATATATATATATATATATATATATATATATATATATATATACATATATACATGTATACATACATACCTACACATACACATATATACAAAATAAAATAAAAATTTTAAGACCACGTTATCAACCTTGGGACTTTCCTTATAATTGGAAGGCATTAGAAATAAGAACAGGAATGAAAGAACACACATTCAAATTCTCAATGAGAATTCTGCTCATTAGAAACATATAGACCTAGCTTATCTTGCCTGGTTTCTGTGCAGAGATCCAGGTTTACTAAATTGACAGCTACTGCTCTCTCTAAACTTGGAATTCATGAGATCATTTGATTTCAGTTTTGCTGAGGGATTCATTCCTTTCTTAATGCACCAAGAAAAAAACCATTCTAATCATCTGCAGAGGATTAGCTGCTCTCAATTTGTCCATGGAAAGTCTTTCACAGGAGAAGAAAGGGTAAGGTAACTTGTATGCTCTTGCCATAATAATAGAAGAAATGTTTGAGGTGCTGGAGAGATAGGTCATCAGACAGAAGCACTTGGTGCCCTTTCAGAAGACCTGAGTTCAGTTCCTAGAACCAACATTGGGCAGCTCACAACCACCATTCAATTCTACCTCTGGGAGATTCAATGTTCTCTTTTGGTTTCTGTTCTCTCTCTCTCTCTCTCTCTCTCTCTCTCTCTCTCTCTCTCTCTCTCTCTCTCTCTCTCTTTCTCTCTCTCTCTCTCCTCCCTCTTAATGCTCTCTTTCATATACATAAATAAATAAATAAATAAATAAATAAATAAATAAATAAATATCTCTTTAAAAGCTGTTTGATATCCATATAGTTTATAATCTACACACTGCTTTCACATTCACTTTCTCTTGGCCTTGCCACCGTTGTGAGTTCAGGTGGACCAGATTGACAGAGGCACATATACCTTACACAGTGCCACATGGCCAGCTCACTTGACAAGGCTCAAGTCCCAACATCAGAATCCTCTGTGCATGTCTGTGCAGTTGTGTGTGCGCGTTCATGAGTCGTTACACTTTACCTTGTTCAGCTCAACAGTAAAAGAGAGGAAAAATCATTTTTATCTCAGTTATCCCAGCAAAAGTTTCTTATACAAAAAAATCCCCCATTTTTCCTCTTAAGCTGACATAGCTGGAGAGGAGGAAGATATGGAGGAGAGGAGAAAAGGGATGGAGGCCAAGGCCAGATGGACACATTGAGCAGCTAGGAAAGTCTTAAGGAAAGTCCTGATGGAAATGAAGCTGGATTTTTCTTCTTTAAAGTTTCACTGTCTTGTGAAACTCCCTGAATATCAATTCAATCCATATCAACATGCATTTATTGAACACAACTATGTGTTCTATCACAAATGCAGCAGCATGGGAGACAAAAGAAAAGCATACTGCACAGTCCCCAAATACAAAGAAGCGCACATCCACTCGGAGGGGGAGGGATATGATGGCAATATACATGAAACAGGAGGAGACACATCCAGACATGACATATAACTGAAGGCTAATTTGAGCTACCATAATGTATAAACTAAATGATAAATGTGCTACGGAATGAGATCAAGAGAAAATTTGTATTCAAGGAAGTTTTGAGTGAACACTTTATGGAGCTAGTAGAGTTGAAGATAAATATGAATGGGTTACATCACTGGCAATTCTAACTACACAGTCCAGTTTGGCCCCTGAATTCAGATCCGAGAACTTCCAGTAGCCAAGGATTCAGGCTCAACTTGAACACTTTCTTACAGTGAGGGTATCACCAGTAGGACAGGCATCTAGCTATGTCATAGGGCTAGATCTGATTTTGCCCTGAATGCAGCCACCTCAACTTCCCATCCTTTGGCTCTTTCTACGTTCTGTGTCTTAGAGATCATCCAGAAAGACCCTGACTTGTCTCTTCTTTCATACAAGAAACCTTTAAGTGTTTATCGAGAGCTAGGTTTTTTCAACAAGCCTCTTCTTTCCTTTTGAACACTCCTTAGATTTTCTCCCAGTTGCAGGTCCACATCTTTGGTGTGGCTCAGGACAAGGATTAAAGTGTGTGTCCTTATTCTGGTGTGCTGTGTCCTTGCAGTGCAGGTTTTTAAGACCACAGGAGTTAGTGAAGATATGAACGGTAGGTACACTTTATATTTACTTTGCTGCCTTCCTCATGTGAAGTTGTGTTTATCTTGTATATTCACATTCCATTTCTATAGTTTGTCACTCTTTGGAAAGGAATGATAGTCCAGAGTGACAGTCTGAGAACATGCTTCAGATCATAACACGATGACAGAATCTAGAACATTTTCTTTCCACTGCTAAAAGGTGGAGTCCCCTGGGTACAAATTAATTCCTGGTACATAGCAACAGTCCTCACAGACAAGGATAGCTAGCCCAGGGTCCCTTCATGTAGAACATAAACTCACAGACACTGGAAACTGAAGAAGACTTAGACATCACCTGTTCTTACTCTATTTACAGACACAGAGACCAATAAATAAAAGTTTATTGTAGAAATTAAAAATAATCTGCACTATGTGAACTGACCAATCTCTCTGAGTATCTCTGTTGCCTCTTTTGGTTAGGCTCAATTCTCCATTGATAGAATAATTCAGAATAATTTGACCTCTAACTTTCCAAAGATCTCTCAGAAGCTAATGAACTGGCACACTGCCCTCTAAATCATTTATAGGAGCCAGCTTAGATGATAGATACAAACTGCTGCTTTTCATATTGCTTCTAGAAACCTAATTTAATATTTTCGTTCTCTCTCTCTCTCTCTCTCTCTCTCTCTCTCTCTCTCTCTCTCTCT
>NW_021604588.1:14102361-14107015 GCF_004785775.1 Grammomys surdaster
TCTCTCTCTCTCTCTCTCTCTCTCTCTCTCTCTCTCTCTCTCTCTCTGTGTGTGTGTGTGTGTGTGTACACATGTGTATGTATATGTGTGCATGTAGGGGGGTATTGAAGATCAAATTTAGGGTTTTGTTTATGCTACATAAGATTTCTGTCACTGAGCCACATCCACAGCTCTTAGGAATCCATAGTTAATTAACCAGCAATACTGAGATAGCAGGGTAGAAGGTAAAGAGCTGGATAGTTCCTCTCCTCTGACAGAGGGGTACTTGAGGCAAAGCATCAGAATGACTACATCCTTGATCAATTTGATCTTTCATAAACAGTGTTACCCTCCAAATGTGAGATACTACCAGCACAATGCCAATAATGAAATTCCTAAAATAAATTAATTTGGAATCTAATCAATGTTTAAAATCTAGCTCTCAGTCTGTAGAAAATATATTAAATATAGAAACTTGCTAAACAACAACCAAAGCAAACAGATACTGAATTTGGACTGTTCTTCTCCTCTTCCTTCAACAAATCAATCATTAGATCAGTAAAAGGAAAAACAGAATAGGCAGCTCTAGACCAAGAGCAGATTTAAGTAAATTTACACATGTAATCAAATATCATAAATAAGCATTGCTTAAATTCTGAATAAACATGCCAACTCTAAAAATTATTTTAAACAAATGAGGCCTTTTAGTGTGGACTGGAAGTTTAAAAGCACAAAGCAATTACTGAAAACGTATTAGAGATAGTAGAGTAATCTTCTCTATCTAAGGGGGATACAGAACCTTCTAACTCCCTGCCCAACTACCCGATACCTTAGGTAGCACTGAACTGTAACTGTGTCATGGGTCTTTCTCCTACCCTGTCTATACATATGCACAAATCTAATGACATTTGCATCTTAACTCAGCTCTGATCATACACTGTGGCTGGTGCAACCTGATGTATGATAGCAAACTTGAAGGATTTCCTTTTCCATTTTTAGCAATTTCAAAGATTTGTTGAATTTTCAGCAACTGCAGCATATGAATTTGGGGGAATTTCTTTTTTAATACTTATACATCTTTTCTTAAAAGAAGCATTTTATGTCTTCCTTGTAGCATATACAAATCACCCAAATTGCCGTTCTTTTGCTTGGTGATATCACTAAATAAAGTACGAGTTATTTAGACACATGCAATGTGACAGTAAATTTAATAACCCAAGATATGTCTGTCTATTAAGTGCTAGTGAGTGAAGAGTTTATACAGTGTGGGTACTCTGGATGAACGATGCTTCATGTCTCACCTGGGATGTACCAGGATGGTGAGAGATCCAATCACCTTATTCATGATGATGTGTGGTTTAAAACCTATGCAGTGTGAACTTCTGAAATTCTCCATTTTATAGGTTTGGCGTGTCCTTGACTATTGGTAATGGATCCTTGAAAAGCAAAAGCATAGACAATGGGCAACTCTTCTAATAGTATTTATGCCGTGAAAGACAAAATTGGAGGTAACATTAGGTCAGTATTTGATTAAAATGATACAATGAAAAAATAAGTAAACAAAACTTGGGAGAGATGGAAAAAGACTAAACAAATAAAACTTGGTGATTATCCAAGTTGGGTGATTAAGCTCTGATTTTCTGTATGCTCAGACATTATCATAACATACTATTGATTAAAGTCCGACTCGTAGAACTAGAGAGATGACTCAGTTGTTAAGGGCATTTGATGCTCTTGCAAAGACTCAGCACCAGTTCTCAGAACCCAGACTGGGTGATGTGTAGCTTCGGTTACAGAGTATACGATTGCATTCTGATTATTACAGGTGCCTATACAAATGGGGCACATACAGACAACCAGGCACATAAAGAAAAAGAAGTAAATGTACATTTTAAAAACAAAGGCTCGTAAAATGGGAGACATAGAACTGAAAGTTTCATATCTCTGACCAGTACTATGAAAATGATTGGGTAGAGACATTAAAATATCCTACGGCCTTTGAATGACTAGTGGTAAAGGCTATATTTGGTTTACAAGACCTACTGAGAACTTGTTCTGGCTTATAGGTTGTGAAAAATTGAAAACTTATGTGTTAGAATTCATGTTCAGTTTTTCCGGATGGAGAAATTTCCATAGTGCATTATTCCTGTAGTAAATGATAGGAGATATTTTCTTGTGAGGCTTCCTTCTAATCTGATCTGTTATAATATATATTAAATTTAAAAAAATGTGATTCAAGTCAATCAACTTAAAGATGAGAGTTTAAGAAAGAAAGAATAAATTAAGTAATTAATAATAAGTGTTCTTAAAAGTCTGAGTTAACATATTGACAAGAAATGAAAGCTTCACCCTGATTTACAAAATATTTTATTATGGAAATTCCCAAGCATGCAGACATATTCTAGTCTCCCAGCTCAAGGGAGGTTCCTGACTTCTTCAGACGAAGGAGAGATGTTCTCTTTAAGTTGGCTCTTTATGGCCACAGAAATCGCTCTTGCCTCATCTAAGAATATAGATTAGAGTGCCCCTCGTTTCTTTGAGCAGAAAAATGAAAAGTGGCTTCTTTGACAGTGAACCAAACCAAGCACAATCTGGGATCCCTTTCTAGTTTTTTTTAATCATGATACAGCTTAGAATAAAATCTAGAATTCTCAGTTGGACAGTTAAAAAGAGAGAGAGGTGTTCTTTCTTCAGTCACTCACTATCTAATAGCTCTTTGAGTGTTGGGTACAGGATGAGATGCTGGAGATGCTATACGGAAGTGGACCATGGAGTCCCTACCACCACAACCACAGTTTAGAAGAGACTTATAAGTTATAAAAGCCAAGATAGGGCTTAATGAGTGACCAAGAGGCAAGATCTAAAAGGTGTTAGATGAACAAGTCATTTCTTGACTTAAGGAAAATGGTAGATGAATCTGGCAGGCTTACTTGGCCCCTATATGAGTATTAACCATAGCCTAAATACTATTAAAGTGCAGAATTAAAATACATACTTAGAAGTTATGTTGTATTTGTTTTCAATAGACCATATGTAAATTAAATATACAATATGAACATTTCCAGAATGATTTCACTTTGTATGGAACTGCTTTTTCTCTGCTTAGATTTTCTTGTAGGAATCAGGGTCATAGAATGAACCTCAAATTTGCCTTGATTGATTTCTCATAATGCTCACTCTCTGCTCCCTCTATGGGAGTTTGCACATACTACCCACTTAGCCAGAAAGCTTATCTGAGTGACCTGTTTCCCTAAATGGAGTCCACTGTTCCTAATTACAAATGATTGTCATAAATGTATCAGTGAGAGCCGAAGTTGGTGTGCAGTAACTCTAGCACCCCAAGAGTTATGACATAATGAGATAGAGGCTACTCTTTCATCTCCTTAGAAGTGTTCTAATGGTGAATGATCCAGAGTTGTGACAACTGAATTTAAATAGTTAAGGGTGGGAATTCTTCTATGAGTTGAACGCCAAGTAGGACTTTCTCCTCATCCTCATCACATGGTATAGAATAGCTGCTTCATCTTCACCAGTATTGAGAGATTGGGTTTGCAGGAGCATCATGGAAGAAGGATCATCTTCACCCAGTGAGCCAACTGACTTAGTTCTCTTCAAAGAGTCACTTTGCAGGCCTTAGAAATGAGTTCGTTCTCTTCCTCCAAGCAAAAGGAAGAACAGATGCTCAATAGGAAGTACCCATCTATATCTCAGCATCTTATTTGATAAGGATGTATGTGTCAGATCAGATCCAGTCCCAGGAAGCTTAACAATGCTATCACTATATCATTTCACGTAATTTTGTAAGACTCTGTAGACACTGTAAGGTCATATACAGACATATCCTGGAGCAGAAGGCTATAGGCAGGTATTCCAAAGAGTGTACACACACACACACACACACACACACACACACACACACCTTTCCTTTATGTTTCTTTATACATTTATGTCCAAGGGGCTTCTACAAACTACAGAGTTCAAGATTTCTGAAGGAAAGACATCCCTGTCTCTCTTTTTACCTTGATCATTCCTCTATTTTGCGGGTAGGGGGCATATTGAAAATCTGGTGTCTGGTGTTTGTTTAGAGATCTGCAGAATTGGGCAGAATATTTTCAGGTCATCCCTCTGTTGTATACAAGTATATCTTCTAGCCTCCTTCCCTCTCAGGTTGGCTACCCCAGGTTAAGTCCATCTGCACAGAAGGTTGCCATCATGGCCAAGAAACCCATGCTTATTCATTACCTGCCCTGGGACTAACTGCTTCTTGCAGCTTTCCATTTATCCCTCTGTTGAGACAAAACCAACTCAAGAAAAGAACAAAGCTAGTTGGTCCTTCCTGCTTCCACAATTCTAAAGGGCAGCAGGTGTGGTATCAATGGAAAGGAGGGGATAAGACAGGGCTTGTTATATAAGCAACACAGTAAACCATAGTTGCATCACTGTTGATGTCTTCTGAATATAGGGGTCTTAATGAAAAAGGAAGGGGAAGGGGAGAGGAAGGGACGGGAAGAGAGAGAGGGAGAAGAGGGAGAGGGAGAGGGAGAGGGGGAGGGAGAGGGAGAGGGGGAGAGGGAGAGGGAGAGGGAGAAGAGGGAGAGGGAGAAGAGGGATAGGGATAGGGAGAGAGGGAGGGAGAGGGAGAGGGAGAGGGAGAGGGAGAGGGAGAGGGAGAGGG
>NW_021604588.1:14107415-14154399 GCF_004785775.1 Grammomys surdaster
AGAGGGAGACGGTGAGGGGGAGGGAGAAGAGGGAGAGGGAGAGGGAGAGGGAGAGGGAGAGGGAGAGGGAGAGGGAGAGGGAGAGAGAGAGAGAGATAGAACTAATAATCTGAATTACATTCCTTAGCAAGTGAGTGGTCCTCCAGCATTTTCTCACAGCAGAGTCTTTTAAAACCTGATTATTGTTTACTTTGACTCTTCATATCAAGCTAAAATGCTTCAGTGACTTTTTCCAGGAATAATCAGAGATTAGTATATTTACTCATGACAATACTTGTTCAGTTCTTACGTGATACTGTCCAGAGGAAAAGCAAAACTAAATAATGCAAAGATACATACACATGGCTTCTATTATCAAACACTCCTTGCCATAACAGAGACAGAAACACTGGATTCTGTGTCAAAAAGAAAAAAAAAGCCCGACAGTGCAAAAATTAGAACTATCTTCTAGCTACTCTGACCTTGAATAGACTCTTTAGTTGAGGAAAGAAAGAGTTCACTGGCATAAAATTAGCAGTTCTTTCTATCCCTTTGTCTTCCTGTTTCAGTCATTTTCTTCTTCTTTTGTGGCACAATAATGCTAGTTCTATCTAGGGATAACATGTATCAACCAAGTCTCAAGATGACTGTCAAGTCTTACGGATACATCTCGCATTCAAAAATACCAGATTCATACTAGAATAAAAACATATTACTTTGAGGGACGCTAGTAATTTATTAATGACACTACTACTGCTATTTTTAAATCATATTGTATTGGGTTCTAGATTTATCTGAGAAAGTAACACAGAGGATGTCTGGAGGCAGGCGCATGGCTCATGTGTTCAAACATTTAATCCCCAGCTGATTGTGCTGTTTGGACAGGCTGTTGGGAAGATTTGCAGAACATTTAGAAGGTGAAACTTGGATAGAAGAAGTAGATCACAATGGAGTTTTATAGTTCAGCCCATTTCCTAATCACTCTTTGCTTCCTGACAGCTGATGCACAGTTACCAGCTGTTCTCCTTGGTGTTTGCTTCCATTCTTCCTGCTATGGTGCGCTATACCCCTCAAACTTTACTTTCTGACTTTATTCTAAGTCAGGATAAAGCCTTTCTCACTTGGGTTGTTTTTGTCATGGCACTTCACAAACTCAATAAATTTGCTCTTCTTCTCAAGCTTTATGAAAGTGGTCATTTGTGTGTTTCAGGCTCCAGAGAGTGTTGGTGCTCATCCAACACTAGGTCTGTAGGTTACACATATGGAAGGAGAACCAAAAAGAGCCCAAGGGGAAACCTTTAGCATACAGTACAGTATTCTTAACATCCTCCAATGGAATCAAATTTAATTGTGTTTTAAAAATCCTCATCTGCCCATTGCTCTCTAGTTTCATATTTATAAGAATAAATGAATCATTCATTTATTTTTTTAACCATCACAGAAATGTTTAATGAAATTAAATATACCAGATATATATACGTATATAATAGTTCAACTAATATACCATCAGAATTTAGAAATAACTCAATGCCTGTCTTCACTCTCCATCTAGACAAAAAGAAAATTTATAAATCACCATTAATGTAATAAAACTTGTGCTAAAATTGAACAGCAGACAATAAGCTGAATAGGTAGGTCATTCCACCTATGAATGCTTAGACAATGAGACCTTTTAAAAAAGCCACTATTTAGTATATCATTTTATTTTATTTTCTTCATTTATCTATTGCTTTTTCTTAATTTCCTAACTTAGCATACAAAATGTTGTTTACTATGGCATTTTTCAAACATGATTTGTCTTCCTTGACCTTCCTCCTCCCTCTTCTTCCCCATCTCCCTATCGTCCCCTTCTTAGTGGCCTTCTTCTTATTTCATGCTACATATATTCTACTGCATCCCTCTTTTCCTCAACACATCCTCTTTCCTTTTTATAGCTCCCTTTCTAGTTTTATAATCTATGCCCACATACACACACACACACACACACACACATATATTTTTTTTCACCAAAAACTGGAGTGTGCAGTAAGAAAAGACATCTTTACAAGTCAGGAGTACTTTGCTTATTATAATTATTTCTAGATCCACTGCAAATTTTATAATATCATATTTATTTACAAGTGAATAAAATTCTATATGTACTACATTTTGTCATTATTTTCAATCTAAGTCCCAAACAGTATTAGACTTCATTATTCATTGTGTTCTCAAGGCCAATGGTTTAACCTTTAATGAGAAAAACTCTGTGACCTAATGGAGCACTTTATATGAAATGTGCTGTGTATAAAGATAATAGGAGTCACACAGCTACCAGCCAAACTCAAACCCGTAGAACTCTCAGACTACACATCTACCTGCTGAGCTTAGTCCTCGATGCTGGGGTACAGTTGTTAGACTCCTAGACAGCAGCAGACTAATTGAATAATTATCATGATCCAACTAGATGTTATTATTTGAAAGCAATCAATGATTCCCTGATACTTGAAGAACCCTCTGGAGTTGGAAATGAACACTGATCCATGAAA
This sequence comes from Grammomys surdaster, assembly GCF_004785775.1. Lineage (NCBI taxonomy): Eukaryota > Metazoa > Chordata > Mammalia > Rodentia > Muridae > Grammomys > Grammomys surdaster. The sequence goes on from NW_021604588.1 coordinate 14,109,920, forward strand.
TCTTCATGGCCATTCTTCATGGAGGAGGCCAAATTCACATCAGGCTGGGTCATGGTATCTGTCTTTGTTCGATCAGATCAATTCAGAGACTGGGAGAGAGAAGTCTCAAGGCAATGGCTGTCTGGTTCCTTAGCATTTCACTCAGAACATTGCTTGTAGCCCTGGTTGTAGAATTCCACTTTCACTCAATCTCTTTTGGATGTAAAAAATATAGATAGTAAAATAACAGTGTATTCATTTAAATACTGCTTTTCATCATCTGTTAGCTTTAGTAATGGAGTGTTACCACAAAATTCCTTTTAATACCAGGGTATACAATAATATTTACAAATCCTGTTTACTGTTTTACTGACTTTCAGGCTTCTTATACTTATTTATTGTGTGGTTTTGCCTTACACTCTCCAGTTTCTGTGTTTCTTGCCCCAATTCCACTCCAACTTTCTGAATCACCTACTCCATGCTTAAGAGAAAACTTGACTTTTTAATTTTGCCTAATAGGAATGATATGGTGTTTGAATGTTGGTCACCATTGGCTCATGGATTAGAATACTTAGGGAATGGCATTAAGATATGTGACCTCTTGTCATACAGGTCTTTCACTTGCTCTAACATATAACAAGGACATATGCTCAACTATGTTCATAGCAGCCTTATTTATAATAGCCAGAAGCTGGAAAAAAACCCAGATGTCCTTCAACTGAGGAATGGTCACAAAATATGTGGTACATTTACACAATGGAGTATTATTCAGCTATCAAAAACAATGAATTCAAGAAATTCCTAGGTAAATGGATGGAACTAGAAAATATCATCCTGAGTGAGGTAAGCCAATCACAAAAGAACACACATGGTATTCACTCACTGATTATTGGATATTAGCCCAGAACCTTTAAATACCCAAGATTCAACCCACAGGCCACATGAAGCTCATGAAGAAGGAAGACCAACTGGGGGTGATTAGGTCCTTCTTAGAAGGAGTAACAAAATACTCAAGGGAGCAAATATGGAGACAAAGTGAGGTACAGAAACTGAAGGAGGGCCCGTCTGAAGACCATTCCACCTGAGTATCCATCCCATGTGCAGTCACCAAAGGTAGATGCTGATGTGGAAGTCAGGATGTGCATGCTGATAAAAGCCTGATATAGATGTCTCCTCAGAGGTATGCAAGAGTCTGACATATTCAGAGGCAGATGCTCACAGCTAACCATTGAACTGATCATGGGGTTAGTTAGAGTGAAGTAGTTAGAATGGAGTAGTTAGAGTGAAGACTGTAGGAGGAGCTGAAAGGGTTTCCGGCCCCATGAGGAGAGCAACAATACCAACCAACCAGAGCTCCCAAGGTCTAAACCACCAGCCTGGGAGCACTTAGGGGGGGATCCAGGGCTTCAGCTGTATATGTAAGAGTGGAGGGCCCTGCTGGGCACAGGTGGGAGAAGAGATCCTTGGTCTCATGAAGGCTGGATGCCCCAGGGGGTGGGAATTTGAGGGTGGGGAGGTGGGAGTGGGGAGGTAGGTAGGGATACATCGGCAGAGAAGCAGGAGGAGGGGTGAGGGGATAGGGGGTTCCTGGGTGGGTGGGGGATGGGGTAAGGGGACAACATATGAAATGTAAATAAAACATCCAATAAAAAATAAAGATATGTGACCTCATTGGAGTAGGTATGGCCTTGTTAGAAGAAGTGTGTCCCTGGGGCTGGGCTTTAGGGTTTCAGAAGCTCAAACCAGGCCCAGTGTCTCTGTCTCTTTCTATTGCCTGCTAATCCAGATGTAAAACTCTCAACTACTTTTCCAGCACTATGTCTGCCTACCTGCTGCCAAGCTTCTTGCCATGACATTAATGAACTAAACCTCTGAACTGTAAGCCAGCTCCAATTAAATGGTTTCCTTTATAAGAGTTTCCATGGCCATGGTGTCTCCTCACAGCAATAGGAAGTTAACTAAGACAGATGTCTTCACCATGATCACTCAGTTTATTCATATACTTCTTAGGAACACACACACACACAAGGACTATATAAAGCATACAACATGCACACACAGAGAGAATTATTTTATTTACCTTCACTATGATTAAGATGATAGTTGTTTATTTCCTGGTTTTCCATGATCCATCTGACAAGGTTCAAGTTGATTTAAATTTCTGCTAGTAGTAATTTTACTCCTTCAATGCAAAGGGAGGGTGAGGCAGAGTTATCAGAAAGTGACATATACTTCTGAAAACTAAGGCTCCTGCAGAAATAATAAAGGAGCACCACCAATACAAACACAGAGCAAATGCTTCCAAAATATAAAGAAGCTCAATTAAGCACATCCACTTTTTCTTTTCTCATTAACACCTTCTATATAGTTATGGTTTCTATAAGTCAGTGTGAATCTTGCCTCATCTAAAGTAGCATAGAGCATCTCAATATCCAACTGTGCGGGAAACTGGTATCATCCTCACTTCTTTGGGTAAATCCAAAGAATTATTCTTTATGATAATGAATCATAACCCTGGTTCAATTGGGTGCTCACTCAACAAACATTGAGGACCTTCTCTAATCAGTGGGAATTATAGGTTCCTCTGGTTTTTTCATCAACAGGCAAAACTTATTTATAAAAGAAATTAGAAACAGACACCTCATTGGCTTACCTTATTTACAGATTTGTTTCATTTTTCTCATATAAAGATTCTTTAATCATGTCTCTTTCTAATATGCTAGACGTACACTACATATATTAACTTAAAATCTGTCTTGGGAACTCTATTTTAATATTGAAAACTCCAGATCTGCAGGGCTGAATCTTACCATCAAAACAATAAGGTCCCATAATAACTGCCATAGAGAGGACCTCTGTGCGATTCCACCTGCCATATGGACAGAGACACCCACTTTACCCAAGGAGCTGTCTAGGGACTTGAGCATATGTTTCTGTTTTTCAATCTAGCAAACTACTGACTCTGAGGAAGATATGGACAGTCTACATAATTCTCAGGGAATGAGAGAGCTAAAAGAAAAACTTGGGAGACTGGGCATAAAGAGGGGAGAGGTAGCAGGGGGCATTGTAGAATCAGAGGCTATTCAGTTCACCTTTATATGAGGAACTTCATCATGAGGTTTCAGATTTGGAGTTCAAGAGTGATAATGAGGCAGAATGTCTGTTGGGCAATAAATTTAGTTATCAATGGCATGGACAAACAGACTGCAGCATGTCAGGGACTCTGAAGTGAGTTCAGGCTCCAGTGCCATGAACAAACAGCTTGACAAAGGCTTAGAGAATTGTTTAGGCCCATGTGGCAGAACAAGAGTTTCTCTTCTGATAGATTCCAAAGGAGAGGTGTGCTCATGCCATGTGGTTGATGAGGAGTTCAAAGCATGGGCTTGTGGCCAGGCTGTCCCTGATTCCTGACTGGCAAGGAACCTGGGAGAGATCCCAATGAAGGAACTTGTGATTGATGATATAGAAGAGAAGGGACATTTAATTAAGTTGCCCCAATCTTAAGCATAGGAAATGTGTCCCCACTCTAGCCATCTGTTGTTCCAGAGACTGGCAGCCTGGGGTCAGTAAACTTCCTTGGGAGAAATGAGGTGGGCACCTATCTTTCTCGTGGAATCACCTGGATTCCAGGTGGAGCACCAGGAAAGTGTCTTAAGGTATTAGGATTTGTAGACAGGGATAGGGCTTGACATTTCCCCTACAGTATTTATAAGAAAGGGTCTGTTGCTAGTGGGTGTGTTGTGATTAGTGGCTTTCCTGGGCTCTAACAATCACTGTCATTTAAATACCGATCAAGAATTAATCTTTCCTAAAAACATATGAACCCTACTTAGGCTTTAATAGCTGTCATTCCAAACCTTGAAAGAATCAATTTTACAAATCTATTATCAGACATGTCACTAGCAATAGTAATAAGGTTTCTATAAGATGGACAACCTGCACAAGGAGGGACATTGAGTCTGAGTGATGCTAATGAAAAAAGAATCAAACAAACAGCAATATACAAAATAATAACAACAAAATAGAGCATGGAGTTGAATTCCAAATGTTTCCCATTTCCTGGTGTCTGTGTCTTTGTGGAATCCTTTCCCTGAGTGCTGGAGAAGACCTCTGGAACTTGTTCCTAAGAATTAATACAGTGCATCATAAATACGTTAGCATGACTTTCCCAGACTACTTTGTGACTTGCTGTACTAGGGAGGCCCTTAGGTAAAGAAATTTTGAGCTTCTAAGGTGTAAGAGTGCTGTCCAGAAAACAACCACCAAAGGTCAGGGCCTTTAGAGAGTTTGGGGATTTGGTTAAGTGGTACAGGGCTTGCCTAGAAAGTACAAAGCCCTAGGTTTGGTCCCCAACACTGGGAAAGATAGGTAGATAGGTAGATAGATGATAGATAGATAGATGATAGATAGATAGATAGATAGATAGATAGATAGATAGATAGATAGATGATAGATAGATGATTAGATAGATAGATGATAGATAGATAGATGATTAGATAGATAGATGATAGATAGATAGATAGATGATAGATAGATAGATAGATGATAGATAGATAGATGATAGATAGATAGATAGATAGATAGATAGATAGATAGATAGATAGATGATAGATAGACAGACATGTCAACAGCCATACCACCGTAATGAATAAATCCTACCAGCAACATGACTGAACATGAAAGTGCCTTCTGCTCTGGTGAGCGTACACACCAGAACTGACTAGTTGTACCTTAGGTGGTCAGTTGCATGGCCACCAGCAGATCCAGTCAAGCTGTTCCAGGCTCCTAACCCACAGCACACCAGAAGATAATAAATGTGCTCCTGTAAATACTCAAGCTCGTGGCAATTTTACTACACAGCAATAGAAAATCATTACAAGAAGGAGTAAGGCCTGGGGCTAGAAGCTTTTTGGATTTCAGTTTTTCTTTTCAAGTTTTTGGAATAATGATATAGATTTTTTTTTTTTACCAGCTAAAGATCTATCTTTTAAAATTTTAAAATCCAAAGTGCTCCAAAATCTCAATGACAAGGAACCCTCAGACAACTTCAGATTTTGTGTATTTTAGGTTTTTGGTCTATGCATTAGGTATGATCCAGCTATTCCATGGGCATCCTCTCTTGGATGGTCCCTTCTTGCATCTCTCATAAAGACACGCAAAGCTATCCACCTTCTCACCACCTCCCTCCTTCAAATCCCTCAGAGCACCACCTCTCACTGTGTTCGTTCTCTGATGTGCTTACTGAAGCCTCTCCCATTCACCCATTCCTGGGTACTTGATTGCATATTTGTTCTCATTCCGTTTCATATTAGTTTCCCACTGCAACTGGAACATAGTGCCAGGATTAGCTACATGCAAACATCTTAGCTCAAAGACCTAAGGTCAGGAGGCCAAAACTAGTTGCATTTCAACTACTTTTCAACAGGTCTTTCATGCAGCTTTAGGGGAGAATCTGTTTCCTAGATGCTCTAGGATGTCTTCATTCATGGTTTATAGCCCCATTCTCTCCACAAAGATAAACTGCAGCCTATCGTGTTGCATTCACCTAATTATCTATCTCTTCTGCCTCTCTCCTTGACTTTAAAAGTCATTACACACACAGGGCCCACTAAATATTTCAGGATAACTTTCTTATCCAAATTAACTGATAAGTAACCTTAATTCCACCCGAAATGATAATTCCGTGTAATCAGGCCCGCGTGGAATAAAATGTAGGGGCAAAGAGAGAAAGCTTAGTGGGCAAAGGGTCTTGCACCAGGTTTAACAACCTGAGTTCAAGTTCCTGAACCCATGCTGTGGGAGGAGAGGACAGACTCTTGTAAAATGCCCTCTTGCCTTCAAAGGTGTGCTACTGTACACACAGGCATGCACATGTGTGAGTTTTTGCACACACGCAGATAGACAATAAATTTGAGGGAATTTTTTTTAGCCTATCACTGTTTGTGATAGAAATTCTTGAAAGAATTAATATGCCTAGGAAAATTAGTACCTTAAAGAGGTCTCTATGAAATATATAGAATTTCTATCTATAAGAAATACCCCCTAGAAGGCAAAGGATTTTCTAATGCTTAGGCGATTCTGGAAGAGAGAGACACTTTATGCAAGAAGGCATTTAATGGCTCATAAATCACGTCATAAAAAATGACTGCTTCCTCTGCCCACTTGTAAAACTATTTCCCATTTTGGTCTTCATGGTCCACATCAGTATTATTCCATTGTCATAATAAATAGGTTAGTGGTTTTGGGGTCCAATGATGAGGTAGTTAAAAGGAAAAGCTAGAAGGTTCCCCACAGAGCTGGCATAATGGCTGCGCTACCCTAGGGGAAGACAAAGCAGGGTACTTTCTCAGCTAGTGGGGACATCCAAGCAGCAATCAGGTTCAGGGGCTCAGTTCTGTGACTCCCCAGAGTGTACCAATTATCTCAATGGGAGTTTCAAATTTTCCAACGAATCTTCAAACAAAATTAATTTGAATGGCTTTAATTAGCCTTAATTATATTATTCCTAGTATTATATGTGCTTCTTCTAAGAGGCTGATGAGAAAATACTTTCAGGAAATCCACTCAAGAGGCAAAGAAAGGGTACCAGGATTCAGAATCATGTGGAGATGAATCGCTTTCGTGCCTTCCTATTTATGATTCTGAGATAAAAATAAAAGAGATCAGTTATCAACTAAATGGGGTGATGTGTTCTCAGACTGAGCCAAGAACCAAAAAAAAAAAAGGAGATGGATTTATTTGTCTTGAAGGTATCTGTTTCCTCCTCACTCTTCAACACACAGTGAAGGACAAAAAAAAGCACACACGATATAATGCTGTTTTTCTGCTTTGGATTTCTTGTCCGTGTTTTCCTGGTCTTCTAATTCATAGTTCTGAGAACTGTCCTTTAGGTCACCGTTTGAACTCCTCTCACCTTCTTCTGCTTCTTCTTTTTAATCTGGCCATGGTTGTCAAGAGGAAATTAATCTTTTGCAGCCAAATGAAATTTGGGCTTCCCAGCACTAGCCACTAATGAAAAATGCATTAATGGCAAGCCTCAGAAAAACCCCTGGCTCTCAGTACCAGAGGGTACATTTAAATAATTCTATGAATATAGATCAATAAAACTAATTTACTTATAGCCTTTGTGTGCAGGATTCAAATCTGAAAAAGAGTCATTTGTATTACAATGTTTTGTATTAATTTGAGGTATCTATTGTTTTACATATTATATTAATCTTGGTCATGAGGCAGGACTTCATGTATGATATTAAAATATGAGGCTTGGGATTTGTTATTAGTAATGCTATGATTTTGTAATTCAGCCTGGTTTGCCTGGATGTCGTTTAAATGGCTTGGAGAGGTCCCACAGGGCCAGTGCTGAGACTCCAGGGTTAAATTGGAGAGAGTGCAGAAGGCTTTAATATTCAAGCACACAGCATATCAGCTGCAGTAGCTGAAGTCCCTCTGAGGCATGGGGAGGCTCGGACTGGCAGTCTTCAGAGGAGGCATGTGAAAATGGTATTCAGGAGACCTTAGGACTCCAGAACATCACCTGATGTCTATAGAACGTGAATCCCTGATTCTGCCTAGCCAATCACTTATTCATCAGGTCTATACTCAGTATGTTCGCTTTACTCGGTGGTGTAGAGACATTGGGGTTAAAATAAGCCAGGAGGGGGCTGAAGAGATGGCTCAGCAGTCAAGAGCACTGACTGCTCTTCCAGAGGTCCTGAGATCAATTCCCAGCAGCCACATGGTGGCTCACAACTATCTGCAACGAGATCCGATGCATTCTTCTTGTGTGTGTCTGAAGACAGCTATAGTGTACTCATATAAATAAAGAATAAATACATTTTTGAAAAAATAAGGTAGGAGGAGCTTAAAACAGACAGGTGACTCACCAGGTAACTGCAATTCAACAGGGTAAGTCCACAGCCAGAAATAAACATGGGATTTCAAATGGCATTTATAAGATTCATCAGTTCAATGCCTTCTGGACGTACATGGCCATGGCATTTTTAGAAAACAAAACTATCGCTATCCTCTTAGAGTCTATTCTGATATATAATGGCTACAAAGCAATTATATCATTAACCAAGGGGCAGTGGTGAAGCTTAAAAAGTCAATGAGCACTACTCACTACTAGAGAAACAAAAGTCTCCATCACCCTGTGACTCCTTCAGCACCCCTCAGTAGAGGTGTTCTTTTGGCATTCTGCCAATAACCACTGTTACCCCTGGGTCACAGGCTGTAGGAGCTGACTGTATGGGCATTTTGCCATGGCTGGGAGATCAAGAATAAGCAATTTTCCCAAAGAGCAAAGGCAGTCTTAATGCCTTGGGTACTTTTTTGGATACTTACCAGAAAACACATAGGGACAGTTAATAGTTAACACAGGCAAGTATCCCTTAGCATTATCCTCCAATTCCTTTCTCTGATTCAGGTATCGTGACAATTAGAATGAGGATGACCTTAATAAGTTCATGCATTTAAAACATTTTAAAGATTATTATTGTCAGGGGCTGTAGAGATGGTTTGATGTTGATGAATACTTGCTGCTTTTCAAGAGGTCCCGAGTTATGTTCTCAATACCTTCAGGCTGTTTCGTCTTCATTCATGACACACACACACACACACACACACACACACACACACATTTTGTTTGTTTGCTTGCTTGATTTTAATGTATATGAGTGATCTGTCTTCACACAGACCAGAAGAGGGACTAAGATCCCAATACAAATGGTTTTGAGCCACCATTTGAATGCTGGGAATTGAACTCAGGACCTCTTGAAGAACAGTCAGTGCTCTTAGCCACTGAGCCATCTCTCTAGCCCCTAGATATATAGTTTCAAAACTGATTTTTGTCATGGAAACACTAAGAAAACAATGTAAATAAGTATTATTTTTCCACAGTGCCTTTTGTCCTTCTCTTTTTTTATGGCTCAATACTAATAGTTTGCCGCCTCTGTATCTTCAACAGCTGCTTCTTATCATCACTAGACAGACACACTTCCTCCTCTGCAGACTAAATAAGATATAAAAAGCTAGAGTATCTTCTCTAAAATTAATACATTTTTAATTTTTACAATGATGTGTGTGAGCATATCTGCGTGTAACGTGTATAAAAGGTATGCACACATTTATATGTGAAGAAGTGCCCTTGTATATGGATGGAAACCAGAGGAAAGTAGATGTCCTGATCACTCATTCTGTCTTATTCTTTTGAGACAGGGTCTCTTACCTGATAACTTGCAGTCTCCAGAAAACCTTCTGCCTATAGCGCCTAAAGAACTGAGGTTATAGGCATATAGGGCTTTCTAAGATTTTTATATGGGTGCTTGGACCCATGACTCTATGGTAGATATTGCCACTCTCTACCCTTGTGCTCCCTGTTTTACAGATCAATAGGAAAGATACAGAAGTACACACTTCATATATTGATGAGTGTGCACAAAAATAGAAACATACACAACACTAGCATCCACACAGAAGCAACGAGGCTAAGTTATAGCCCTCCATGACGGAGTACTGCCTAACATGTGCTGGGCCATGAGTTTAATCCTCAGCATCACACAAAAAACGGTAGATGAACATTTGTTCCCCCTGAGGTATGCCAGGAATATACCCTCAAAAACGCTGCCCCCAACCTGCCTTCACCAGGGTCTTGAGGAATGTATAGAAAATTTCCTGGTAAATTAAGTGCACCTTTAACTGGTATAAGAAAAATACTACTGAGTTGAGGAGGTTGAAGGCTTAATGTACAGAATTTTAAAAAAAAAAAGAGGTACACAAAAGTTGCTTTTCATCATTATCTCTGAACTAGTTTGGTGTGTCCCACATTCCCCTGGAAATAAGGTGAGCCAATGTATCAGCATTAGTTAGAAGAGTCATTTCTCTTCTACTTCCTCACCCTGCCAGTTCTAGTGTCATAATCTTACAACAAATCATGAAGTTGGTAGCAAAGACATGTGATACCATTGTATCTGTAAACATTACTCCAAGAAAAATGTTCATCCTTTATATCTGATATCTGTGATTTGTGAAGCGAAGTATTCCTCTCAGCATATAGCAAATGTAAACACATCCAGCTTTCAGGGATGAAGCCACTTACAAAGCATTTTGTGTAAGTCTCTTCCTTATGATTATCATCATCATCATCATCTCAATTTTGCTATTTTTTTCATCATGGTGAATACCAGCATTGCCTCACATGTAAAAGGCCTCCCACATTTTAATCATTTTCACTATCTTACCTTACATTTCTTTTGTATTTCTCTTTGTCCAGATTTCCTCCTTTTCACTGTAGATCTGCATAAGAGTTAACATGAATAACCACATGACACAGTAAGTAATAGGCTGTATTGAAATCTCCTCTTCCAAAGCCATTAGTCTCAAACTCTTCAATTTAGCCTCAGGTATATAGTCATCCCCCCTGAAATCTCTTGACCTGGAATGTCATAATCTACATTGCTGTCTTTCATGCTACTTCTACTATATCCCATTAAGCCCTGCTTAAAGTGTTCAGCAGCTTTCTTAGTCTAAACATCCAAAGTAACATTCTGCCAACAAGAAGTATGGTTAGGCCTGTTACGGCAATGCCCCCTCCTAATACCAACTTCTGTCTTAGTTAATGTGCTATTGCTATGAAGAGATCCCATGGCCACAGCAGTTCTTATAAAAGAAAACATTTGGGGCTTGCCTACAGTTTCAGAGGTTTAGTCTGTTCTAATCATGGTGGAGAATATGGTGACACACAGGCAGACGTATTGCCTAAGAAGTAGTTGAGAAGTTTCCATTGGAATCCACAAGCAGCAGAAAGAGAGAAGTAGCCGGAAGTTATACATCCAGTTTTGTAGGCAACGGGGAGAGACAGTCTGGGCTTGGAATGGGCTTTTGAAACCTCAAAGCCCATCCTCAATGACACACTTCTTCCAACAAGCCCACACCTACCTCAACATGGTCACACCTCCTCATCCTTTAAAACTGTGCCACTCCCTACACATTCAAATGTATGTCCCTATAGGGGCTATTCTTATTCAAACCAGTACAACTTTCTAAGTAAATACTCAAATTTTCTTTTAGAACTACAATTAGTATTTTTTAGTATATGACTGAGTAGAAGAGGTCTAAACAATGAGAACTACCAAATGATACAAAAAATAAAATCACTGGAGGTGAAAAGTCCCGACCCAACTCTGTTTCTGGTACTAAGTTCCCTGCAGCCTATAACTTTATCTCATTAAATGCAGTCACAAAGGATATCATATCCAGGCAAAGAGGCTAATCACAGAACAGTCTCTCAGGAGATCCAATGCCTAATCCTATAAAGAAGGAGAGGTCTGTGGGTTCTGAGAGAATTGGGATAACAAGAGCAGTGGTTTCCTAGCACCTATTAAGAGATCATCACTGTGTGTAATCAAAGGCTTCACCCTGAGTTTGAAAGACAGGAGAATCATGAAAGAATAAATAAACACCTGGTAATCATCCTAATTACAGCCTAACTATTAAAACAGGTGTGGCTTCAAATGCTTCCTCAACTACCAGCCACATGACATGGAGTTATTTAATAATGTATTTTTGATAAAGTGAAGCTATGCATTGAATGGCCTCTAAAGTCAAATGGAAGTAACTCAGTACAAACTGAGACTTGTTCTCATCCTTGTTTGGTGAGGTGAGGGGGGATGCTATTTCAACAGATTTGTTGAGGTATAATTTGTATGCCATTTCCTTCCCTATCTTTGTTTGTATGTTTTTTAGTGTATTTTGAGGGCTATGTGAACTTTGCCATAATCACTGCTGAGCACTTTAATTATCAAATAATCTCCACATACATTAGCAGTTCTTCCTCAGCTGACTAATTTACCAAGGTACTATACAACATTAATCTGTTTTATCTTTCTGTGAATTTTGCTACTCTTTGCATTTCAGAATTGTAGAGATTCTATGATGTGCATAGTTTTATGAATGGTTTATTTTGCTTGAGATAAATATTTAAGTTCACCCAGGCTATCCTATGTATCATTAATTGTATGTAATCTTTCCTAGAGAGAAACAAACATCTAGTCATACCAGATAACACATTGAGAGCAGAACAAAGCAGTTACTACACCATGTCTGGCTTGGTGAAAGTATTAAGTTTATTAGAGTTACATGAACCTGTATAAGGGATTACTTTACAAGAACATATGTCACTTAAAGACAGCTACACAGGTGGTTATTGGTTAAAATGGATTCCCTGGAGTTCTCTGCAAAATTTTCAGGCAGATCTACCGAAAAATCTTCTCTTCCTAAACAACTGTTTTCTGTTTCTATGGCCTCTGGGAAGAGCTTTTTATGAATCTTATAACTTCATAAATTTTCTGAGTCTTGTAGGTTTTATGAGCTTTCTGAGTCTCTTAAGTTTCTTTCCTTTCCTGAGCCTTAGGAGCCTCCCTCTAGAAAGGAACATATCAATTTAGTGGATATATTTACCCATCAGTGATTCATGTCTTTTAAAGCATACTAGGTAGGGTTCTAATACATTCGATGACCATATTTTATCTATCCATCTATTTGATGGCCCCTTGTGTTGTTTTCCATTTTGTCCTGTAACAAACTGTGCTGATAAGAAGATGTGCACAAGCTTTTTGTAAGTGGATATTTGCATTTCTTTGATAGAGTTTCTGGGATATATGGTTATACTTCCTTGTTTTGAGAAATTGCTAAATTCTTTTTCAAGGGCACTGAACCATTTTCCAGTCTTGTCTGTCATCTATGAGGACACTAACTTCTTTAATTTCTGCAACATGTGTTACTGTTTGTCATTTTGTGTGTATTTGTATCCTTACTGGTTTGCAAACTGGCGTCTGCTTTGGTTTAGATTGTTGAGTTATAGCATGTTTAGTTGGTTATGAACTGGTGTCTGCGTATGCTTCATTTACATTACCCCAACTGTGAGGAAAGTGGAGTGTCATCTTATCTCTTGGCATACTTTCTTGGGGGAGATATCCAGTCACGTCCTTTGCTCCTTTTTAATTGAGTCATTTGACTTTGTATCACTAAGTTGTAAGACATTTGACAGTATTCCAGCATCAAGACCCTCATCAAAGATATGATTGGCAGTCGTTTTCTCCCAGAGGAGTAATGTCTCAATTCTTCTTATTCACAGTAACATTTGTCATTGTCAGTGTTTAGGGTTTTACTCTTTTCTGTTTTCCAACTCTCACAGATGAGCTGTAGAGTTCTCTTGTTGGTTTGATGTGAAATCCCTAATGATTTAGGATGTTCAGTATCTTTCCTGTTTTCTATGTAGATGCTTTCTGAATCAAGTTCACCTTCAATATCTAAAGACGGCTGATCTGACTACAGGTTTCATTTCTTATGTTCCTTATTTGGTAACTCACACACACACCACACACACACACCACACACACACACCACACACACACCACACACACACACCACACACAACACACACACAACACACACACACCACACACACAACACACACACACAACACACACAACACACACAACACACACACACACACCACACACACACACCACACACAACACACACACAACACACACACAACACACACACAACACACACACAACACACATACAACACACACAACACACACACCACACACAACACACACACAGAACACACACACAACACACACACACACACACACACACACACACACACACTGCAACCACTGGCCTCGGCTCTTCTGATGAAAGGCTAGGGTGGGTGATCTTAGTCACTAGCTCTTACATTTCTCTTGCTAGTTTACAATTTTGGATGCATCTTCCCCTTTCAACATTTTCCTGTGATATGTTTGTGAGAGGCTTATATTAAAAACACCTTTCTTGCTTATCATATGATGGGAAAAAAAGAGGGGCAGTGATAAAAGGGAACTGTCACATTTAAAAGAACCTGGAATTTCTGGTTTTGCAAATTCCCAGAGACTCTAAATGGCAAGTATCACTACAGTCAAGAAATAGCTTAGAAACTAGTCATTGTGACATGTGTAATCATAGAATCCAGGACAACTACACACATCCTTATGTGCAGGCATGCTGCTTCTGGAAACTAGCCTTTTAGTTAGTGTGTAAATAACGATTTCATTATAACATATTAACATATATGTCATCATACTTTGCTCATATTTGCATCCAAATGTTCCACTTTGTCTCCCTCCACCTCCAACTGATCTGTTTTCATGCCACAAGCAGTTCCTCTTCTGATTTCAGGATATACATACATACATACATACATACATACATACATAGGCACATACACGTGTGTGTGTAAGTATAATGTACCTTAAAGAAATATGCAATATTTTAGACACATTTATTTCATTTTGGAAACCATCTGTGATGATTGGTAGGTGAGAGTAAACCTATATGGGGTAGCACTTGTGAGAAATCGCTCATTGTTCTACAACGAGATGAGGAAGGATACGTGGCAAATCGCAAAGTAATAGACTTATTTGTATACCATGCTGTAATAATAAGAGGCGTCTATACATGGCAATAGGAGTTTGTACAATTGGATAATATATAGTTAATTTGAAGTCAGTTAAACCTAGTAAGCTGATAAATGTTTCCTAAGATTCATTTCAATCGATTCTCTGGTTGTTTCTTACATCCATAATCCATTTTAAAATTTAATTTCTGTAACTAAATATTTCCTATATTAATTGTACTCCCAATTTCCAGTTTTTATGTTATTTAAATTTTCATTTCTTATTTCATCACACTTAGGACTTGAATACTTTAGAATGCCAAAGAAATATTAGAACTCCTAATAATCCACATAAGGTTCTATGAGGAGTAGAAAGAGGACACATTTTCTTGTTTGGTGAAGTATGTAAGCATTGACTGCATTGAATTATTTGGTATTATTGTCTAGTGTATAGTATATCTATTCTATGAAGGTGAATAAGTGACTTAGTAGCTGTGCAGAGATACATTATACCTGTTTTTTTATTTTGTTTTGTTTTTATTTTTTATTGGATGTTTTATTTATTTACACTTCAAATGTTATCCCCCTTCCCCATTTCCCCTCTGAAAACTCCCTATCCAATCCCCGCCCTGCTTCTATGAGGTTGTCACCCCATGCACCCACTCACTCAAACCTCTCCACCCTCGAGTTCCCCTCACTGGGACATTGAGCACAAATACTGAGAGAGTACTGTAATCTCAGTAATATAACGGTAGCTTTGTTCATTATTTTTCAGCCCTAACAGCCCATACTGTGAAACCCAGCTATCACTTGTGAACACTTCCTCCCCGATGCACTGATCACTTACTGACATATCTTATCCTTATATTCATTTCTTGTCAGGAAATCTACTTTGTGTGGATTAGCATTTCCATGATATCCTACCATTATGCCTTAAGTGTCTTCACATGTTCAAATCAGACCCCGTACTGACATGTTTCTAGATGTTATTTTGAGAACAACTTGACCTTGTCTTTGTACTTCATGTGTTTAGTTGACATAAATGTGTCATAATTACCAATAGTGTATTTAAACAATCTATTTCACTATGTTTTCCTCTTTCTAACCTATTCTTCACTCCTCATTCCTTCTTATATTTTGTAGAAAAATCAGATAAAATTTATGAATTACTATATATGGCATTGATGTCATTCTTGCTTAATTTTTTGTCATTGATGGAGCTATTACAAGTAATATAATGTCTTTAATTCATTATATTCCACCTCCAATTTCAGAAGTGCCTTTTTGTATATAATATTACATTGTCAGACAGCATATGTTAAAGTATCTCCTGCCGTCACCTACTTTATGTGTAGCCTTAATGGTATAAAACTCAATATTAAATTTTTTTAAAACATTTAATTACCTTTTAAGTGGTTACAATACATTGAGAATTTCTTCTACTTATTGAAATATTACCATATCTAATGCTGCTTATTTCTTTCTTCACATATGAATGCAGATACTTTCCATCCACCTAATGAACTTGTTCTGGGCTGGAAAGTTGGCTTAAAGGGACTCGAATTTTTTTCCCATGACCCTTATAGCCAAAGGAGAGAACCAACTTTCTCAAGATGTTTTCAGACTTTCACATAGAAATAGTAACATGAATGTAGCCACACACATCCACACGTGCACACATACATGCACAATAATAAATAAATAAATGTAAAAATAATAAATTGTGTTAATATTTTCTGTGATATATATTTGTTAGTGGTGGATTTTTTTCTTCTCTTTGTCTTATAAGTCATCATATTACTTTCTTTATTGAGGAGTTTTTGCTCTGTATATTCTAGACTAAATTTTTTTCTCTTAAAAATCTTTAAACACTACTGCTTGTCTTGCATAATTTTAAGCAAGAAATCAAATTCGTACTGACAATTACTTTATACTGCATGTACATATGGGTCCCTCTTCTACTGTTTCTTGTCCTCTTTACATTATTGTTTTCCTTTTTTCTCCCATCCTGAGTGTTTGCATCAGTTATTTTGCATGAGTTTTAAATTTAAAACTTGCTTGTTTGCCAAGGTTTGGGGATATATATGAGTTTGTAATTTTCATTCAATCTGTAAACTATTGGCTTTTATTTATTCTATAGTGATGAGTTTCAATTGTTGATTTGACACAATGATGAATCACCGGGAAAGGAAGGCTCATGAGGGATTGTTTAGATTATATTGACTTGTGATCATGTGTGTGGGGAACTATATTTATAACACTAATTGAGGTGGGAGGATTTGCACAGTGTAGGTCAATTTGAACTTCTAGCAACCTTTCCTGAACACCAATCTGTCTCTAGACCACTTGGATCTGAGTCTCCTATTCTGTACTCTACTGGGAGAACTCTAAACAGAATCTGGAGCAGCACTGGACTGCTTTCAAATATTTCCCATTCCCTAGGGGCAGTAGTTCTACACTGGGTAGCACCATTCCCTAGAAAGTGAGTTGTGAACTTTATAAGTGTAGGATAGAAGATGAGCACGGGTATAGAGGCATTCTTTGTTCTGTTACTTAACTGTGGGTGCAATGTCCATCTGTCTCAAACATCTGCTGCTGTGACTTCTCTGAAATGATGGATGATAACCTGAAATTTTGACTGCTTTTGACATAGTATTTTATTATAGAAACAGAAAGGGAATCTAAGAATTCTTCTTCTTTTTTTTCCTTTTCTTGTTGCTTTTGGGGTTTCAGTTATACTTTTTGCAGGTTTGTTGACTTGTTGCAGTCAGTAGGCTGTGGTCAGGAATGCCTAGCCTAAGTCACTTTTATTTCTATTTTTATCTTAATTATTTTTTTTAGCAGCAACTATAATGAACTTAATCCATTATTACATTCACTGTATTTCAACTTCAATTCTACGTATTTTATCCTCAGTATTTATTATTTAGTCCATTTTTATTATTTCTATTTCATTTGTATCATATTATAGTCAACTTTAACTCCTTTGCTGCTAATTACAGTATTTGTCTCAGGTTTAAGTCTGTTTATATTAGATGATTATCTCCTTGTATGAGGACAATTTTTCTGCTCATATGCATACCTGATAATTTTTACTTGTGTGTCAGAAATTTTCTATTTTATGTTGCTAGTTCACTGCTCATAGTTTCAGACTATATTTTAAAAGGTAGTTGTTTCTTATGAATTACTTTTGATCCATTTTAGTCTTGATTTGTTGAGAAAATCAAGTGAGTTCTTTGGTTTAGAGTTAATTAATTTCTGCTGACAACACATCCTTGTGAAATTCTTCCAAAGGACCCATGTTTTTTAAGGTCTTTCTTTAGTTGAAAATATAAATTACTTCCAGTTCTCAGAATTCTAAAGATTCATCATACAATCTCTTTGCCTATTCAAAACACAGTCTCTTTGTCTATACAGAAATAACCCTATATAAAAGTAGAGTTATTTCCCCCCTCTAATGTCCATAGATTACTCTTAAATCAATGGTTGAAAGGCATCCCTCTCAGGTTGTAGACCTCTATATAAATCAGTTCTTGTCTGATACTCTAGTTGAAACTTCTAGCCACATTTCCCATACATCAGTTTCTGTCTTTTCAATTAACTGAGACCACAAGGCTCTATTTGAGTTACCCTGTTCTATGCTAAAGGGTAAAAGCTACTGGCAGAATTTGAGGTAGCACAGGATAACTTTCATTCACTTTACAGTTCCCAGGAACCCTAGTTCTCTATTGTAAGTAAAGATGTGTGTGTGTGTGTGTGTGTGTGTGTGTGTGTGTGTATTGTGTATTTTCTTGTTAATTTAAAAGATAGACATAAACTCTAGTAATATATTATGGCCAAATCTGATGTTCCACATTTTTTTCTTCTGACAGTGGTCTTAGCCAAAGTTATTCACCACTAGGCATAAGGCATAAGGCTTCTCTGCATTTACCCAAATCACTTCCTATCCTGAGTAGAGTCACCTGCAGGATACTCTTCATCTAATAATGGCCCTTCCAACTCTAGCCTGAAATGACGTCTTCCATTTCTGCAATCCTTTGCTAGGAGCTGGGAAAGTGGCTAAGCACACAAGCAGGAGGAACTGACTTCAAATCCCCTGCACCCATTTTAACAGCCTGTAATCCTAACGTGAGCACATGAAAACAGGAGGATTAGTAGAGCTTCAGGCCAGCTAGTCTGACTCAATCAGTGGGCTTTGGGTCCAATGAGAGAGCCGATTTCCAAACTCTAATGGCTAGAGCAATTGAGCAAGACAGCCAGTGTTTACATCTGACCTCTGATCACTACACACACATACATGTGTACATCATGTGTACTCTCATTCATATCTATACACACATGAATCTTTTAGTAATCATTACTTATCAATTTTTATAGTAAAAGATACAGATGTTCTTTAATAGCATAACTACTTTCATTATACACCACAATTTGAATACTTTGTTGGCACACATAGAAATGCTTTGTAATCCTTTATTTTGGATATTATCTACATTTATATCTTTTTTATCCAATAAGTCATGAGCTTCCATAGGACTTGAAAGTATGGAATTTAATATAAATGTGTTAGTCTCCCTACAGCTGCTGAGTTAATGCCTAATACATATTAAAAGAAATTCTAAAATTTTATTTTGATAAAATGTCATCAAAGAAGCTGTTTGTTCCTCCACATTTTTTTCCTTTTATGTCTTATCTATGTCTTTCTTAAGGGCTTAACGATCTTAGAGAAGATACCATGTTAATTGTTTGAAGTTTATATGTTGCTTCTGGCAAAGGCTTACCCTATCCTTTTCACCTCTAAATGATGTGCTGCTTGTCTTTCCTTTCTGAAGCCCATTGATTCTCCTTCGTCAGTGAAAAGAATATTTAAGGAGAGGATAGAGGACTTAGAGGAAGATATGAGACAATCTGTGTCATTGAGACACCAACATGTCTCATGACTGAAGAGCCCTGTTAAATTTGATTCAGCCCTGTGTGAAGCAAGGAGCCCTGTCACCTCTGTCAACCTAAAGCAAATCTCTCATTGAGATCAAAACACCGAGAAGATAAATCTCACTATTATTTTTAGGTTATGGTCAAAACTGATTCATGTGCTCAGGAGTGTAGAAAGACTTGCTCTGCCATTAATATGAGTGTTCCCTACACTTCCATCATCATCTTCTTGTTACCCTATGAACTTGATACCTTATAGATTAGTAAACCCAAGAACCATTCTTAGTAGGATCTGGTATCTGTGCTTTCTCTGCATTCTGATCATATGTCATTTATGTTTGAAGTAGAACTTTCCAAAGAGAAATAACTACTTAAGCATCCTACTGTAGATTTATAAACTGACTTCATCCTTGGCTTTCCAGAAACTGATTGTTTGCAAGTCACATGACCCACTGTTGTGACAGAAAACCTTCTAGCATGTGGAAAAAATTCCTCTGTGTTCTTATTTTCCTGGCAACAAATTCTAGTAGTTCTGGTTTGAATCTGATTAGAATTTATTTGGGGTGAATGAAAATGCAAGAATCTGAATCTATTGTCCTTAACTGTTATGGTTGGCAGCCACACTTCCTTTGAGCTGAATTAGAATGCTTTGTTATGACGTGGGAACCTGGAGTAACATATAAGAATGAAACTAATATGTCACATCTTATTGGAGGACAATGGTGAACCAGGAAGTGTCCTTATGTCATCTTCACCAGGTCAACAGAAGATTTTGCCATAGGAAATGATGGACCATGCTCACTCTTTCTCATTTCAGTAAGAGTATAAAAAAGCCATCTTCCTTCTGCCTCAGATTTTCAATGTCTCCATTTTCTTTCCCCCTGAGTCATAGATTTTCCCTCCTAAATCAGCAACATCTTTACATAGAACTTATTCATGAGTGGCCCAGTTCTTCATCGCATCCATTCTTGCACATAGATGAAGCCTTCACCTAAGGAGTAGAGTGTCCAATGAATATTTTCAATATTAGTAAATAGGAAATTGGAGACACGGAATTTTCTCATAACTCATAATTCCAAGTACCCACAGTATTTCCCTGTCAGGTGAACCTTCATCTAGTAAGGGTACCCCCAACAAGGGTAAACAGTGAGCATCATCCAGCATAGAGCTTTCTTCCAACACACAAAAATGTCAAGCAAATTTGGCTCATGGCACAGTGGCACTGCCGGGAAGGAACAGTAGCACATCCTGCCTTCACCAAAGCAGACTTTCCATCTCAGGAACAAAGCCTCTTTTCTTCATGTCTCTCCTTGCTTATGTTTTGTTCTGTTTGTTTTGGGTTTTTGTTTGTTTGTTTGGTTGGTTGGTTGATTGATAGGTTGATTGGTTTGGTTTAGTTTTGGTTGGGTTTTTCTCTGTTTGTATAAAGACTGTGTCATCCATTTCTTGACCTGCTTTCTGGAATAAAGACTCGGATGCTGCTTCCTCTTCAAGTCTGTCAGCTTCACAAGGGGAGGAGAAGGGAAAGTAGTCTTTGCGTTTCTCCTCAACTTCCACTGTTCATTTCTCTTGGCTCCCTCCCTCTCCCCGCAACTCCCCAGAGGCCTTCCTCTCTCCTCCAATTGTCAATTCCCCAATCTAGCCCTCTCTCCCCAGCCAGTTTTCTTTTTCCATCAGCCCCCCTTGTTTCAAGAAGTTTGTGAGGGCAGTTGGCGAGGTGAATTGTGCACCCTGACAAGTATGTAAAAGTATTCTATGATATAGTGGATCTGGAAGCCCCTATTAGAGAAGATTTACTGTTCTGTTCTAAGGTTGCTCTCCAGGTTGAAATTGGCTGACAAGGTCTCAGCTAGCATAGAATTTATTCTTACATATTAAATTATTTTTTTTAATTAGTTCAATGCCCAGGTCATTTCTAAACCAAAGAAACATAAAACAAGGAAGTTTCCCAAAGTCAAAAGAAAATAGGCTGTGGTTTGAGTTAGTTGTCAAGTTTATACAAAACTGTTTGCAGCCCCCAAGCCATTAAGCACTTCCATACATCAGCTTAAACTCCAGGAAGGCACATTCAGCCCAGTCCCTTACAATTGAATTCCCGTTGCTCCCAGTCTTCTCAGCTTCTGCCTAAGGCCACATTTGATCCTAACCCCCAGCTCTGTTTTTAAGGCACACATGAAGTACATATAGAAATCTTTAGCAGGAAGGTAAAACTCTGGCCTTTAGAGTTTATCTGAAATCCTTTCCGCATCCCTGGTTGTATGAGCACTAGAATATGAGAGAGGTGGAAGGAGGGTGTCTGTGCCTGCCAGATTGTGGGGAGGAGGTATTATTGCCTGTGCATGTGCACACACAGACACACACACAAACCCCAGATGGTAACTAGATGAGGAGAGAAGCCAACAACACCAGGAGTTATTTTGGGACTAAAACTAGAAATCTTCATATGGCTAAGATATTTCATCTGAGTGGTGCTCTTTCATATGACAGGCTCCTCGGTGGGGTAGAAGCTAGTCCATTGATCAAGTCAGATTCACTCCTTGGGTCCTGATACTTTGGGACTAGAAGAGGATACTGCAGAATTCATAAAAGGGACCCTGTCACCAGTCTCCCACTTATTTCAATGAAAGTATGAATGGAACAGTGAAATCCTGTTACAGTGCAAAGTCATCAGACAGCTTCTGCTTGCTTATTAGCTGTACTGGTTATGAGTTATTGATGAGGCTAAGAAAGTTGGAGTCTAATCTGCCTTTCAACTGGCTTTGCAAATATTTCCATTATGGAATGTACCATAGACACTTGTCTGTAGATTCACAATTTCAGGCTGTTTAAAAAAGGGTGTGGAGGACGGACAAAGAGTACTGAGTTCTGAATCAGCACTGGGAAGATGGGAGTTTACTGATGTCATCTTATTTGTGTCAAGGATAGTAGTAGCACCCATATGCAGGACCACCACTGCCTCCCTCCATTTTAACAGCTCTATCTTCTTAATCAGTAGTATATCTCTCTTCAAAGAAAGAGATTTATAGTGTGTGTGTGTGTGTGTGTGTGTGTGTGTGTGTGTGTGTGTTTAGGTATTTTGCCTGTGTTTCTGTATCACCATGTTTAGTGTCTCTAGAGGCCAGAAGAGAGGGTCAGATCCATTGTAACTGGAGTTAACCAACAGTAGTGAGCCACCATGTGGCTATTAAGAATGGAACCTGGGTCACCTGCAAGAGCAAAAAAATGCCCTTAACCACTGAACTATCTCTCCCGTCCCAGTCAGTAGACAGTAAAAACCACTATGAGGGGGGTTCTGGGAGTTCAAGGGTCACTCATTTTTATTTTAATTTTTTTATTTTTATTTTTATAATACTTTGAATTGATTGAACACAGAGTCTCATGCAGGCTAGGACACTGCTATCCTGCTAACTCATATGTTCTGCCCTCTTCTTACATGTTAATTATTTTAAAGGGGAGAGGAATGGAAGTCTCATGCTTTGCCTAGGCAGAGTTTAAATTTCTCATCTGTCTCTGCCTGGCTGAAAAAAACTGGGTTTACAAACATCAGACACTATGTTGGCCTTTAATCTCATCTTCAGTAACATTCTTTATCTGAAGTTCAGTGAAAATATTTTTTAAAGACTTATTTATTTATTTTATATATATGAGTACACCATTGCTCTCTTCAGACACACCAGAAGAGAGCATCAGATTCCATTACAGATTGTTGTGAGCCACCAAGTTGTTGCTGGAAATTGAACTCAGGACCTTGGGAAGAGGAGTCAGTGCTCTTAACCATTGAGCCATCTCTCCAGCATGAAAATATTTTTTTCTTCTACATTGTTTGAAAAAACTTGTTTCTTCTGTGAACAATGGTAATAACATTTTTCTCTTCTTTTGGGCAGCAAGATGCCAACAATGTGTCAAGTTCTGTGTCAGGTGCTAAGCATAGGAACACGAGGAAGACATGAACTACTCATCTCAGGGAATAAATGGTCTAGAGATGAGACAAGTTCATAAATAATAATCCTATGGTACTGTGCTAAGTGCCTTAGCAGATACATACTCATGATGCTATGAGAACACAAGAGAAGGAATGAAGACTCTACATGCAAAGTACACTAACTCTCCCTGCACAGCCTAAAGCAATCATGGCTTATACAAAGATATTGTCCTTGCCCTTCAGGGAGGTTTGAGATTAGCACAGCTTTGCCAAAGTTGAGTAACAGCCAGTACACATGTATCTATTGCTGTGATGAGTTGGTTTACTTTTTAAGAAAATTATCTAGTCCCCCTACTTCTTTCGATTCGGGAATTTTTCCCTTCTTTGGGGTTCCTATTAATGATAACGAAACATAACAGTCTACTCAGGGAGCTGGAACTTATCAGATAAAGATATAAGGCAAGTAATAGACTCTCTTGAGTAGAAAGACTTAAATTCAAGCCTGTGATCTGACAATGGGCCAGCTCTTGAAGAAAGTTCATCAAAGTGGACTGTAGCAGTGAAGGGAAGAAGGTAGTGGGAACGATTGGGTGATGGATTGCAATCCTGTTTCCTGCTATACATGAGACTTAGTCATACCTATCTCCTTCCTACTGTGTGAATATGAAGCCAAATGATTCCTTTCAGTCTCAGTTAACTTATCAACTACTTGTTGCTTGTATTGAAGAATTTAGGGAATGCAAGTGGGCAGCAGAACCAGCAACAAGATTACGTTTCAGAATAAAATCTATCCAGACTTTTACATGTGTGAATCCACTAATGTAAAAATGAGCTCTGCTTTCAGACTCCAGTTGTCTGGTGTTAATGACTCCATTTCCAGAAGCCATTCCTATACACCACAGTAGATTTCTCCATTAGGAAAACGTTGTACTCCAGTAAGAACAGACAGCAATGCGCTCTTATGAGTCTTAATCACATACTCCCATCCAAATTTGGGATAAAGGCTGAGTTTTACACTCATTCTCCAAATATACTTCTCCTATAGATGGAGAAATGCATAGCAGTGCCTGTAGATTGGATATGGAGGCAAGTATGTGGAAGTTGGCTGGGGAAGTGGGAAAGTATTTACCAAAACTTTGAATGAAACCCATCCAAGGCTAGGTTTATCATTCTCCCACTCTGCTTCACTTTCATATCTCACAGCTGTAGCAAGTTCCTCACAAGTTGTAGACATAAAGGGAGACTACAGTTCAGGGTTATAGTTCATCATGACAGATAAGGCACAGTGGCAGGAGCTTGAGGTAACTGGTTGCACTATGCCCACAGTCAGGATGCGGAGAGTGACATAGGCTAGTATTCAGCAAACTTTCTCCTTTGTATGTAGTCAGGCCCCAACTCATGGAGCCATGCCACCCCTGTTTACAGGAAACCTTCCCAACTCAGCTAACCGAATCCAGGTAATACATCACAGATGTGCTCAGTAGCTTGTCTCCTACTGCGTTTAGATCCTGTCAAGGTGTCAATCAAGATGCAATACTCCTCAATCTGATGCTCACCATACTTAGAGGTACCACCGTATAATCCTCACACAAAGAGATCTTATAGGAAGAGCCTTCTTCCTCGGGCCCTTAGGCACATCATCTCACAACTCCAGTCAGCTTAGCTCTTTCTCTGTACATCTCCTTGTTTCCTGTCTTTATTGCTAGTTCCCTTGTGAGGGTCCTCATTGTGGTTTTGCTAAGTCAAGTTCAACACCATTCTCTCTGGTCTCCCTATCTCTGTTCTTCTTCTCCGATCCATATTTCACAGAGCTATCTGAATGAATTTGTCAGAAATGCAAACTCAGTCCTGCTACTTTCCTATTCAGAGTTGCCTAGGAGTGTTGGGTCATCACAGGGACCTTAGCATGGCAGCCTGGCTGTGCTCGATCTGAAAGACCCTGCCATGATCACTGCTCCCCAACTCTTTCACGACTTGCCATGTTTCCACTTCAGCCGTTCCAACTCTCTTGTGCTTCCCTTTCCTCTTATTCTTTCTCCGCTGGAACCTTTGTTCCTTGGGCCAGGATTAGGATATCCAGAGTACCTAATCATGAGTGACAGCAAACAATAGTACTATGTGAAATTCTGGATTTAAAAATACTGGAAAATAAAACAAGTGCCACATTGTGTTGAGTTTCCTTAACAATGGCTCCTTCCCTTCCCCCTGCTTCGTGTCAAACCCTCAAAGGAAGTTTTATG
Source organism: Grammomys surdaster (assembly GCF_004785775.1). Classification (NCBI taxonomy): domain Eukaryota; kingdom Metazoa; phylum Chordata; class Mammalia; order Rodentia; family Muridae; genus Grammomys; species Grammomys surdaster. Next base: position 14,135,432 of record NW_021604588.1, read on the forward strand.
ACATCTGGGGTGTGTTAGAGCTGGGTCAAATGGTAACAGAAGGATTCTTGGTAGATTTCCAAATGCTGTGTGGATGGGACCTGGAAAGTCACAACTTGCCATCACTTATGTCTGAGCCGTTTTCCTGGTAATAGACCCACACTTCTCCCTCCTCCCCCGCCCCCAAGACCACCTTTCAACCCATTAGGGAAAAAAAGGAAGACATTTCCCATGTGTGAATTCTGTCCTGACAATGCAATTGTTTGTCCCCACATAGAGCTTGGGGTGTGTGTGTGTGTGTGTGTGTGTGTGTGTGTGTGTGTGTGTTTTCTCCCCAAGCAATTACTTAAATGGTGTTTTGGCCCCTTTTTCTCTGAAGCAGGACATAACCTTTATTGACATTGTGGCTGCTGCCACATCTGTTAAGCTGACAGAAAGAAGGAGCTGGCCAATCCTTATGATGGATTCGGTGTTGTCAAGCCTTCAGCACAATTTGTCATGGGGCAAAAGGAAGCCTGTTGCCAGTGGAAAGTTCCTCAATCCTCCCTAGGAGAAGGACCACATTTCTTTTTCTCCTATCATGAGCATCTTTGTGTCAGTTCTGGAGTGAGACACAGAGAGGTTCAGAGCCCATCTCATAACGGGACTGTCAGCCATTGTATGAAAGACTTGCAAGCAACTCCCCACATTCTAATAAGAAAATGTCCCCATATCTGGATACAGACCCTTTATTCTCTCTCACACAGATGCACTTTTTAAAAGCAAGAAAAAATAAAGAAAGAACCTTGGTAAGGGCAAGGGATAGAAAAGGCTACGGGTGGAAACACACACAAGTCTGAAGATAATGTATTACTAGGCTTGTCCTGGAAAGCAGTTCATTCTGTGCCTTTTGAGGACTAAGTTGCATCTACACCCACAGTCAAGGCTCTCTCCCACTGAGTGCAGAGAACTTTGTGATTTAGCAATCTTAAGCAGACTTGGCATTCAAAGAGGGTCTGTAGTTACAGACCATACTAAGCAGAGGTTCTCTGGAGGCAATAAATACCGAGGCGATGCTATCTCATGGGCTTGGGGTATGTCATTCCCTTGAAAGTCAAGGAGACAGCTGATTTAGTGTTTCCAGTTAGGTCACAGAAAAGTCAGTGGCGGCTGCTTCCAGCTGAGTTCAGAGTCTGAATATTTATGGTATCAATCTGAAATCCAGATAACCACAAATAATATAAATCCATTAACTCCTCTACAAGCAAAGCTTTTTGGCTGCTAATGCCTTGATTGCTAAGTTACTTCAGATCTCTCTCTCTCTCTCTCTCTCTCTCTCTCTCTCTCTCTCTCTCTCTTCCCCTCTCTTCTCTCTCCTCTCTTTTTCCTTTCTTTTCTCTCTTTTCCTCTCTTCTCTCTCCTCTCTCTTTTTCTCCTTTTCTCTCCCCCCCTCCTCTCTCCATATCCTTGATTTCTCTACTGACTTTGTGCACTTGTGTCAGGCTTCTCTAGTATGACTAAGGCAGCTTCCCAGGATAATGAGACAGGAGCATCAATGCTGGAAATGGCTGTCCTCTAATTGTTGAAAGACTGTGATTTTGACTGTGATTTGAGGTCTTCAGTGTTGATAATCAGAGTTTCTACCATTTACATAGAGAATGTGGTTTACCCACTCATTGCACATGAAGTCCCTGATTTATGTGTTTTCTCTACAGTGATGGATTGCTCATCACATAATAATCATATCTCATCCATTCTCAGACACTCTAGAAAGCAGATGGCATGTCCAATGATTTGACAAAAAACAAAAACAAAAAACACAAAGACAAAAACCATGATGTTTGTATGATAGGTGACACTCATCACTCATGGGATTTTGTGTGAGCTTCACAAAAGCTACGTGACATAGGCAAGTTTTTGAAAGAGCAACGATGAGATTTCACAGCCATAGTAAGAGGGACTTTGAACCTTTTAACCAGAGAAACTTGCATAGGGAAGACACACCAAGGTACTCATGCTTGGAAGCCCTCAGTCCAGGATTGACAGTCTTCACTCTAGGACAACATCAGTCTAGCCTCCTTAGAAGATTGTGACAGAGAGAGCAAGAAAGAACAATGACAGTCCCTGTTCCTTCAAAATGTGCCAAAGATAATGACCAAGAAGATCAAGCACATGCTATCATATCATCATACCCCAAAATACACTACAAAGCTCTAGTAACTCAAACAACACAGCAGCTACAGAGTCTGATACACAGACCGATTGAAAGGGACATGATGCTCAAGAGGAATTTGCATATTCATAGCCAACTAACTCAACAGAAGTGCTAGAAATACACATTGGAAAGCAATGCCCTGTTCAACAAATGGTGCTGGAAAGACTGGACATCCTACTCGGAAGATTGAAGTTCAACCCATTCAAAATGGATCACAGACCCAAATATAAGATCTGAAACTCAAAACCTCTTGGAAAAAGATAAAAGAGCAAAACAAACAAACACAAAGGGGACACAATTCACGTTAGCACAGACGATGATTTTTGGATTAGACACCAAAAGTACAAAAATACAATAAAAAATGAGTTTATAACTCAGAATTTCCTTCTTCTCTGTGGAAGAAATGATCAACAAACTGAGGACAAGCTACAGAATGATTTAAAAAACATTCCAGCTGTTCATCTGATAAAGAAGTCATATCCATAATCTATTAAGAACCAACAGCAATGCTACAAATATTCCAATGGAAATGAAAAAAAGTATGAAAAATAGAAGTTCTAACCCATTTGTCATCTAGGAAATGGAAGCCAAAATGATGTGATGTCATCTTATCCTGGTTAACAACACTTTCATCAAATGTTTAAAAATAAATGTTAGCATTCATATGGGAATAAGGGAAATCTCATATATGGTTGGAGAAAATAGACATTAGTACAGTCACAGTGAAACAGAGATTCCTCAAGAAATTACAAATAGACTTAGTGTATTATTATGATTAATCTCAATTGCCAACTTGATGAGTTCTAGTATCACTTGTGAGACAGTCATCTAAGCATGCTAGCAGAGGATTATCTTCGTCATGTTAATTTGAGTGGGAGGACCTATCATCCTCTGTAGGTAGCTTCATTCCCTGAGATCAGATCAGAATCTTGGACTGTAAGGAGAAAGTGAGCTGCGGCTAAATGTTCATCATCTTTTTCTTCCTGTTACCAACCTTTTGTCACTTCTCTGCCAGGATTGACTGGACCCTTGAGCTGTGTGCCAAAATAAACCCATTTTCCTTTATGTTGTTTTTGGTGCAGCACTTTATCACAGCAATGGGAAAATAAACAATGATGTAGTCATCTAAATTCTAGATACCTGTCCAAAAGAAATGCCATCAGTGTGTCAAAGGAAAGCATTCAGTACATGTTGATTGCTTCATTATTCTCAATGTGACGATATGGAGTGTAAATCCCAGACAGTATATTTCCACAAAAAGGTAAAAACATAGAGTGTGTGGCATTTGCACAATGGAATATTATTTAAGCATGAAAAGAATGACACCCTATCGATTAGAACAAAAACTGATAGATCTGAATGAGACTGTGTTAAGTGAGGCAAGTCAGGTGCAGGCAAATTTTGCATGTTCTTTTGTGTGGATGTGGTTTAAAACCATGGCTCACCATATCCGAGTGATTAATAGAAGTGTAGAAGAATGGGGAGTAGAGGGAGGTTAGACGAAGGGTAACCAAACACAGCTAAGATAAAAGTAATAAATTCTTGTCTTCTAAAGAGCAGTGAGGCGACCATAGTTCACAAAAACATACTATACATTTCATGAGTATCTAGAGAGAAGAAACTCAAAGGCTCCAAACATGATGTAATGATCAGACGATAGGAACAGTAATTACATTGATTTGATCCATATGTAACACATACATATATCGAAATGTCATGTTATAGCTACCAGAGATAGAAAATTACTGCATGTTAATTATTTCTCTAATGTTTAAGACAATATAACTGTTAACCCAAATTTGAGCAGTACATGTCTCATATATCTATTGAATATCACCTTAATTAAAATAAAATGTGAAAAGAAAAAGTTGGGGAAATGCTGATACTTTACTACAAGTTGGTCTGGCACAGTTTTATGAATGCTGGCAAAGCACATGAAATTTGTGGGTGAAGTGAAGCCTCTACTATTCTCCATAGCAGTGATGAATAGGCTGCTAGTATTTACACTGATCCTTGAAGCATAGGCACCCATGTGGGATGCAAAGAGGCCAGGTGGTGGGCAAGCAGACATGAGCTGTCATACAGAAGAGACACTGAGCCAAGATAGGATCAGTCCTTTATAAGCCAGCCTGATTCTTACCCACTATACAAGGTAGTATAGAACCCTAACTTGTATACTGTAGTAAAGACATGCTGCTTTTTTCTTTAAAGGCTGTTTGCTATAGATACACTCGAAGACATTCTTGGCACAGATGCTGTTAGTGTCGGCTTGAAAGATGTGTAGAAGATGGGGACCCATGGAGAATGTCCTAGATTCGGGGGTCAGGGAAAAGACAAAATGGTACTTAGTAGAACAAAATTTAAAAATTCTAACGTTGTGACCAGTTTTTAAAAAAAGGACAGTGGTGACTTCATATTTTCATCCTTGCTTTGTTATGGAAGTTTCATTATTTTATTAGAACACAATATTCATCAAATCAAGGGTTCTATAAGGACATTTTCAGAAACTTGTATGTTAATTTTTATCATATCCACCCCCTACTTACTTTCTCTTGTTCCTCTCTACTACGATTGACCCCTTTTTATTCATTTTAACTAATTAGTTAGTTAGTTAGTAAGTTAGTTATGACAAGATGAGTTTTATTAGGATGTTTTACATAGGTGTGGGTCAGGGTTTTGATATCGAACATGGTCAATTTACCAATGACTATACTACTGAAGAATATGTATCTCCTTCCCCCAGTGACAATTAACTGTCTATAAATCTTCAACGGGATAGGTCCTCATAAGCTCCTCCCTCTGGGATGGTGGAACATTGACAGGCTTGTGAAGATAATCTTAGCTGCTTCTAATGTGTGAGAGTAAGGGCCATGCCATTCTTGGAAGACATATCTCCATATTATGATACCCTGCCCATCAACTCTTACATTCTTTCTGCCTTTTCTTCTGTAATATTTCTTGATCTTTGGAGAGGGTAGTACAGATGTTCAGTTCAGGGCTAAGTAATTTTCCTTGAATATGATAGCTGTTCACTCTCACCGTTTGTTTGTTTTGTTTGTTTTTAAATTTTCCATCCCATAAACAGTGGTCTGACTCAATCACTGTGTACATTAGAGACTGTTATACCTAAGACCAAAACAATGAATCAGACACTGTATTGACAATGACAATAGCAAACAATGAAGGACCTACTAATCAGATTGTCTAGTTCTCACCAGATGACCTCATGCTGGTTATTTTAACAGTAAAGTTGAAATGTTGCAGGTTTAAATAGTTGTATGCTCACAGGCTGCTTGGCACGTGATATACGAATACCTTGTGCACACTGGTTTTTATGCTCTAAAACCCAATACTCATCAACAAACGAAAACAACAGCAGCAAGAAAAACACTAATCTCCTTGTACACAGTGGGCATGTCTGTTTAGTGGTCTGACTCAGATCAGACTTCAGGATGCCAGAGATTGCCTCTGAGCCACTACACCTTTATGTTTGCTCAGGTCTGACTCCACTCCTTTAGAGTGTGCTTGAGAACCCACTGAAAAATATAAGAAGGGCGAACTCTTGAAGCTGTTTATCCATTCCAGGGATATTTTTAGTGGTCTGGGTGCAGTTGAGATCAGTGAAAAAGTATCAGTGACCCCTCTCCCACACCGTTAAGTTTGTCTCAAGAAATAGAGTTTTCAAGTTTAGCATCTACGCATAGGGTTGCTGGTTCTCCGTCTCTTCCTTGATCCATTCATTTTTATGAAAAGCAAATTTTCAGAGCTAAAGAACTGTTTGGACTGATATGTTACTTCCTCCTTTTAGAGCCAAGAGACCTTTTCAGCGCTTATTTGAAATCTCAATTTGCTTTTCAGGCAGTTAGGGTGTCTTACTAAAGTCACCATTAAATGAGTCCAAGCTAAATAAATCAGCCAAGTATCAGTTACATAACCCTTCAAAGGAATGCAATGTAAGAATCCAAAGACCTTGTTTTGCAAGCCTTCTGTCTGGGAAAGTGTCGAAAGCTGCTCTCCAACCCTAAGTGGTTTTGTATTCCTCATCCACTAATAAAAATAATAAATGGCTATAAAACTCTAAGTCACCTTTTATTTTCCACACAAATATGTCACTCCAAGAAATGCCAAACCACTCCCATCTCTGAGATTGCTAGAGCAAGAAGTAGCAGGCTGTGACAGAATCAATGCATTGAACAGTTGCCAAAAATGTACTAGTGGCAACAGAGTTCCCAGCCTGAGTCCAAATCCTGTGGGAATTCCCAGAAGACGGTGATCCTTCTGAGATGGTCTGCATGCTAACTTCATATAAGTCTTCTAGAAGAGAGATCTGTTGCAGACCCAAGGGCAATATGAATCAAGGTAAGTTCACATGAAGGCTGCCTGGAGCGGTGATGGTCAGGCTAGTCATTTACACTGCTTGTTAATTCAGAAGGCTCAGTTATAAAATAAATCATTGAACCTCTTGTTCAATAGTAGGCACAACACATGATGCTCATGTGAACAGTGATACTAACTTCATTAAAGCTTTTGTTTCCCAGATGATGTGCCCTTTGCATCTTTGCCCAGCTTACACTTCCCTCCAAATAAAAGAAATCCTGTGACAGCTTGGATGTTCACTGCTTCCTCATCAGTAAGAGGTAAGGTCCAGTGAAGATTCATTCACCACTGTGCTCCGGCTCTTAAGAGGGATTTTATGTCTCTTGTATCTTCTTCCTGACATTTTTGCTCTGTAGCTTCTGTAGTTTGCTCTGCCAACTTCTCCCAGCACTGTATGCTGGCCCAAAGTGACAGGCCCAATTGGTCATTGGCTGAACCTCCAGAGCTATGAGGAAAGTAACACTTTATTCAGTATGTTACTAGTTTCAGGTGTTTTATTATAGTGATAGAAAGCTCACTAAAATACTAGCTCATCCTTCTGTGTCTGAGAGAATTCAAATTTGAGGACTGGGAGTTTGGTATCCATTTGGACTACTCAGAGTTTATCATGGAGGTCCTAGGCCACAAAGAAAGGTGGTCACCTTCTGTCCATCATATCTGTAGCCTCAAATCATGTTTGTTCCTCAGCTTGCATGGTGGTGCATAAAGGTGAAGTAATGTGCCACAGATGGCTTACAGGGCCTATAGATTTCTTAGTTATCAACAGAGGCTAAGGGAGAACTGTAACTATCTGTAAAGCACAAACTTGTGTCTCAGGGACTCCGTGACAGTAACTTTTCATCTACACTGACTCATAATTTCAGGTTCATCTCTTTTTCAAAACCAGTTTCTCTCTGCCCTTATGACTCTCCCACCCTGTTCAGTGGTTTGATGGCGTGATCTTCCTATGTATACATGGCTGGCCTGGAATGTCCAGTACCTCTTTTTCATTCGTTGGGGGCTGCTGTTATAGTAGTGTGCCATCAAGAGCAGGAAAGCAACACCCATTCATTAGAAACCATTGCATGTTGGGTTTTCTATTTTGTTTTGTTTTTCGGGGGCACTGATTGAATCCAGGATCTCATGTATAGTAGGTAAATGCTCTATCACCTGCAGCTCTTCGTAGCACCTGGTAATAAGCATTGAGAAGAGGAAATGACTCAGCCAACACCTTACTGTTTATCTGATGCTCCCGTAGTCTATAGAGTACCAGCCTGACCTAATGCACACAACACTTGAGGGTGCAAATATTTTTATCTGTCTCAGATAGAGAGCTATTCTCTTCTTGCTAGCACAATGTTATCCTCCTACTAAGGAAGCATAGGTTGGATGTTGTATAGGGAGTCCATCCTTGTCAGAAGGAATAGAAGGCCATTTATGTGAGTTTTTGTGCCTCATAAATCACAAGCTTCCATACTTGAAAATCTGAAGTCAGACTGCTCAGCCACAATTGAGAGATGGTCACTTTGCCTTTGGCACCATGATACCAGAGTCATTTACAGAGCAGGTACCAACAGCCCTGCCGACTTCATGTCGTGTCATCCATCATGTGAAACTAAACCAACAAGGCATGAAGAGATGGTGCGGAAACTCTTGTCAGAGGGTCAGACCACTTCATCAAGGAGCCTGGACAGTGTTTAGGATACTGGGCCATGTAATATAATGGGCCATTTTGGACAGGCTTTTAAGGCACATTTTTCCATAATTGGTTGAGATGGGGGCAAAGTCCAGAAAAAAGTCTACCTTTAATTATTTAACCAATCATTTTTGAGAGAGTTCTTCATCAATGAAACTGTACTACTAACTCTCTACGTATTTCTATTAGGCATTCTCAGGTTTTTCTCTATTCTTGACTACTCAAGAGAATCACCTGGATGAGATGAGAAATGGTACTACAATCAAATATTATTCAAATATTATTGTTGAGTACACTGTAAAATAAATATGACCATCGAGCCAAGATATGACAGGCTAGCTCAGTGCCATGCAACATGCCATGTCCAACTCTCAGCTTCCTGTTCCTGATACCATGTCTGCTGCTTGCTGCCATTGTATTAGCATTCTAGAGCTGCCATGATTTCTTTCATGGGACACTCTGATAGCTCTGAAACCTTAAGACAAAATGGACTCTTTCTTCATATCTGTATATCTTCTTATCTATACGTCTATATATCTAAATATCTATATACCTATATATCTATGTATCTGTATACCTGCATATTTATATATCTATGTATTTATATCTATATATCATCTATATATTTACACATGTATATATATATATATCTTACCTATCTATTTCTATCTATATCTATATATTTATCTATCTATAGATATATGTATCTATATATAACTTTATATAGATACATCTATATATCTTTATATACATCTATATATCTACATATCTATATATCATCTATATTTTGTATATATGCCTTATATTTACATATATATACATATATAAGTGTATAGATGTATATATGGAGAGAGAGAACACAGCACATGTTTTAAGATCATTAACTTTTATCTGTCACTGGAATTCAGTGAAATTTCGACATCCATGTTACAGATAAGGACACAAAGGGAGGAAGCGAATAAGGTGTGCAAGGTCACACAGCTAATACTTAACAATACTCTAGTTATACTGCCCAGTCAATGAGTTGACCTCTATCCCCTGTACTTATGCTCTTAACTGTTATCACAACTTGTAGTTAGCTTCTTCTAAAACATTCCTGATTATCCTGTGGAAAGCAAGCAAACTGAGACAGGCTTAACCAGGCTGTGCTTGTAACTTCTATAGAGTAAGCTTGTCCTACATCCAGATGGGTTGGATGTTAGACATGGAATGGAATCAAGAAAAACAAGACTATTGGTGGATATTTGATCCAAATATTTTCAATAGTGAAGAACAAAGTGAATTGTTATTTAGATGGTTTAGTATAGATAAAGAAAAATAACTAAAGTGAAGAAAAATGCTTGTATACCAATATGTTAAAAATATTTCTAACTAATAAAATATTCCAAAATTCTCAAACTCTGGTCAAAGAACAAGGAGTATAAGCAAGAGGTAGAACAGTTGCTAAGCAAGCATGAGGTCTCTTGTTCTCCCTCTGGCACCACAAAACAGAAGAAAATCCCAAATGCTTCCAACTGATCACCTTCACATAGCTATGCTTAGTACATTTATTCACTGGGTGGAACTTGCCCTCCAAAATGGCCACCACTTAGAAAGAGCCTTCACCATTCAGAGGTGAGGAAGTGTTGAAGTAGTTATTTTAAAACGACCTCTGGTCAAGCCGACTATCTAAACTGCAGGACTCTGCCTAGCTCAGCCGCCATGTTCCATGGCCAGAGACCACGTACGGGCCACAGCTAGAAATGGACAGCCAGAAACACCAGCCCTGCCACCCATGAGACACCAGCATGGGAGATGGCTCTGCCAATCTTCCATGCTGTCTCCACAAGCCTGGGCATTGCCCAGACCATCCTGCCATCCATTCAGGCCCAGTAATAAAATGAGACTCTAATGGTTAAATTATCCAAAAGCTTATATATTTGGTAATGATCAGTAACAAGATGCCCATACAATCAGAAGTGTAACCCAATACCCAACCTAGATATACCAACTACCTTTGACTGCTACAGACATGTGAATATTCGCCTCCATCGCTCCTAGATCTCTCATCATCCCTTTCTCCTAGCTCCTCCTCTTCCTTCTCCTTTTCCTCTCCTTACTCCTCCCACCTTAGCTCCCCCTACAAGGGAGAAGGAAGGAAGAGGAGGTGAGGAGAGGAAGGAAGGGAGGGAGGGAGAGGGAGGGAGAGACAGCATACTTTGTTGTTAAAACTCATGACAAAGTCATAGAATAATGAACATGAATGAAAATGTGTATGTAAATGAATGAACACAAGCACACATTCACACACATTGAATTAGTATTCTAGAGCTGCCATGAAACTTATGACAAACTGTCTGAAAACAACAACAACAACAACAAAAATACTTTCTTTTCACTAATTTGGCCAGAAGTCTAAAATCAAGAGCTCATCAGTGGTTCCTTCTGAAGGTTTTGAACAAGACAGTGGATTCTACACCTCTTATAGCTGCAGGTGGAAGTCAGCAGTCCTGGACTAGTGCTGGCATTCTGAGGCTCATATCTGCATATGGTCTGATCTCTGCCTGTCTTCAGATGGCCTTGTGTGTGTGACTATGGTCCTATCTCTCCCCCACTTCTCCTATAAACATGCCAGGCTTTGGATTTATAATGCATCCTAACCCAATATGACCTCATTTAAAGTAATTACATCTACAAAGACATTCTTTTCAAGCAGAGTCACGTTTTGAGGTGTGAGTGAACATTGACTTTTGGGAAGTAACATTTACCCTGCTGTACACATGTCTAGGACTGCCCAGTGGTCTTAAAAAGTTCTTCACAAAAGCTGAGCAAGTAGCTATTCAGCTCAAAGGTTTGGGGCTGAAATTGCTACTATTTACATCTTTTAGAAAAGATAAAAGGATCTATTTGGTGGAAGAAGAAGAAAAGGATGGTTCTAAGACAAGTTTTGGGAAGGACTAGGTGAGATATCTTGAAAAAGAAAGCAAGAAAATATTCAAAGAATGATCAAAGAAAGGAAAAGATAGCAAAATTCACTTGAGAGGCTTTTGCTTGACGAATTTGGGATGATATGAACACAAAAAAAATAAATAATGCCATTAATAAATTAAAATACTTCAAATGGTATAGAAAACCATGGATTCTTACTTACATACACATATAATTCCTTTCATAGTCAAAACCACATACATACACATATGTATATGTGCTTATGTGAAGTGTATATATTAATTGCATGTCGAGGTATTTGCAGTTCTTTTCCAACAAGTATTATTCTATCTTTTCAGTCTATTATAGCTCACAAAACTCTTCTATTACTGACTCAAGGTGTTTCCAGTTTGTGCATTAAAAATCCTTCCCAGATGTTGTCTACAGAGGATTTATAGACTTTACCAGCACACAGTGGGGTGAATAAGAGTAACATGAGAACGACCACCTCATGGTGTTAAATCTTCTGAAAAATATGTTGGAGAAAGGATGATTGAAAGGACAGTCATTGCATTAGTTGTTTTTTTACTTCTGTAATATAACTCCTGACACAAGGAGGTTAAGGGAGAAAGGAGTCCTTTTGGGGATGGTTTGAGAAGGTACAGTCTATCATGTCAGAGATAGTGAAGTTCATGGCATTTTGGGGACTCTGACCATCTCCATAGACTAGGAAGTACAGGGAGAGAATCCTCATGCACAGCTAGCTTTCTCTAAACCCCCTCCTTTGTATTTGTGTTTTTGTATAGTGTGTGTTTGTGTGCATGTTGTAGGGAGGGTGCTCATACCCATGTGTGAATGAGTACAGGTGAGAGGTTGAGGCCATGTGTGTTTCTCCACCTTAGAGCTCATCAATTGTCTATACTGGCTAGCCTCTGAGCATTGGAACCCTACTGTTTCTGCCTCACAGTACTGGAATGACAGCCACAAGCCTCCTATTTATGTTACTGATGGAGATTCCAACTCAGGTCTTCAAGTTGTTGAGAAGATCCTTTATCCACTGAATAAACTGGTGAATATCCTCAATGTGGGGAAGCAGAGTGTTTCTAGCCAGCCTGGGAGCCAGTGCTAGTGGAGTTTAGTGACTGACCAAAAAGTAGATGAAGGAGTAGAAGAAACGGCAGCTTCTCTGATTTTACAGAGGATGATGCAAAGGAGGATACAATGGTAGGTATTTCTGAACACTATAATGGACAGAACTTCTCATCCCAGTATTGATGTCATGGCTACCACCAAGTCAGGACTCAACATCTGGTTACCATGGTAGCTTAAAGTCATAGTGCTAAAGTGTACCTGCCCAATCCTTCCTATGGGGGGAAAGTGTGAGATTGGCTTGGAAAAAAATCTCTGAATGTTCTGTCTTACATTAACACATATATTTTCTACTGAGAATCTTAGTTTTGTTAAGAGCTCATGGAAACAGTCACAATTCAAGAAATTATGGGACTACTCCATCTCTCCCTGGTATACATAGACCATTGTACTTAGGCAACAGAACAGTTTAGGGCCCAGCAATTTAAATGATCATATGGGCTTATTAGAATTACAGACAGAAATAAACTTATAACTGTGATGGACATGAATCTGAAAAAATAACATTGGAACCCTTGTATGGGTGCTGAGTAGAAGATCATGGTTCTCCTAATCATTCATTTCTTCTGAAAACAGCTCTCACTATGCCTAGGATGATCAAGAGTTCCTTGCTTCAGCCTCGATGTGTTGCTGTTACAAAGCTTGTGTCCACTACGCTCACCTGTTACTATTCTTTTCAAGGATGACTTTTCCAAAGGGTGAGCACTGTTTGCCTTCCTGAATACTCAAGGGTGCAGAGGAGGTCAGACATGGGTTGGAGCAATGGCTCTGCATTTAAGAGCATTTACTGCTCTAGCACAGTACTAAGATTTAATTCCTAGCACACACATGGTGGCTTGCTGATGTCTATAACTCTGTTTCCCAGGGATTCAAGACCCTCTTCTGGCCTCCGTGGTACTGGGCATGAATGTACACACAAACACACACCAGCAAAACACACACATCCACATGCAAATTAAAACTTAAAATTAAAACAAAGAAAAGTTCGAACACACTTCAATAGACATCCAGGATCTGTACCTAAATTTTGCATGTAAACCTACCTGTTATTGAATTTGGCTAAGTGTTCTATCTTCAGTGGAATATAACATAGTTTTAGAAAAAAAATAAGGACAATGAAAATTTCTTTAAGTGCTTCTTGGACATTGGAGATTCCTCTGTTGAGAATTTTCTGTTTTTCTCTGGACCCCATATTTTAATTGTGTTATTGTGATTTTTGATGTCTAACTTCTTGAGCTCTTTATACATTTTGGGTATTAACAAGTGTCCTTTTGGGATGGTAGAACATCTTTTGGGTATATGCTGGATGTAAGGTGAGTGAAGATCTTTTCCCAATCTGTAGGCTGTTGGTTTTGGCCTAATGATGGTGTCCTTTGACTTACAAAAGATTTTCAGTTTTATGAGATCCCGTTTTTTAATTCTTGACCTTAGTGACTGAGCCATTTGTGTTCTGTTCAGGAAGTTGCCTCCTGTATCAATAAGTTTAAAGCTATTCCCCACTTTCTCTTCTACTAGATTAATTGTGTCTGGTTTTATGGTGAGGTTTTGATCCATTTGAACTTAAGTTTTTTGCAAGATGATAAAAATGGGTCTATTTGCATTCTTTTACATATAGACATCCAGTTATACCTGTACAATTTGTTGCAGATTTGCTAATTTCTCAGAAGATTGAGAATTGTTCTACCTCAAGACCCAGCTGTACCACTCCTGAGCATATACCCAAAAGATGCTCCACCATTCCACAACGATACTTGCTCAACTATGTCCATAGCAGCTTTATTTGTAATAGCCAGAAACCAGAAACAACCCAGATGTCTCTCAAGTGAAGAATAGATATAGAAAATGTAGTATATCTACACACTTGAATACTACTCAACCATTAAAAACAATGACATCATGAATTTTGCAGGAAAATAGAACTAGAAAATATTATCCTGAGTGAGGTAATACAGACCCCAAAGGACATGTATATGTGTACTCACTTCTAAAAGAATATTAGCCATAAGATATAGGATAACTATATTATAACCAGCAGACCTAAAGAAGCCAAATAACAAGGAGAGCACAAGGGAGGATGGTTGAATTTTTCTCAGAAGGAGAAACAAAATAGATATTGAGGGTGGATAGAAAGAGGGAACTGGGTGAAAGCAGCAGTGGGGAAGGAGAAGAAAGGGGAGCAGGGGAAATCATATGTAAGGGAGAGTAGGGGAGAGAAAAAAGAGATCAATCAGCTAGAGGGTGGGGGAGATTTTATAGAAAGCCACTTGTTGAATTCCAAGGCACAATCTCCTTTCCCTAGGAGATGCCTAAGTGTTCTCTGATACTTCTTCATGGCCCAAAACTGTTCTACCTCAAGGAGAGGGGTAACTCTCTCTATTAAACAAACCTTGATTCTCAGAATTTATGACCACCTACTCCATGGACTCCTAGTCAAGGTACAAGGAAGAAACAGGGGTTCCATTGCTGACAATTCAGCAACGAGATGGTCACACGTTTTATTTTGAAGTAAAATGCCTTTGAAGATCCAAGGGAGCATGGCAAGAAAAATGTTTCTAACTGACTATGAGGATGACTCCCATAACAATCTAAATCCTAATCCCATGCTTCCATATCAGTGATATAGCAACCTCTGCCCTGCCTTCCGCTCCCTTCTGGATCCTTTGAGCTAGGCGGTCGTGGTGGTTGTGTGGGGGCTGGGGTCGGGTCCCTCCAGATGAAGTTACGAAGCTCCAGAGATTAAGAGGATAAAATTCATTAAAGTGAAAGTTTTAAATAAAGAGACGTTATAAGAATCTCAGATTCCATCATGATCCACAAAAGAACGTACCCTAAAATGTTCTTGGGGGATTATTGAGGCTCAGCCTGTGTGCTGAAGAAGGAACAAAGGCTAAGCCATCTTGTTGACATACATGTTTTATTGCTATCAAGTCAGCATTGCAGGATGAAGAGCCAGACAACCTTTTTTGGATTAATGACCGAGCTGTTCATCCAGTACTTACAGGATGAGTGAGGAATGTTAAGTGCTTTTTAACAGTCCTTAAGCACATTAGAGCTTTCACATCCAGATCCTTTTGTGTGTTATCAAATCCCTAGTAAATAAGGACGACATTGGAGTTAAGAAAGGAAAAAAAAACTACCTAACTCTGTCTTCTAGTCCCCATTTAGGTGTTCTAACTAAATTGCAAGACAGCTGGTCTGCTAAGGCATGAGGTGAATGTGAAGAGTCTTGGTTCTACTGCCCATAATCAGTTCTTTCTGAACTTTTTTTTGGGGTGTGTGGAGGGGGTTACTTTGTTTCAGAGAACATTCTGCAGAAGCCTGGAGATTCTTTGCGCCTGTGCACAGGAGGCACATGAAGTCATTTAGTGATGAAACTGAATTTTTTGCGAAGTAGGGGAAAATTAGCCAGAGCTAGAGAGACCTGTGCCTCCCCTCACTAAAAATGACATATTTTATGATAAAGATTCATCAGTATCATGCAAATAAGCCTTCAATAAGGTTTCAATAGGAGCTAGACTCTTAGAGGATTCACTGGATTCACATTGTCTTCACATCCTCCAGGGTGACAGAATCAATAGAGTTGATAGAAATGTATTTCAGTTCCCTAAACAATAGAATTCAATCAACATTTTATTGGCTTTCATTTTTAATGGCTTTGGCCTCCCCTTAACTCACACTTATGCAGACAGACAGTACAGTAATCACAGCTGCCCATAGCCTGCCTCTGGGGTCTAACAATGTCTTTTAAAAGTTTTCTAAATTCTAAGGAGTTACTGCCTTGCTTTGAACTCATTTATGGTTTAGAGTGCATTGTGTGTCATATGCAGGGTGGACAAACTCTCTTGAAGGCTGAAAGCTGTCTGCCTTCTATGTTTGCACAGAATTTCCTGGGAAGTGTATATCTATCATTCACTTAGATGTTTATCTATGACAAATTTTACACTGCACTTGCAGAGCTGAGTAGCGGTGAGGGGGGGAATGCTCCTAAGGAGGGTAAAATATGCGCGTACTACTGGTACATTTCTGAAATGATTTGCCATGTGAGCTCTATTAACCTAGGCCATAGCATGTCTTGTGTAGTCTAGGTAGTCGGCAATGGGGACTCAGTGCCTACTGTGCCGTTGTCAAATACAAATGCAGTGTGGTTCCATCGACATCTGGAAATTAAGCCTTGGTGAGAGTATTTACACCATGGGAATGGCCAGACACTACCAAGAACGTTTAAACTAAGCACTGGCTAGCTATCCACTAGTGCACTACTTTTGGTAGCAATTCTTACTCAGATTATTCCTGAAATGAAATAAAATAAAGGACATTCTGGCAGCTGGCAGTGATCCTAGTTGAAACATGGACTTAAACCTAAAGAACATGACTGGATTTTAAGGTATTTAATTTTATTAAGGATAACCTGGTTCCATTGCACATAAAAATCAGAAAAAAATTCAGAGTAAAATAAGCTTGTAGGCCCAGCACTGTAGACATTACGATAAAAATGTCTTTCTTCTATTGTTATTATATAATTTCATTTAAATCATAAGAATATCCCTTTTATAACATTTGTAATTTTGTTGTAATTCACTTAAATTAAATTAACTAAGTTTCTCATGATATATTAGAAAGGCTCCAGTATAAATCACTGAAAATACCCCCATATTCAAAATTCCGGAAGATTTCATCAGGGTAAACTTCTAGAGTCTGATGTCATTAAAGGCCAGAAATTATGGTTAATTATCTGGCTTTGTTTTTCTGGACCTACCTCAGGCATTCACTCAGTAACAAACAGAAATAAGATTATTAGATGTCAGACACTTTTTTTAGGATTTAGGAATGGAACATAGACAATGAAAAGAATTATATATGGAAGAAATCATGTTGTTACCTTAGAGACATCATTTAAAGCATGTAGGTCAGGAGTTGTATGAAGCAATATAAAGACTTAATAATTTATTTCTATTCAACAGAATGTAAATTCATTAGTACCTATTACATGTTAGACTATCTGAAACACACACACACCTAAAGTATCATGTTTAATTGCACCAGCACCAGTGGCCCAGTGGGGAAAACTCAATAAAGTCAGCATGTTTTGGTTGGAAACTCTGGTTATAATCACATCCAGAGTAAGTCAGCTAAAGGCAAAGGGGGAATATATTATAAGAAAGGAAGTGTATCTGGAAGAAAATGCAACTTCAAAAATATCACTAGCTATCAAAAAAATAATGCACCCAGGGAGACTACCTGTCAGCGTACTGTCATTGCCTCCTGCTCTCCATGCCTGTTTCAGTTCTGCTGTTTGTACAAAAGCTCTGTGTGCTTTTTGCTTCTACCAGAGCTAAACACAACTGATAGAGATATTTGCAGCCTATGGCTAATTATCCAAAGGAAAGCTGTGATGGTTATCTTGACAAACCCAACTTCCAGGAGTTGTGAGCAGAGGAAAGCATCCATGTAGGCCTCTGTGGAAAGAATGGTTGAGTAGGAAAGCTGTAGGAGGATATTCACAGCTTGTCTGCTCCTCTCTTTGCTCACCTATGCTCCCTGTTGTTGGTTGTGCCATCCCCCGAGGCTATTTTTCTACCATACCTATTCAGAGGGCAGCTCCTTACCTCAGCCTTCATGGCTCAGGGGCTGACATATGACTGGGGATGAAGAAAGAAGAAACAGATTCATATACAGAAAACAGGGATCAGGGAGACTGCTTTCCCTGCGGGAGACCAAGTAGCAACAGCAACCCGAAAGCTCATGCTATGTATGTTATACATCTGAACCAAAGAGATCTACTTATTGTACATAGTTGAACAAGAAGGTAGATTTAAGTGTCTATTAAGAAGCAGTCCCAGGTTGTAAAACTCCAGGAGGAGGACACTGATTGACATTTTCTGCACACATTGTCAATATGTGCATGTGGACCAAGGGATGTTTCCAAGGTAACTTCTGCAGTTTTTAAAATATTATATAGCTGTATGAAAGACCTGACCTTCTTTTCTGCCCTCCCACATGTGTGTGTGTGTGTGCGCGCACACATGTGAGTGCACAAAAGTATATGCACACATCAGAGTCTTTGGCATTCCTCTGTGGCCTTGACATAATCACATTCATGTCTACAATGTACATTCATTCAAAACTTCCTTCTGTCCTCACACATTCACTCAGAACTACCTCCACTCCCCCAAAGCTCCTGAGTGGCATTTATCAAGCATTCTTGTTTCCTAACTCAGTGACTCATCTCAGCCCAGTGCAAGAAAGGATGTGCATTTTTGTGTTCTAGTATGATAAAAAAAA
Organism: Grammomys surdaster; assembly: GCF_004785775.1. Taxonomy (NCBI): domain Eukaryota; kingdom Metazoa; phylum Chordata; class Mammalia; order Rodentia; family Muridae; genus Grammomys; species Grammomys surdaster. The sequence goes on from NW_021604588.1 coordinate 14,153,995, forward strand.
AATTCTTGTCAACTTGGAGATCAGAGCTTCTGTGCTCAAGTCATTCCTTGAAAAATCATCAACACAGTAACTTCAACAAATTGCTTTACTTCTGTGAATAAGTGTTTCCCAATTCACCAGAAAAGGAGGAGGGATAGAGGAATGGCTCAGTAAATAAAGTGGTTGTCTCAGAAGTATGAGGACCCGAGTTCAATACCCAACCCCACGAACAAAGCTTGGTGTGGTATCTCACTTGTAATTCCTTAGACTTTTCCCTTAGAAAAAGTCTCTACCTACAAGTCTAAGGTGAAGGCTCCTGTGGACTATCCAAAGTTGACTTCTGGCCTCCATGTGTGAGCAAGCATGCATGTGCATACAACTCTCTCTCTCTCTCTCTCTCTCTCTCTCTCTCTCTCTCTCTCTCTC
>NW_021604588.1:14154409-14210271 GCF_004785775.1 Grammomys surdaster
CTCTCTCTCTCTCTCTCTCTCTCTCTCTCTCTCTCTCTCTCTCTCTCTCTCTCTGTCACATACACACACACACACACACAATGTGGGAGGGCAGAAAAGGAAGACAGGTCTTCCATACAGCTACATAATCTCTTAAAAATTGCAGAAGTCACCCTGGTGAAATCTTTATACAGCTATGTATACATGGAAACAAAACCTAAAAACTCTTGGAAAATAGAAAAAATGCATAGAACAATGATTGGTAGATCCTGAGAGAAAGAATAGAAGCAAACATTCTGAAAGGAAGATACATTGCAGAGAAGAATTATTGTGGTGGGCTGCTATGTTTTGATGGGTAACCAGAGAGAGTGCTGTGCTGGGCACCTACAATACAGACTGACAACCTGAAGTTTTTCTTATCTGAAGAACCAGAGTCCAGGGCTTAATAAATACATGTTATAAATAATAAATACATGTTTTCATGTATTTATTAATAAATGCTTGTAATAAATATATGTTTTCATGTTAGAGCCTAATGTCTATGAGAGAAAGAATGGAACTGGAAGTGTTTTAGTTACTTTATATGTAGTTCTTATCACAGAGACCAACAGACTGACATATATTTGCAAAATATAAATTAAGATAGCCATTGTCATCATCATCATTGTCATCATCATCATTATCATAATCAACAACAACAACGATGACAACAACAGCAACCCTGTGCCCTACTGCTGCTAGCATGAACCTTAACATTTCCTGGTATACTATCCTGGGAGTAAAGAAGTTTATTTTTTGTACCTTGAGCAACTACATTTTCTACATAGTCCATTCATTCCCTATTTGACAACTAGAAAGGAACTTTAAGAACCATCTTGCAAATCCAGGTCCCTTGGTCTGGACATTTCCACTCACCAATGCCAATTTGCTGCTTTATATTTGATTTCCTATCCTCTCAGGATAACTTTTCAAAACAGATGGAAAAGTAAGAACTACACGTTTGCAAATCACTTACAGCTATAGATATCATTATTAAAATGCTTACTCATTTGTAGCCTTTCCCCAAGGCATTTCAACTCCCTCACAACACACCCTATTATACCCTGTTATTGTAATTGCCCACTGAGTTAAAAAAAAAAGAATTTTTCCCTAATATAGTCACAGTAAATACCCATCCAGGGGAGATGTAAGCTCTATCCATGCAGCTGCAGCTCACACAGAACAACGTGGGGTGGGGAGATGCCAGGAAGAGCCAGTTTTAGGAAATGAATGCCAAACTCACAAATAATTATTGCAGGGTAATCACAGCTCAGGGGCTGTTCAGCACAATTGTTGGTGTGGCTGTCTGGGAAGATGTGATTATAGGACTACAAAATCCATGCAGCTGGCCTCAAAATGGAGTGGAATTCTTTACAGAAAACTGGCAAACTATTGCCAGTTCCTAGGCCCAAGTTAAACAAGAACAGAAAGAATAGATTTCTTTTCGTTTAGACTCTGGTGCGAGGCAACAGGCCACACTGCAATGGCTCAGGGAAAGGCTTGAGGTGTTCAAATGATTTCTCTGTGCCTGAAACCCAAATGCCTCCAGTAGAGAAAGTGGAGAGCCTCCTTGAAGTAGGAAGGGGTGGAGCCTCCTTAAAGCAGAAAGGGGTGGGACCTCCATGAAGTTCTGAATTTAAAAGCCCTAAGTCTTAGTGTACTTAATTCTGTTACTGAACTTTACCAACTGCTGTCTGAGCTAAGATCACTCTGGTATTTAATCTACCTGTGACTATTCTGGGTTGATCTGCAAAATGGAGAGAAGCATGATTGGGAAGGGTAACTGCCTTGTAAGGAGTATTAAGATGTTTGAGTGTTTAGACAAGACTATGTTATTACAAGATCCTCGAAGGCTGGTACATGACTCAATTGCATCAGACTTATGGATTATTTGAGATGTTTAAATCCACATCTTTATTCTAAGCCTAGATAAGCATGTTCTCTGGCTATAGAGCATGTGATTCTACATTTAAATAAACACTCAAAAGAACCCTGAATGCTCAGGAAATCTTGGGTGGATTTTAAAGTTTCCTTTATGTTCTTCAAATGCAAGAAAAGCAAAAGCAAAAGCAAAAACAAACACCACAAACTACAATGGCCAAAAAAAAAAAGTCTGCAGATTGTATAAAGATTTTGGATCATGGCACTAAGATGTTTGTAGCTACAAGATCAGTGCCCTTTGAAGAGTGTCTGATTTAGTTGACTATCTCTAAGTTGAACTGTAACCTTTCCCTACAGTAATAAGAAACACAACAAATTCCAGACAAACCAGGTCTGCATTTTTTTTGATATAGAGTGTCTTACAGTGTCTGGAACCCAGTGATTGGCTAGATTGACTGACCAACAAGCTGTGAAGACCCTCCTATGTCTACCTCCCATTAGTGGGATCTCAGGTAGACATAACCTACTCCACTTTTTACAGGCGATGGGCATAGAAACTCAAGTGTTATTGGAAGTACTTTGCCCTCTGAGCCACTGCTCCAGCCTCTCCTTTTCTCTACCCTACAGTTTTCATATTCCTTGTATCTAAAGTTCACAGGTTATTTACCATAAGCTAGGTAGACCTCATAGATGTAAGTTGAGCAGATCTAATTTATGTCATTTCTATAAGAATTGGTGTTATAGGATTCATTCTGTGCCAAATCCTGAGACAGGTAGTGAGTGGTGAATTGAGTTTGAACAACACCAACAGAAGTTTGGCTTTTCTTTGGATTTTTGAAAATACAGAAGTGATTAGATTAAAATACTCTTCAAAGTAGAAAACGTGGGGCTGACATGTCTCTACTACAATGTTCAGGATGGCTGGCACTTCTGAGTCTGGATTTCTTTAAAAGTGTCAAGTGTGACCTTTACTTGGTTTAATTCAATTCGATTTAATTCTGCAAAATTCATTGAAGCCAACTTTTGCCATGCTACTGCACTAAAAGACCTTACAGAACATATCGTTTAGCATTAAGTTTAGTTTTAAACATTAAGAAAAAAATTCCAAAGTCAGAAAGCCATTATTCTCAGGGTTGCTTCCTCACACACAGTTTCAACATCTGACCTTTGTAAGCATCAAGAATGACAGTGAGTCAGAGCCAGAAAGAGGGACAAAAGGGAACAGGCAGAATAAAAAGGAATGGGGAAAGAGAGCCAACTGTTCTAGCTCCATTGCAGTTATGTTAAGAAATGAGTTTATTAGCTTAAAACTTCTCATTGTAGTCTATCATTTCAGAGAAGTTGGAGCAGGAACTCCATAGCCATCACATCATTTACATAATCAAGATGAAAGAGATAAGAGTCTCATTGTTGATGGCTCACTTTTTCTTAGCTAGTGTCCTCTCTCTCTTAGATAATTTAGGACACCTTCCTAAGGAATGGTGCCACCCACAATGGTCTGTGTCTTCTAGCATTAGTTAACAATCAAGACAATCCCCTGCAGATGTGCCCAAAGAAAAATTGACCTAGATAATTCTCCATTAGCATTCTTCCCAGGTGATTCTAAGTTGTGTCAAGTTAATAATTACAATGGAGCAGCACAACAATCAATGCAGTCAAGACAGTGAGACACATGGTAGAATAGAAAGTGGTCCAGAAATCACACTCCTGAGTACTGTGGCATCTTTCACCTTCTAAACAGGTATCAGAATGCCAGGTCCTTCATGTCTCATTCTGAGAGTCAAGTTAGGATTTAAGGAGAACTTATGGAAAGCCCTTACATCCCCCCAAATATTCTGTGTGAAACTGTTTTAAAATCATATCAAGTGTTCTTTCATTTTCATAAGATTTGCATCCCTAAATCTTTCCTCAAGGGATAATGTGAGATCTTGGGAAATATGGCAGCAATTTATAATGGAACAAGGGAAGAATCTACCTGGACTGAACTTGTGGCTTGTTCTTACCTTGCTTTGATTTGGTGAACTATGGCACAGCAAAAATGGCACAGTGAAGAGTGAAGCCTAAATCACATACACTTTTGCAGGGCTGCCTTCCTCAGAGTTTGATACACCTTCACACTTATTGACATGATGGCTCTATAATCAAATTAGTACCTACAGGTAGGGTTGCTGTCACCGCTTTAACCAGATTATTTATATGTCCTCTGTCAACCCTGCTGTCATGTTTGTGTCTTCCCTTTATGTGCTGAAAAAACTATTCAACAGACTAACCTCAACAACATGACTTGTCCCTAGTCAGTAAGGAATATCAGCTCCCAAGGCTCACTCAGAAACTGAATACTGCACAGCACTGGGTTATTAAGCACTGCATTGCAGACAAAAGAGATCTGCTGAAGAATTTGTCTGGTCTCTAACATTTCAGACTATTCTCATAGGCTACATGCTGTACTTCTCCCCATTATTAACAGGGTTCTTCTCACTTAGCTGCCATGATCTGGCTGCATGGTAAGTGACAAAATATGAAGTCATTAGACCCCAAGGAAAGCCACATTCTAGTAGTCAATCCCCCAAAGCACAGGTTTTCAAGCTATCTTGTTCTTAAGCCTCGCCTTCTGTTATGTGTAACTTTAAGTGATACCTTCACCCCCTCACACACGGTTTCTTCATACGCATGAAGAAAGGAACTAAGTATGACATTTCAAAGTATCCTAAGTATGAGGATTCAAGGAATGAGGAGAGTTCAGGGACTATTCCCTCAATAAACGTCAGTGATAATTATATTCTCCATTTCAAAAAAAGTGGGGGTGGGACATTAAAAAGATCTCTCCTAGAGCATCATCAGAACATTTGAATCAACGTTTAACATTTCAGATGTTTTTTCATACTTTCTTTGTATGAAAACCTTCTTGTGAACACAGTGTTTTAAACTTGAATAAATATTGTTGTTTGGGGTTAGTTTTTTTGTTTGTTAGTTTTTGTTATTTTATCCCCTTCTTTGGGGTCCTTTTAAATTCTCTCTTTCCTGCTTATTGAAAAGAATCTTATTTTCTAGTGTGACTAGCTCACTAATTCCTCCTGTTTCTTAATGTTCCCAAACTACTAGCTATTTTTGTGGGTAGAGCTGCCTTTCTGAGGTCAGATGAATTCTTTCTTTTCTCTAGTCATGCTCCCCAGGCATGGCTCTCTCTGTGGAGCCCAGAACTGCATTTCCTGATAAGATTTGCTTAGATGTTTTTATTTAGCAAAGTCAGTTGGGGCTAAGACAAATTTGGAGGCTGCAGTAGAAATCAAGTTGATTCAACATTTTGAAACATCATGTCCTTTAAATAGGTGATCCATGCCTACACATGAGAAGTCAGGTCAGAAATTATTTGAACCACAGCCAATTCCACAAACAAAACTAAACAAAGCAAACAACAACAAAAAAAAAAAAAACAAAGTGACATGTCACCTAACCATTAAAAGTAATATTTTGTCTCCAGATATTTAAGCTCTCTGAATATTCTCAATATCATCTTGTGATAAAAACTTGGCCCACTAACTTGTGGATCTACAAAGGTGATACCTTAAGTTGAAATAATTTTTGTCTTAAAACTAATACCTATGTCCATACACACCATCAGGTCTAGCCAAGCTATCTTTTAAGACCATGTCTAAGTCACAAGCTAATCACATTCTGGATTTCCTAGGGGCCTCTGCATACTGTATTTTGTTCAGAGGCACATTTGAGATTTGACTTCATCAATTGCTCCACTAATCTGATTCTTTCTTGCCTGACAGCTGAACATATAGATGGCTGTAGAAAAAATGTCACTGGTACATTCAGACACACACAAAAAAATAGAATTTCTGAGCCAATTGTTTGATAACTAAAGCTGTCCACATCACAATGAGACAGAAATATAATAAGTGAGATAGACAATCCTACTGAAAATGTTCAGGAAGTGAAAAGGTATGCTTTGATTAATAACTAAATTTGAAAAGGTGAAATCCCAGTGTTAGATATGGAGGTCACACAATAAAAAAAAATGTTATTGGAAAAGTACTCGGCCTAATTCTCATCTAATGACATGTACAAACCCCAGAATATGAGGAAAGGGGCATGATGATATGATTCCCTATTTCTCTTAATAATCAGCTAATATTTCATTATAGGAATTTATAATCCAGTAACTACTGGATTTAAGATTTAACTGTCTGGAAATACTAAAAACATTTTTAAAGCATTCTACATAAGACTTAGGGCATATCATTATTTAACACGCAAAAAATAAAAAGGAGGGGTAGTGTGGAAGACTGTAGGGAGACATCAAGCCACTAAGGAGAGTTCCTTCTACATTAAACCTCTGACCTGTTGGGTCTCTCTACCATCCTCTACTGTGAAGACAAGCAGATTCTGCTGGGAGGAACTTTCAATCTCACATTTTATGTGAAATGCTTTTATTTGTTAGCCTTACAATGTAATTAATACACATGAATTGCATTTTATTTCAACAGCGTATATCCTATATAAAAAAAAATATGGTGAGTTAGGTATTGGTCAAAATCAAAAGTAAAATACAATATAACTGGAAAATGAAAAGATGCTATAATATCCTTTGCTAAAATGATACCATTTTTCCAATATATGAACATACTCCAAAGCAGATAGTACTCTCTGATTCTTAGTTAAAAATATTTCAAATACATTAAACTTATTTTAAAATTTTTCTTTCATATTGATGAAACAAAACAGTGAATTCTCATTTAGTCTTTAACATATGTTCCTGTCTTGTGTCATTTATTGTTTAATAACTATTAGTAGTTAGGTCTCTTACTTGCACTATAAACTAAGGATTGTAACTAGTCATCATGAGCATCAAGGGTTATACAGCATTATATATGAATATAGTTCTGTTGTAGGAACTGGTAAAACATAAGAACAAAATGAAGTTCTCTAATGCATATTGATACCCAACTATTTATTCTAGATGTAAAATAAAATCATATGAGGAACTGCAATATTTCAGTCATAATACATAAAATGTAATGAATGTTAATTTTATCTTAATACCAATAAAAGTCAAAGGTCTACAGAAGGCATTATTTTTCCCTGATGGTACCAGCTAAGTTAATCAGAAGTTGGTTGTCACTGAAGGTTATCACATCAATAACCAAACCCAACCTGGGCCAACACCTCATGGCAACTCAAATCCTATCCATTAAACATCTACTTGAAGGTTTTTCTCCAGAAATGTAGTTTAAACCAGTCTAGTTGCATGAGAAGTTTGGCATAAAAAAATACCAAAAAATTGTGAGCAGAAAAGATAAGCAAGAGAGAAAAATTGCATTATTAAAACAATATCCATCAGAAAAACTCTATGTAGCTCTGAATGAGATAGTCAGTGTCACCCCAAAAATTATTTTGAGTAAGTATAAAGAGTATATCAAAGACTTTAGTAGAAAGATTGACAGACTATAGAAGCAGATGAGGAGATTCTATATAAAAGAGACACTGAGAAAAATTTAAATGTCATTACAACACATTTAAAAATATAATAACCTATTTAAATAATGACTTTAACAGGATAATTGAGTATTTCTATTTGAATAATTTCAATAAATGAAATAAAAATGCAAAATCATGCAAACATAATTACAAAAGATGAAATGCTAAAATAAAAAGTTGGAGAGATTTAAAAATGTGTAAGACCCCTGAAATAGTTTTAGTCTAATATGTGTGTGATAAGAGTCCCAAAAGAACAAAAAAAAATGATGCAAAAGAAATCTGTGAAATTATGAGGTTCAGGAAATTTCCAAAATTAGTGAAGGACATTTGAATGCATGTCCAAAAGTCTCAGAGACTAATAATCAAAATAAACAGGAAAGGTAAGAGGTGGGAACTATAGATACATTTCTTTCAAAACATTAAAATCTGGAAGTTAGGAAATACCTTGAAGGTAGGCAGATATTTCCCCAACCAAAATAAAACACACTGCGTACAGAGGAACAGAGAAGAGAGTTACATCTCCTCAGAGATGATGCCACTTAGACAGCAATGTAATGAAATCTTTGAAAGGCCAAAGGGAAAAGTCTGTCAAAAAATAGTATTATACTCAATAATGTATTATCCCAACATAAACAGGAATGAAGATGCTTTCATAAGTCAAAGACAATTTCACAAGGTAAACTAGACAATGTCATGAGCAGAATGAACAAAGTAGCTACAAACCAAACCATGTAAGATACAAGAGTATCTACATACCATGTAAGAGAAAGATTTTGGCAAGTGCTTGTAAGGATCTGAATGACTAGAACACTTACATATTGTTACAGGATAACTTACAAAATAAACAGTATTTATCACTTAACTCTGCATTTCTATTCCAAAATACTTTAAAAACTAAAATAAAATATGTACACATAGAGACAATAATATTACTTAAAGATTGTAAAAGAACTAAACCAAAATTTCTGCTAGAGATAACAGCTTTGCATATAAAATATTTTCTGTATTCATATATTTTGAATGTTTAGAATTATATGTAAGTTACAAATCAAAATATAATATTCACCATTACAGATGCATATATGTTCATATATACCTATAAACTGTTTATGTCCATTTTATTTACATGTATACCTGTAAAGTAGAATACTCAGCCATAATATGGAACAAGATTTTTTGTATACAATAATATGGATGATTTATAAATACTCTAAAATAATCTAGATTTAAAGGTGGCATACTATGTACTTTTGTTTATATAACACTTTTGAAAAGGTATGGCAAAAAATATGAAGGATTTTATAAAAAGTTTAACAATAAATTCTGAGAGTTAGAGAAGGAGAAAATGGGTGGCTCAAAGACACATAGAGAGTTTGAGCATCAATGAAACTATTTTTATATATAATTAGGACTTGTGTATGAAAGAGTAAATGTGATTTTACATGTATTATATGCAATCATTTATATATATATATATATATATATATATATATATATATATATATCACATTACACTTTAACAATCTATAGACCCAGTGATATATATGATATTTCTTCTTCCTGATCTGATAGATGAACATTGTTCTCTTGTCCATGTTCCTTAGACGGACTTAAAGAGAATAATAAGTTCAGGGTTCCTCTGATTCTGTTCTAACTCTTCCCAAGTAGCAAAGAATGTTTTTTCTGATGCAGTGGATGAGTGAGCCTGATCTCCTTTTCTTCCTTCTTGACCATTGTGTCCTCTTTCTTTCCCTGAGTTTTGATGTCTTGCATGAAGGTTCTGTCACACCAAGTTTAGCACCAAACACTGGGAAGCAGATAGTGAATAAGGAAGAAGATAGCAAACCTGTTTTTCCACAATAATAAAGCTATTATTTATATATCTACCAATATTTGCTTCTTTGCTCTGTTAGTTCAAGAACAACAAAAATGACATTTGAGAAAAAATAAGTCAGAAATATTGTAATTCTGTTAGGAAGATGAAAGTTAGCTATTAATTTAGTCTACACATGTCTTTCATTAGTATAGAGTAAAACTTTTCAAAGTCTTTCCAATTCTTGTTTACATAAATGTGTGAATCCGACTCTCTTCAGCTCTCCAAAGTAGGGCATATAGAGAGATAGTTCACGTTCACATAATTTTAACAAATTCTACCACTGGGTATGCTGCACACCAAAGTTATCAACTCCTTTCATCATGTAAATGAGAAACTTGAAAAAGACAGAGATGAGGAAGTGGTTTTCGAGGGTCACACAGGTCATTAATAACATCTCAGGAGCTTGACTCTAAAATCTCTGTTTCAGTTTGTTTGTACACTAATGTTCTCTTTTCTCTTTAGAAGCAAAACACATTAGGTAACATCTGAGATGGTATAACTGAATACTCTCTTTTTAATTAAAAAAAGAACAAATGAATGGTGAAATAAAAGGTCCATATAATTCCAATTGATTTGAATTAAGTTCAAGGAAGATTTATTGAGTATCTGCTAATCATACATTTCAACATATTCTCCACTGATGAAGAATAAAGACGTGTTATGCAAGGGCTTCCCAGCTAGGGGGATCTTTTAACTTGTGAATACACATAAGGTCTAATTTCTCTCTTATTACTTATTCTTTTATTATTAATAATAGCTAAGAGCTTAAGAAGTCTTATTACATGTAAATCTCTGCTATGTAATTAGGATATGCAAGCTATTTCCTACGAATTGCCTTGCCTAATCCCCTAAACAACTCTAGGAGACACAATTATCATTGTTCTCATCTTGTAAATGATGAAAGAGATTTCAGAAGATTAAGAAAATTGCTGAAGATCAGAGAGCTATTAAATACTAAACTAGAACAAAGGTATAAACCCCAATCAATCTGATTCTCGGAACTCTCAGTTCTAATAACTATGCTATACATTTGAAAATGGCATCTAATTATCTAATGATATCTATAGCATATAGGGTTCTATTATCAATGGTTAAGCACTAAACATATTAAATAGATTAGATAAATAGCAGATACATAGATTGATAGCTGAAAATAAATAGATTGATAGATGATAGATAGATAGATAGATAGATAGATAGATAGATAGATAGATAGACTAACAAGTAAGTTATAAGTGATTTAATTGAGTAGTTTGTTGTAAGGGATAATAACTTATTAGGATATTTGTTTTCGACATTCTGAAGACTCAGAGGAAAAGTGAAAAACACAACTTATAAAGGGCAACTGACAAGAAAATCTCCCTAGAAGGAGTTGTGAAAATTTTCAGAATTAGTGAACTGGCAAGCATTTATACAACACAACCCATAGGAATGTGAACAATGGCAGGCTGTACCATTCTAACCTCACCTCCCATTCCTGTGGACTGCAGTAGAACTCTCAAGGATCCGAACAGCTAAGGGCTATTCCCATCTTTCCCAATTTCCTGAGCTGCAAAATTAGTAGGGTCAGTTAGCCATATTTGTTTTCAAGTGACACAGAGAGCCTCCCTCTATGATTTCCTTATATTCCCACCAGCCATAAGAAATGGCAAGACACTGTCTTCATCTCTTCCTCATTTTATTCCCGTCTATGGCCAACTCAGTGGCAAATAGGGAAAATGACTCTCACACACATGCTCCCTAGGGAAATACTTCCCTAGAATGGCAGGTTGCCTCTGGGCAGGTAGCTCAGCTTCAGATCCATGTCTTATCATCTGTTTCAGGATTCAGTTGCTCATAGCAAGAAGGCAAGTCATTCAGTGTCAGATGGGCAAGAATAGTCATACTAGGATTGTCCTTGTGGAAAATCCACCTACAAATGGCTCAGCCTTGATTGAATATCTTATCACCTATATTAAGGGGCCATGAAGCTACTGCACCCAAATTCAGCATTGGTTCTGTTGTGCCCCTATCCAAGTACAAAGCTGTTGCATAACTTTTCCCTCAGAGATGCATGTAAAATCTTATCCATTCTACAAAGAATGTGACAGAACAAGGGACCATGCCATGAAAGGCAACTTGGTAAAACAATGAATTCATGGGAGCCACTTATAAGACCATGAATAAGAAATTAATGACTGCATAACTTTTTGACAACCACATCAACTTAAAAGCCCTTAATGTTCTATATGAAAATCCTACCTCAAGGCAACCAACCCAAGCCTAATAGCCTGGTACTCCCACCAAGATTACAGGCAGCAGACAGGATCACATGCAGATCAGGGTGTAGGGCATGCAAGAGAGAGTAAGTAGTTAAAATACCAGGTTAGGATGAAATGCTATGCCTTTCTTCTGTGAAAGAATGCTAATAGATCTCATACTGTGAAGTTCTTATATGAATAATCACAGTTGTTCTGATTTTGTGATGGCAAAAGCTGTGTCATCCTTGGAGTATAAAGTTCCATTCTGCTTAGCAATACTGCAAATCAACTAAGCCCACTGGACCTCTGTAGACCATCCTAACTATACTGGTGGTAGAGTATAGATGCTTCTGATACACACATTGCAACTTCTTCAGACTATCTGTTGGAACAAAAGACAAAACTCAAGAAATTTTAAAGTATTAAAATTACATTACAAGTATATTAAAATAATATAACGTTGAGTCTATGACAGTAGAAGAAAATTATTACAAAAATGATGATAAATAGACATTTAGGAAATTCACAAATATGAAGAATTAAACAGCATAATTCTGTTACCAAGGTGAGGGTTTCTGTTGCTTCTGATCTTCCCCCAGGAAAGAATTCAGCATGACACAAACAGTTAGATCAGAATTTTATTTAACAAGGTGAAGTCTATACTGATTGGAGATGGCTTTCTAAAAGGGATGGTGTCTAACCTAGTTGATTCTACACTGTAAATTGTTCAAGATTATTTTAGGTAGGTAGCATATTCATGGCATGAGATGATCCTCTTTCTCTCCTAAATCATTGTGGACTAGATCTTCATATTATGATGTAGTATTCAAAATAAAGATACTAAAAATATTCTGAGAGTATTGCAAACATATTCATCTACCTGACATAAAGCAAAGATAAACGATAGAATCTCCTTATTGATTCATGTGTCCATGTTGTGTTACCACATGTGTATGACAGACAGGCAGCACAATGCTTAGAGGGAGACCATTGCCTTTATCAGGATGAAGCCATTCAGCTGTTCTTTCCCTGGAGTTTCCCTCCTATAAGATAATAACAGGCATCCACAGAGTAGCAAGGGTAGAAGAGTTATTCACTTAGTTGTTACTGTGTGTTAGCGATGCTGCATACTTCTTTCCTGATCCCAGTTCCAAGTCTCAGATCATTCTCAGGGCTTCGAGAACTTTGTTTGACTGTTTATCACTTTGTTATTCTGGTTGACCTATTTTGCCTAGATCTAATTTGAATCACTATTATTCACTCCTGTGCCAAGTGTGGAGGGCTGAGTGACACTTCCTTGAGTAAAACGTTCATGTTATCCTTTAAACTCTGGCTGTTAAGCATCAGCCAATGTCTTTACAATTTTTCTTATTACTGGTTGAAGGCAAATTTTAATTGCCTTTCAGATTTGTTCTTCTAATATGAATTCCTATCTTCTATTACCCATTATTTTTTTCAGAAAATGGGAAATCTCATAGCACTTATTACTTTCTTTTTAGACCATGTCATTTAGCACCTAAATTCGGCAATCCACTGAAGATGTAAATGATGGATTAAAAGCTGAAGAAAAAGAAGGCCCTAGATGCCTACTGATAGGTGTTCTCAGATGTTTGGTGAAACTAAACAGATGCAGAAACTGACATGCACTCCAGGGCATGTCATGTTCTTCAAACAGGAACTGAGGATGAGTAAAACCTCTTCATCTGCAAAATGGGATTAATAATGTTTGCCACCTGTCATCTCCAAGGATGTTGAGAAGGGAGAGACATTCACTCAAGGAAACTTCTCGGTGCTGTTTAGAAGACAGGCAGCTCATTAATGCAGATGCCACTTTGTTTTGTGGCAAAACACTGAGATTCCAACTTCCCTGAAGGAGTGAGATCTTATTTCCAAAATGCATGCCTTTGAAAGATACAGAATTAGAAAATAGTGTGATAATGCTGGTTTGTCTGAATCAATGAAGGACAAGGAATGAAAACACAGTTGGTAAGGGATGCGCAGCTGGGGAAGTACTGGCAGATGTCTCGGTACATGCATCCTGGTGCCTGGTATCCATTTCTAAGCTCACTATATGGAAAGGAGACTGAGTGTTTCCTATTACATCTCTCCTCATCAGAGAGTTATATGCACAAGCTATCTTTGGGTGTAGGGAAAGTGTAACACCATCCAGACCTCAGGGAATTTGGAGCCTGCTCTGCGTCAGGAAGCAGTTCCATGTGACGATGGTGTAAGTGTGCTCTAAAGTCAAGGCTTCTGAGGATACGTGCTGATGTTCAGTCCTAGTATCCTCACATTACCACTTTGTTCATCTCTTGCCTATGAAGCTCTTATGGCATGTAACTCATACAACAATGACCCAACAGGCATCTGTCATTGTCTCAGCAATCTTCCAGAATGAGGGCTGGCCCAAGGGAGGGTCTATTTTCTTTCTCTGGAATTAGAACACTTCTGGATCAAGATGAAAAAAAGGTCTACCCTAATTATCTATCCCAATGGTTAATGATTTGAAATGAATAGACTAAGAGACTAGAAGCTTACTCAAGCTTTCTAACCTCTTTTTCATCAACTAAAGAACAGAGATCAAATCAACCCAAGACCCATGTTTCTTTTTAACAACAAAAACAAAACAAAGCACCAGGTTGGACTCTACATTGCTCCATCAACTATGAACTATTTTCAAGTATGGAGATTTTAAGTAAGTAGGAAAGGTAAAGAAAAAGTCCTTTGATTAGTGTTTAAGGCTTCTAGGCAATTTGTTTTCAGCATGAAGTGATTTCTTAGAATCTGAGGGGTCCTACAAATGTCACAGAAGCATTTCACAGAGCTATGTCTCAGCAATGGAAAACAGAAATGGTGACTACTTTATCAAAACAGATGCTGTTGATGTGTTCCACAAAGTTGGGGTCAATAGCCAAAATACACAGGGTAACTGCAGAGAAACTACTTACCATTCTTAACATATCCTCAATGGGAAGTAGTAAGTCTAATATTGGCCAGAAGCTGAAAGTAGCTGCGAAGGAAAAAAGAGACAAAACACTAAACACCCTTGGCTGAGTACTCAACCAAAACTTACAAAAATTTGAGATATCTAACCCTAGAATGCCATGCCAAATCCATCTGTGTGGTATTTTGGGGAAATTGTAATTTTATTCCATGAAAATATTTGTGTTTTATATACTACATATATATGTATGTGTTGGTTGTTGTCACTAAAAAGTTGTCATTTGGAAATCATTAAAGAGAGATGATAAATTTCATTAGGGTTATTTTCATCAACTTCTCCGGGCAATTCAGGAAGATCAATATGACTGACTCTTAAACCATCAGAATCCCTTAACCCATTGTTTTAAAGTGTTTTTTAATATCAGGAAAGCTGGATACATCAATTTTAAAAAATGAAAGATTTTGCTAAATGTAAAGAACTTTCCAGTTAATTTATAAAACAGTGTGAGAACCTGTCATGAAATAATGTATTCTTCAGATGTGGAGGTGTTTAAACAGCCACACAATAGTTATTTTTCAAAGCTGGTGCTAAGGAGGGCCTGTATAGGGAAAAATGTTCTAATAATTAAGAAATATTTATTGAATTCTAACTAAGAGAATGATAAATATGCTTCATGGGTTCCAGCTCGAATCAATGTGCAGAAATTTCCTGGGGCACCATGGAAAAGGCAACTACTACACAAAGCAGATTGGGTATGTCCGTCACACAAGCAGAAACAAAAGGACCAAATGTCCTGGTATCCAGGGGGTTGGATACTGGGAATATGAAAACAAACCAAAGGAATCATGCCTGCATTTATTAAACACAGGAAACCCAATGTCCTGTTGTGAACTTCTATTAATCTGACATCTCTAGATTTACATGTGAATATTTTTATCCTAACATCTCCGACTAAGTTGGCAGTATAAGATGTTTTGAAGTAAAGTCTCCAGTATGAAATAAATGAACAAGACTATTTGCTCTAACAATATCAAAATTTAGTGGACAGACCAGGAGCTATATGATACCATTTACTTCCTAAATGTCAAGGAAGACCCTGATGCAGAAGGCTCAACAGAGAAGAACAATTCTACAAGGAAGTACCAAGGTCCTGGAATCTTTTTAATTATCAGTGGTATAGCAATAAGCATCTTAGAGAATTCTGTTTCAAAATAAGTCATGGGATGAGTAGCTGTGGAATCTAATATTAGAGAACAGTGATCCCACATTAAATTCAGCGTTGACAAGAAAACCCTAGATGAATAGAGAAGCCTTGATTAGGGAGATGGAGCTGTCCCACATGAAGACTAATAGACTGTGAAGAACCAGCTACCTCAGAAAGAGACACACAGCTAGGTATGTTGATGGAGCAGAATCCTCATAACAAAATCATGAAGGCAACAGATATCAAAACCAATAACAGTTCAAAGAAGGTCCTGAACAACTCAGGAAGGAGGATGTCTGAAACATTAACAGGTGCCCAAGATTGTCAAAGGCAGACTGGGTAGTCTTCTCCCTCTTTACCTGCTTTCTAAATAAAAATGTTGCACACAAGTCTCTTTAATAATGATGATGAAGATGATGATGATGATGATGATGATAATAGTAATACATGAGTGTGAGTTCACTTGCCAGTAGAAGACAGAAGAGGGCATAAGTGACGCTAGAACTAGAGTTTCAGAGTATTGTGAGCCTCCTGATATTGTTCTGGAAACTCAACTCAAGTCCTTTGCAAGACAAGTATATTCATTTAACCACTGAGCCATCAACCCACCTCCAAATCCACAGAACTCAACAGGACACAATAGAAGTAAAACCATGGACTTTATTGCAGGTGATTACAGAAATATTTGTAATGTTTTTGTTTTTTAAGAAGGCTTAATCTAGTTGAAGAAATAAAGCAACCTTTCACCAATATCATAATAAGAATAAATAATATATAGATAAAAAAGAAAATATGAAAATGGGCTCTAGGCTTTGGAAATGAATTATTTAAGCAGAGAAGGGAAGATAGCATCAAACCACAAGAAATGCAAGTCACATAAATCACCCATCATCCTAAGAGCCTGTGTTACTTTTTCATTGCTGTGACCAACAAAACTGACAGAAGCAATGGGAAGGAGCATCATTCAGTTTGGCTCATTGTTTCAGGGAGCTGAAGTTTATCATAGTTGTGACATCATGGCAGAATGACTCAGTATGTGGTAGAAGGAATGTAAGGGAGGCTGTTCGCCTTCTGCCTGACCAGTTGACAGAGAATAGTGCTGCAAGCAAGGTAAGTCTGTAAGTTTCAAAGGCCTTTTCTTGGTGACCAGCGAGACTGACTCCTGCAGGCTTTACAACCTTCCCAAATAGATCAAAGCTGAGAAACAAATGCTCAAAAGAGAAAGCGTGTAGGGGCATTTCAGATATAGACCAGAATACAAAAATATCTAGTAATTGTGAATATTTTTATGGGTTGAGCAAATTTCTGCCAATCTATGGCATGTTTTTAGTTCTTAATGTATCCAATCCTACTCTTCATTGTATCTCTAGGTCCCCAATATTCCATTCATACCAGTTCACTAACACAGCACAACAGAATACACACTTGCTTCTTTGATTCCTTACCTTGTCTCAACCTAGATCAGCCTCTTCTCTCTTGCATCTTTACCTGATAAAATCTTTCTTTATGACTCTTCAATGATTCTTCCAGTAGGAATTAAGATCCCTTCATATTCAGTGGAGCATGTTCCTTGTGTTTTCTCCAGCTCTTGCTACATCCTACCTTATTTTGTATCATGTTACTATTAAGGGCATCCTACTTCCTCACTGGAAATTCAATTCCTTTGACATAAAAGTGGCATTCCTCACTTTCTTGACATTTTCCAGCTGCTGGTGCAGTCCTCTGCTAATCAAATGTGTTTAATGCATGCTTATTGTAGAGAAGTTAGAACTAACTACACAGTTAAGTACCAGACTGAATCAATCTCACTACTTTTCCCATAAGCATGGATTGTATTTGCAGGGTACCATTTGTTAGGTCACTATCTGAACTAGTCTATGATGTAACATGTAGTTCTGAAGCCTCCAAAAGCAAGGATCAAATCCTACCTCCAATAAGGTAATGAATGTTTCTGCTTTGACTTCTCTGTCTGTAAAGTGGGAGCATAATATCATTGCTCCTGTCCTGCTCTGTTCTGAGATGTAACTATTTCAATGCATCAAATTCCTTAGAATGCAGTATATTTCACATAGCGAATAATTAAATATTAACTATTTCTTACTTTTACTTTTACAAAATTAATGTGTCATTTGTATGTATTTAGATATACCATGCTTGCTCACCAAATCCTCTCTCTGTCATATGATGTTTTCTAGATAAGCATCCTTTTCCATGATGCATTGGGGGTGGAAATGTTTAGGAGAAAAACTGCTACCAGCTCACAGATAAATTTTAAGAATCCAAAAGAAACATCATAATTCCATGCTTTATGGTTTCAATGTGGACACATGCTTCATTTTGGTAATATCTATCTATCTATCTATCTATCTATCTATCTATCTATCTATCTATCTATCTATCCTGTTCTTCTTTCTCCATTTTTTGCTTCACTTTCATCCCTTCTTTCATCAGCATGCTAGGGCAGCAGTTCTGTTTCCACTGCTGTGGGTGACTTTGAACCAGCTCTTGTATGAACATCAGGAGCATCATGAGCATCATGGTAGACATGGTAGATCCTCACATAACAGAAAGTTCATGCACGAAGCTGATATTGATGATAATGTTAAAACCACTTGTTAGTCAGATTTCCATAAGAACAACAACAAATCTATGGGATCATTTGTAACGTAAGAATCTTTAAGTGGAGGCATACATTTTTTGCAACCTACTTTTAATAAGGGTTCAACCTATCCTCTAGAACACTACCCAGCAGAGGTAGTAGAAGAGAAAAGCAATTCAGATATGGGGGAACTGTACCTGTTTAGCAATAGTTCTTTGAGGTTGACCTCCATCTTCTTTGGCAGCAGTTCAGTCCTGTAGCCAACACCAAACACAACTCAGCAGCTGCAGACCAGTCCTCTAGGCAGTCAGACACCAGGAATGAACTGGCAGCTACAGTCCATTCCTTTCTATAGGCAGACACCAGGCATGAACCAGCAGCTCTAGTTCAATGCTGAAGAATCAGCTAGGCTCGCCAACTAGCCTATGGCCAAGCCACAGAAACATCAAGCTGATACAATTCTTCGGCAAGTTTCTCTCAACGGCATCACTACCATAAGTTGAGCTCAACAACACTATGTAAAGGGAACCAATACATGTAAGTCATTAGGAAAGAATAGCAAAGCGGAGCAAACCAAACCAATGCTCTGTGCTTGTCTCCCACTTTCTGTGAGGGTCATATTTATACTCCTTCATCTCAAGTCCTTTCATGTGTTGGCTATATCAAAACATCCTTTCACCTGTGTCTGCTTTAGGAAAATATTCTTTCACACGTTTGCTTTAGCAAGACATTCTTTCACCTGTGTATCCCAGCAAAACAACATTTGACATAACTAACTTTCCAAAGAAACTAGAAGTTTGCACTTCATCTAAGTCCTATCTTATTTTGACTATCCCATTATCACATAGAAGGAGCTTACACAGAGATCATGATTTGTAAGATAAGTAAGTCTTAACACACTAGAAATTTGGAAACGCTCATTCAATGTATTTTTCAGCTCACTATTCAAAAAAAAAAAGAAAAAAATAGAGGGGGGCTGGAAAGATGGCTCAGTGTTAAGAGCACTGGCGGTTCTTCTAGAGGACCTGGATTTGATTCTCACCATCCACTTGTGACTAATAGCCATTTACAATTGTATTTAACTCCCTTCTTTATCCTCCAGGGGCATTACATGTATGAAGTGCATAGATGACATATATGCAAGCAAAACATCAGCACACAAAAAAAGAGTAAATTAATTTAAAAATTAGTTTAAAAATTAATTAAAGTATCTCTTCCTACAAAACAGTATTCTTAGACCAATTCAGAGGTACTAACATTGTGCTATTTATTACATGTTAGAGATTATAGTGGTATGGTGTAGGTAATTATTGTAATAATTTAGTATAGTCTAATTACAGGGTCTGTGGTCAGATGGCTAAGAAGACTATGTCTGTCCTCTTGTTCCTTCCCTGAGGCCCCACAAATCTAGAATAGAGGGTTGACCTCAATGGTAAGAAATAGTAAGAAATGTTTCAAACAGCCTTGAAAGTAAAGTCAGGATTGCACTCCTTGGTACTGGTGGGTGCCTATCTAGCAGCCTGGGAGCAGCTGACAAATGAAACTCTGTGTGACCAAGCCCTACCTTACCTGAGCTTTTAAGTCAGCACCTGGCTAGCTTCCCCATGCTGGATTTGACTTGCATTCATTAGGGGACTTAGCCTTCCTGGTTCTTTGGGATCCACCCTTGCTGTTTGTTATGGGCCATGAAGTCCAATACTTAAGGATGTGATTCTGCTGAAATATAGGGTCTTTAAAGGGATAATTAAGTTAGAATGAGGTCATATGGGTGGGCCCTTAGACATATGATTAATGCCTTTCTAAGAAGAGATTAAGACACACAGAGAGAAGACTGGAGACAGAAATGAACATCCATTAGCCCAGGAGAGGTTTCAGCACACCTAACCTTGAAGACAGTCCGAGCTCAGACCTTTTCTTTTTCTCTGTGTGTACGTGTGCGCACATGCATGTGTGTACTTATGTGTGCAAATCTGTGTGTAGGTGTTCACTCCTCCATGTGTCCTTGGGTAGGGGTCAGAGATTAACAATATGTGTCCTCCTCCATTGCTCCACCTTATTTTATGATTGGAGTCTTTCTCTTTGAACCTGGGGTTGGCTGCTTCAGGTAGACTATCTAGACAGCAAGATCCCAAGATCCTCTTGTCTCTGTTCCCCAGAACTGGGGGGTACATGCATGTGCAGCCATGCCTAGCTTTTTATATGGTGTTCAGAATAAAAATTAAGATCCTCACATTTGTGAAGCAGGCTTGTTGTTCCCCACTGAGCCATTTCCACAGACCCTGAGTTCTGACTTTTAATCTCCAAAACATTGACGAGTCAGTATGTTGTGAGAACCATGCAGCTTCTGGTGGTTTTTCTGTGATAACTCTCAAAAATAGTCCAGTGTTGCTTACTTTTGTTTGCCATTGTGGATAAGCATGGATGGGAGCATGTAGAGGTCAGGACTTGGCATGTGTCTTCTTATATACCTTTCTACTTTAGTTAGAAGGTTGAATATAGGGCTGGTGAGATGGCTCAGCGGTTAAGAGCACTGACTGCTCTTCTAGAGGTCATGAGTTCAAATCCCAGCAACCACATGGTGGCTCAGAACCATCTACAATGAGATCTGATGCCCTCATATGGGTGTCTGAAGACAGCTACAGTGTACTTACATATAATAAATAAATAAATCTTTAAAAAAAAAAAAGAAGGTTGAATATATATATATATATATATATATATATGCTTTATGATGATGTGTGCATGGTGAATATGTATTGTGGAGGAGGTTGGCACATGCTGAAGCCATGGTCAGAGAAGGTTGAGGGGTCACTTATCTCCTTCCACTGTGTGGGTCCTGTGTATTGGACTCAAATTGCCAGGCCTTTCACTTGCTGTGCCACTTGGTCTTGGCAGCCCACTGCCTAATGTTTGTGATAGAGTTTTTCACTGGTAACCTAGAGCTCATCAACTGGTCAAAACTAGCAGGCAAGCAGTCCCAGGGATCCTGTGGTCTTTTGCTTCCCCAGAGCTGGGATCAAAGGCACACAACTCTGTCCTCAGCATTCCAACATGGAGTAGGCAGGGAGGGGCGTCAGCCTCTGTTCCTTGTGATGTCCAAGAAAACACTTTACCCACAGAGCCATTTTCCAGCCCCACAGCTTACCACTTTTACTGGCAGCTCTGGTAGCCTCCAAGTCCCAGGCAAAGTCCTAGAATTTCAACTTGCAGACTTTGCTCAGGGCAAAGCCTACTCTCTATTTCTCCCTAACTGAGCCTAGCACTGCAGTCAGAAGATGACACTTCTCTCTGTACTATCCTCCCGCTCTTCAATGATAAACTCTTCGAGGGTCAGGATTACCTGCCTCTTTATACTTTTCTCATCAACATTCACAGCCATGCCCTCTGAGGTCTTGTCTGTTTTTGAGATTTTCCTCTCCACTGACAACGGCAAGGATAAAACCACGTTACTGGATTTTTATTTCCCCCACACTTGTTGCAATGACTTGTGCACAATGCACTCCAGCTATGCAGGTTAAAAGAAAAAACGGTTGAACAAGGAAGTAGGCTTCAGGCATGAAAATGACTTTACGCTAGCTAAAACAGGGAAGTTGTCTCAGATATTTTGGTCATCCTGATAAGCCCTTAGAAACAGTGATCACAGGAGTATTCACGGAACTATGTTTATTGCCTTGCTTGTTCTTTGACTATTTGTGTTTATTCTCTTGCTTGTTCCTTGACTATTTGCATCTATTTTATTGCTAGTTCCTCAACCTAAAACTGACCTTAATACTTGCTTGTAATTAAAGTGGTATAAAAGCAAAAAGGAGGAGGGGGTATGGGATAAGGTGTTTCTAGGGAGGGATAAATGGGGAAAGGGGATGGCATCTGAAATGTAAATAAATAAAATATCAAATAAAAAAAAGTGATGAATGACGCCGGGCGGTGGTGGCGCACGCCTTTAATCCCAGCACTTGGGAGGCAGAGGCAGGCGGATTTCTGAGTTCGAGAGTTCGAGGCTAGCCTGGTCTACAGAGTGAGTTCCAGGACAGCCAGGGCTACACAGAGAAACCCTGTCTTGAAAAAACCAAAAAAAAAAAAAAAAAAAAAAAGTGATGAATGAATGAATGAATGAATGAATGGACCTAAAATAATATGCAGCTCAAAGAAACAGCACAGCATAACACTCCAACCGGGCATTTGATAAATACACCCAGGAGCTGACTAGCGAACAGAAGAACTCCGTAAAGATAACAAATGGCATCACTTTCCCCAGCGAGATTGATGACATATATTACCACGGCTATTTCTCTCCTGCAACATTTTTCATTATAGAGAATATTAATGAGTTAACAAGGACCCTATCTCTGTCTATCTCCTTTCTCATTTTAACAAGAAATTCTGATGCTAATTGACAAATCTCTGGGTTCATAATAACCCGACCGCAGTGAAAATAACAGAGCGTTAGAACTTTTGAAAACTGTTTGTGCAGAAGTAATTGTTAAAAATACTTGTTAAAATTTGAAAGCCTACCAGTGACGAATGGTCTCCATCTGAGGGTAAGAAGAGTTTCTACGTTTTTCTGGTCACAGCTTTTCAGCCAATCCATATTTATTTATCTGTTAAAACATACAGTGTGCTCTGTGAGCCATCCATAAAGACAGTATGTAAAACTTTTCTTTTATCTCAAGACATCTATAACTTGACTTTGTTGGAAATTTAAATGTAAAATAATGCTATACGCATTGTGAATGTCAAATGAATTGTACATAATTTAACATTAATTTCAGAAATGTTATCAGTCTAGAATGATAAATTCTAAAATGTAATTCTAAAATAACACCATAGTCATCATCAGATGGTCACATTCTAATTAGTTGTCCAAGTCAACGTTATATTCTGTTGCATCATGTGAGTTCTTACGTTTAGATCTATAATATTTCACTTTCACTAAACCTAAGGATCTTAACTACCAAATAAATGGCATGAAGGGAGACACTTAGAGAACAGTGTGACTGAAGGATGTAGGAAGCACTATAGACATTGGATGAGAGCTGGGCTTTGGCCCAGAGACAGAACTGCAGCAGGTAAAGACAATGAAGGACACACAGCATTACCCCCTAACATCACTATTGGGTCAACACAGAAGAGCCTCATCCTGACCCACTTCAGGGTGGAAAAAAATGAGAGACACCTTTCCCCATTCCTTTACTACTCCCGTTGAGAAGCACTGATACTACTTTCCAGCAAGTTGTCTTGCTGGTTCTGGCTTTCCTCTCCACCCTTTGGTCTTGTCCCTTACCTGTGATTGCTAGCCAAGTTTTCTTCTCTGGCTTCTGGCTTTCTCAAGAATGCAGGCTCTGACTCCTCCTCCCCTCCAGTCCCCAGGTCTCCATCCTAGCACCAGCTGGCTCCTCAGGAAAACTGAGCAAGTGTACATCAACCCTAGAGGAGTGTGCGTTTCATTCAGACACAGGAATGGTCCATGTTTATTGTAAGGGATAAGTTGTGTTTAGGAATAATGGTTCAGAATCCAGAAGCAGAATTCAGGTAGGGACACAGAGGATAAACAGCCATACTGTGAAAGTCTGAATGGCCAGTGTGTCAGCTTCCTAATGGTGCTTCTGCAAATGACTGCACACCCAAGAGTTTCAAACAGGACAAAATTCCTATGGGGGTCCTATAGGTCTCAGGTCTGATATGAGCAGGAAATTAAGGTATTAAAAAGCCCATATTTCTTCTCGAAGGTCCTAAGGTGACCATCTTTTTCCTTTCCTGCTTCTGAAGATGGCTCATATTTCTTGTCTCACGGAAGATAAACATCTTCACAGCCAGTACTGCATAATGCTTTCATGAAATTTGCTTGTACGGTACCTTTTCACTCTTAGCAATCCTGTGATTACACAGGATCCCCTCAAATACCCTGCCTTTGTAAGGTCACCAGATTCACAGCCTGGATTCTCCCTGCTCTTATTTCTCCTTATTCTGCTATGTAACCTGCTCACAAGTTTACAGATTAGGAAATGGGTTTGTTAACACATAAAAATTTGAATGTTATCCTTTTAATGGTTGGGGGAAATACTTAGAGATGTTAATGAGTAGCTGTATCAAAGGAAAACCAAGGTAAATAAAATGCAGTTGCCTCCTCTTATCCTTCCAAATTGAAATGTTGTCTCTGAGTGATTAGTTTTGAGTTATATCAGTGGGAGATACATCTTTGCCTTTTGCAGCTCTATTTTGATAAAGGGAAATAGGGTTGCTGACTTGCAAATGTTGCTAAGGGCACATGGGGAGGAGGCAATAAACCAATAGATTACTAGATGGAGCCAATATCCTCTGTTTCTCACTTTTTCTGTTTTTCAAGCTCAGAAACTGTTCAGAGAGTACCACTTGCCTTTGGAGCAGATGGTGGCAGATTCAACACAACCCATCTCCATTGTCCCTCATGCTATTTCTCTCCATCTTCCTCTGACTCTCCCCTCCACCCAAATTAATTTCAGACAGGTCTTTGTGCTTTGGCTGACATTCAAAACTGTCACCTCTGTGCACACATTAACTCCAAGGCCTCTGTCATTCCTCACATTAAAATTCTCTCACCGGTAGCCAGCACAGCTTGACTCAGCCAGCTAAGGGGCTGGCTCCAAGCAAGATGCAGTGACAGCAGGCTTCATGTGTGACAACCCCGGTCAATTTGACAGCAATAAGACACCCTCCTTAGAACCAGTTGCAGCTCTTGTTGACCCAAGTAGGAAGGTTATCCTTCTGAGTAATTCTCTCTTCTTCCCAAGAGAAAGGAAAGCCAGGGGTTATCAGGCAAAGGCTGTGAATATTTTATGGTGAATGACCATAACAGGAAGATCAATTAAGAAATTCCACAGTCTGGGCATGGGCATTCTCAGTGTGAAAGAGATATTTGTTGAGTGAAGAGTTACTCTATAAAATGACAGCCTCCAAAGATGCAGACACTCTGTTATAATAGGCTTTCAGCATTTGCAGCATCCTGACATGGGAAATGATATCTGCAGGGAAATTCTTCAGTTTATAGGTGACTCTCAGAGGGTAAGAACAGCTTACTAGTTATTTGCCTATCAAAGCAATTTGTCCTCCACCCTACATGACTGAACTTTGTTACATGTTCCCCCATTTCGACAGGTTATATAGATAGGACAACTATCTGTGATTGGGGAAATTATTAGTGATGATGATAATTTAAACAGCCAATCATTTACTCAACCTTTTAGACTATATGAGAACTATTTTTAAAAATGACTCAAACAAATGCATCTACCTCAAAGTTTTTATGAGACTTTTCCAATCCCCCCAAAAATGCAGATCATATTCTAAATGGCTTCCTTGTAGTAATCTAATTAATAAATAAAAAAATGTTTTTCATGGTTTAGATGTCAAAATTCTATAAAAACACTCAAACAACTCCCCATCTAGCCTTACCTTCCAATCCTGTGTCCTGGCCTCCTA
This sequence comes from Grammomys surdaster, assembly GCF_004785775.1. Taxonomy (NCBI): domain Eukaryota; kingdom Metazoa; phylum Chordata; class Mammalia; order Rodentia; family Muridae; genus Grammomys; species Grammomys surdaster. The sequence goes on from NW_021604588.1 coordinate 14,180,114, forward strand.
TTGCTAATCAAAGTCCTTGCTTGCTTATAGCCTCTGAGTAGCTCTGTAATAAAGGCTACAGTCTTTAGTTACTTTTGAGAGACGTTTTTGGAAGTTTGCTGAGAGCAGAAAACATTTTATTTATCATTAAAATGGCAGTTTTTATCATGAGTTCTCTAGGTACTAGAGCCTTTTACATGTCTTGTAGTTTGTTGAATGGAAACATCCAAGAACTACTAACACTCTGGGCAAAAGCATACCCATTTTAGTTGCCTGGATTTTTCTTAAGTGTCTATTATACCCAAGACAAGGCAAAGCCTGTCTGGTAAGGGATTGACAGAGAAAGCCCTTAGACCTGTGCTTAGTAACAGTGGGTTTTGCTCTGTCAAAAGTGAGACTGAACTTAGGACAAGACTTTAGAGAACTTGCTTCATTATCAGTAGGAGTCACTTGACTATTAAGCAGCCCTAAGCTTTTTTGAACACCAGATAATCTGTGATGAGGCATTCTACAATCCCAGCCCCCCAAAAATGTTTCCCAGAATTGTGACTAGATGGCTTTTAATTTAATTTAATTATTTTAATTTAATTCTCTTAAAACTGCTACCAGAGAGAAGATTGGGCCAAAGAACAAGGTACTAAAAAAGAAACTGGGGAGTAGATGGAACAAAATTGTCAAGGTCAAGTTCAAGGACTGTGGTCCCTACTGTGATTTCTTTTAGATGGTGATCACTAGCTTGCTGGGTTTCGACCATTCAGCATCACTGAGACCAGGGTTGGGCTTCCTGAGGCCATCTGAAATCTGTGTGTGAGCAAGATCCTGGCCAAAAAGACATGTAAGTAGTGAAGATGGGATCTGGGGACCACTCCAGTATAAGACTAGTATAGCAGGAGGAAACATAGGCAATCTACTCCCACCAGGTCAGTGTAAATGCTCCTCTTTCATGATGATAGCAAGGAAATTTCACATCGGTTATCTTACCTAGGCCCATCTGACTGAACAGAGCCCTATCTTTAGTTGGAACAGGGCCAAATTTCAAATAGACTTCCTTGGAACCATATTTGAAGCTCCAGACTCTGAGCTGCAGGAAAGGGGAAGAGCAGACCTGTCCCTGACACTCTTCTAAGGCAATCTCTTCCTTGTAGGTTTTTGGGGCTCTGCTGTATCTACCTCACAGAGATTCTACCTAATATCTTGGTAGATCTCAACCAGGTAAGAACACCTTAAACTTTATAATTTAAGAAAAATTCATTAAGACTGATTTAGCTTCGAGCAAATGCACTAACTTCATCCATTGGTCTTCTAGCTGTTGATAGTCACCTTATCATATTGAATGAGTTTTCTCTAAATGTAGATCAGTGGTTCTCAACCTTCCTATTGCTGAATGCTGTGACCCTTTATTATAGTGCCTTATGTTGTAGTCAACCCCCAACCATAACATTATTTCGCTAATATTTTTTAACTGTAATTTTGCTACTCTTATGAATTTTAATGTAAATATCTGATAAGTAAGATATCTGCTGTGTGACCCCTCCCACAGGGGTTGTGGCCCACAGGTTGAAAAACACTGATATAGAATCCTAATCCCTATATCTCTGTCCCAAGTTAATGAGAAAAATCAAATATTGTCAATGTTTAAGTATGTTGTTTATGAAAATGTATGAAGTGTGAGCTATTTTCACTTTTAGCACTGACAATTGAATTTAGTATCCTATTATATATCAATTTGTTCATAATATTTAGAAATTAGTCCCTGATATAATAATAGTCACTTAATATTTTGCTAAAGGAATTATAAACAACTTAACTTTTGTCTACTGTCAACAATGCCCTTTTTTGTTAATCTGCTGATTATGATCTTTTGCCAAATACATAGAAAATCTTAACTTTATTTACAGCATAATTCTGACACAGCCTTGAGAATAAGTAGTGTGGAACTAATCAATTCAGACAGACAAAAAGGCTGTAAGTTGTCTGTGGCATCACCGTACAGCCTGATAGACCATCGGCACTCTAGGTATCTACATTGCAATGTAGTCATGGAAACCCACACACTGAAACATTACAAGAGTCTCCTTGATGTCTGAGGTCAGGTCAATGAACACATTGGCCCTTCATTGGGTTCTGCTTTTAAGATTATTTGTTCTTTGTTTTTTCATAAAGCATGGCATAATGAATATTGTTAGTTCAGAGAATGTCTTACCTTTGAAACTACTGGTTCTCAATTAAAATGTTATAATTATCTTCAATGCTAGAAGTCACATATTAACACCTGCTCTAGCCAACTTTCCTTAGGTTAAAGTACCATAAAAATGCGGCTACACAATGACAGTGACTTCTAAGTACAAAGATTCCTCAATTCTTTCACCTATTGGGGGCTGCTTCGAACTTTCAGAGGTTATATTAATTTGAGAAGCTAGTTTTAAAAGGAATCTCTCTCTCCCCAAGAATGAAGAAAGAAGCAATAAGACTGGTCAAAACTTTCTTATGACTGCTGGAAAGTCAACATTTCCTTGGATAACGTAGGATTGCTAATTCTGACATCTGTAGGAAATGTGCTTCTCCTGAAAAGTGCTCAGTCTTATGGTAGAAAATGGGGAAGAGTAACTAGCAACGTGAATCTTGTCTTCCAGACCATTTTTTGGTGTAAAAAAAATCAGAGTTGGCACATGTATATGGGAAAATTTATGTAAGATGGTAGACACAATCCCATTCTCTTCTCTCTCTCTCTCTCTCTCTCTCTCTCTCTCTCTCACACACACACACACACACACACACACACACACACACACACACCTTTATTCTCTCCCTTCTCCTCCTATTACCTTCATCTTAGCATCCTTATATCATCTTTGTTATGAAATTTGGGCAAGATTGCCTAGAAGAAGGGTAATTGAAGTTAAATAAGACAGATGCCAGTGATAATCTCCATCCCAATAAAGAAAGAACAAACCCAAATCTAGAACATTTACATTTCACATTTAGAGCCATCACCAGGGGCAACTTACTACATAGATTCTGATTTAGTATATTTGGGAAGAACCAAGGACTATCTAATTACAACAATCTCCCTGATGATACTGGCAGTGCAAACGCCAGGATCACATAGGACAGCAATGGTCAACATGACCTCTATTCTTCTTTCAAACATTCTCTTCTTCAAAGTCATGTCAACTGTTTGTTCACAGTTATGTGACTTGAATAAAGGTATGTTTGTATGTATGTATGTATGTATGTATGTATGTATGTATGTTTGTATTATTGAATATGATATGAAACTAACATTTTTATAAAATTGCATCTAAAGGAAAATGAAATTTTTGAAATCATTTTTTTGATTATAACAACAGCTTTCTGCCATGTAGAGAGCCCACAGGATATATATGGATAAGCAGATTATTAAAAATAAATGAGGGATGAGAAAAGAACTACAAAATAAAGCAATGTTCTGTTCATGAATATTAAAGACTCTTTCAGAAGAAAGACCCCTATTTCTTTTGAGGGTCACATGCATATTGGGGTGTATTTTGCTAGACTTTTATATAATTCAGTGAATTTTACTTTTCTTGATTATAATTTCATATCTTTATCTTGGGAGTGGCTTTTGTTTATAAGGTTGACAAGGTCATTCAGTTCCAACTAACTACATAGTTTTTAAGCAACAACAACAGCAAAAATCTTAAATTCATCTATTTAAGGAAAAGCCAAAGCTCCCACCCTTATTTTTTATAAAACAAAATTGTCCTGACAGGGCTTTCCTGTTCTCTTGAGTCAATAGTCTCAAATGGCTTAAAAATAGATGATGGTTTAACATTTATCATTTGAACAAACATGGGAAATACAAAAACAATCCTCATGGAATTCCCGGTGTAACTTTCCCACCCTTGCATTTGGTACCACAGTTCTTTGGAAATGGCAGATTCCATAAATGAACACATCACTAACATCTTGGCAACTTGCCTCTGAAGACATGGTGTCATTTGAGGGCAATCTCAGTTGGAGGGCACACTTGTGATTTCAGAAACTCTGCTAGAATGCCTGGGGATGAAGGGAGCTCAATAAACTCTCTCTTGGGGGCATGGAATGAGCTTATGGCACCACTAGGATTTCAATCTATACTCAAACCATTTCCTCTTGCTCTCAGTTGTGCTCTAGGTAGAGCTAGGCTGCTAGGGGTTAAGGGATAAACCAGTTTCCAGAATAGAATGTATGGAGAAAAACATTAGTTAGTTTCTTGTCGTTTTGCTTCAACAAAATACCTGATAAAATCAACTTAGGAAAAGAAGATATAGTCCGTCTTGGTGGGAAATTCATAGTTGCAGAATGGGAGGGATGGAACCAGTTCATCCCCAGCTATGAAGAGAGAGCAAGGAATGCCTGTGTTGAACTTACTTTTCCCTTTGTATTCAGACTGAGTTCAATCCATGAATTCTTGCCACCCAGAGTTAAGGAGGGCCTTCCCACCTTAGTTAACATATTCTGCACAATCTCTCACAAGCATGCCCAGAAATGTTTTTATGGTGATGCTAAATCCCATGAAGTTTACAATCTAGATTTAACCAAGGCACCAGTGAATTACACAATTTGGAGATGTGTGTTATAATTTCAAGTAGAAGGCTAATTACCTCCTTGAAGTTAGACAATGTATACAGACTGAGAAGCAACCCTCAATTTTCTTATCTTTAAGCAGAAGACTGCAGAGGGTTCTCTGGGGCTGTTCTGGTGTTGGTCCTCAAAATGGAAAAGCAGTAATTGCATGATTTCATGATACTCCATAGAAGGTGTCACTGTGTGAATACAGAGACTTCAGTATATGTACTATATGCCCCATGGAGAAAAACAAAGATGTGAAGTTGAGAAAGTTCTCACTCAAGTACTTACTTGGGGACCATTCCTTTATCTACAAGCATCATCAGAAGACTCTAAGCCTCTGGCAGTCCCTATACTCATCACCTGACAAGTGAGAAAGAGACTCTTGTGCCACTGCGCAATTTAGACTCTCCTGGGAGAGGTGGGTAACAAATAAATAAAAATGAAAGACACAAGAAAATTGCAGATTGTTATAAGTGTCATTGAGGAAATAAATGAGGGATGCTGTCCCCAAGCAGCAAAGGTGCTTTTCCAGGAGGAGAAAGGAAGTCGGGTTCTTTAGAAGGACCTGAAGAAGGACCAAGGAGAAGAGCACATGAGATAATGATGCAGAGAAGTAAAATGAGCAAGGGGGGAATGCGTGAGGATGCAGAGACTTAAGACAAGAGTCTAAGAGGCCTCAGCAGACAGTGAGAATTTGCTTTCTAAACACAAGGGGGAGTCACATCAAGGTTCGAGGAAGCAACAGAATCTTCTACTTGATTTAAGATGCCTGCAGCTTCAGTGTGAAGAAGGTAGAATGGAGGGAATCACTGTGAATTCCTGAGATTTTGCTCATTTGTTACTTTACAATGATTTAGAGCCAGCTGATGTCAGAATTTTTGTGCACAGATGTTTCTGAATCTGTCCCAGGAGGTGAGTGTGGCCAGCTCTAAGGACATAGCTATATTTTGGAAAAAAGTCCTTTCATAGTCTGCTTGTTCCACTGCCTCAAAATGAAATGACCATTCTGCTTATTCTCTGACCCAGACCTGGAGTCACCCTTTTCTCCAGGATTGAGGAGTCCAATGAGAAGGAATGTCATTCCCAAAGTAATGTTTAGATCTAACACAGTGGGTTCATTGGAAGGTGTCCCTGCTTATCTTGCATTGAATACCTATTGGTAAGAAGGCTTCTGCCATTTCAGTTAATAAAATGATTCATTCCTGTTTTATTAAACTTCTCTTCATTTAAAACCTCTGATTCATTTCCATTCCATACTGGTAAACAATATAGACTTTTCTGTTTTGTTTTTTATTAAGTAGCTATTGGGATCTTGACAGTCTAGTAATGAGTGATTTCCCCCAATTATTTGGAAATACTACTTGTAGTGGTTTGAATACACTTAGCCCAGGTAGTGGCACTATCGCCTTTCTGGAGTAGGTGTGGCCTGGTACCAACTTCTTAGTTATGGTTTCATTGTTGGGAAGAGACACTATGACCAAGACAACTCTTATCAGCACCAATGTCTTCCATATTCCTACTAGTATGCCCACTAAGACCCACTTAAAACATTCCACTGCTTTCCAAAATTCCAAATCCACACTTCTCCAAACAAAATCATGGTCAGGCCTATCACAGCAATACCTCATTCCCAGGATCAGCTTCTATCTTAGTTGTCGTTACATTGCTGACCCAAGACAACACTTCTAAAGGACAATATTTAAATGGAGACACCTTACAGGTTCTGAGGTTTAGTCCATTATCATCATGGTAGGATGCATGGCAGTCTCCAGGCAGGCATGGTGCTGAAGGAGCTGAGAGTTCTATATCTTCTTCTTAAGGCAAATAGGAGAAGATTGGCATCCTCGGGCAGCTAGGGGGAAGCTCTCAAAGCCTACTCCACAGTGACATATTTCCTTCAACAAGACCACACCTACTCCAATAAGACCACACCTTTTAATAGTGACACTCCCTGGGTCAAGGATAGTCAAACCACCATGCTACTATTTTCATTTACATATTTTTAAGAATGTATTTATAAATTCTCTTTTAGTCCATTGGTTAATCCATTCATGTGCTATGATCTCTACTTTGAAGTGGTAGATTGTGCCTCATTACCAAGCAGGACTCTCATGTAGCCCTGGATTAGCTTTTCCATTCTATTTCAACTTCTCCATAACACTGTGAATGTGTGTGTGTGTGTGTGTGTGTGTGTGTGTGTGTGTGTGTGTGTGTGTGTGTATGTTTCTGTTTCTTTTCCTTTTCCTGTGATAAAATACCAGCTATTCTGAGGAAAGCAACTTAGAAAAATAATCTTTTTTAGTGGCACATCCCATCATACAAAGGAAACCAAGGCAATGGGAGCTTGTAATAATTGATCACACTGAATCTGTAATCAGGAAGTAGAGACCTATCAGTGTCTATTACTGCTCAGCCCCTTTATCCAATTACACAGTCAGGATCTCAGGGAGGGAGTGATGTCACCCACAGCTCACTGGTCATCCCATCTCAATTAATGTGATGAAGATAATCCTGCTTAGACATGCTCAGTGGCCCATCTCCAAGACTGTTCTAGAGCCAATTTGACAATTAGCACTAACCCTCACAGTAGGGTTAGAATGTAAAGAATGTAAGCTGATATGTCACTGTGGTTTTGATTTTATTCTTCTGATGGCTAGAGGAAATGAGACATTTTCGTATACTCACTTCTTATCATCTTTGAAGAAAATTCTATTCAAGTCTGTTGGCTCATATTTAAATAATTTAATTTGAGTTTCGTTAGAGAGTTACAAGAGTTCTTCAAATATTCTTGACATTTGTGTATTTTGAGTATTATCCACTATTTAGTATGTGACTTCAAAATATATTCTCTCACCATATGTGTTGCTTTTCATTTTGTTGACTGTGTAGTTCCATATTCTGTTCTTTATTTTGGAGCCTGTGCTTTTGAGTGCTCTAGCCAAAAGTTCATTCCCAAATTCGGTGTCTTAGATTCCTCCCAAGTATTTTTAATGTTAAATTTAAGTCTGTAATTTGAGCAAATTTTGTGAGTGGTTGAAGACATGGTCTGACATCATTTTTTTGCATGGTCATGTGATGTTTACTCAACATCTTCTACAGAAACTGTCTTTCCCCATTGATAGGTCTGGTCAGCTCTCCCCCAATGCATTCATTTCTGTTTTTTTTTTTTTTATTCCAGCATCTATGTGTCTGTCTTTCTGCCAGTACCACACTGTTCTAATCATTGTAGCTTTGATTTCATGTCTTCACTGTTGTGATCTGGATAGCAATGGAAATAAGTGAAGCCTCCCTTTTAAACTGATTTGCTTTCCTTTGGGCTGATGATCAATAATGGAATATCTCCATTATGTGGTAGTTCTATTGGTGTCCCTTTCAGAAGTCTCTAGGCTGTTTTTTACACTGATTTTATTAATTTTCTTTTCTAACAACACTGTATAAGAATTGGGTATTATTTATCTATTTGACAATAACCACTCTCACCAGTGTGGGATGATCTATCTTTGTGTCTTTGCTATGTGTTTCTCTGATGGTGAGGATGCTGAGAACTTTTTGGTTCAAATACTGCCCCTTTATCTGCCTATTTAAAAGAAGTATTCACTCATGTCTTTATTTTTTTTAATTGAACTATTCTTTATCTTACTGTTGAGATATTTTACACTTCTTACAAGTTCTAAATATTAATCTCTTAACTGGTAGCTTGCAAACATTTTTGCCCACTCTTCAGGATGTGTCTTTGTCCTTTGGTTATTTATTTTGCATTGTAAAAGTTTCCTGTTTGATATAGTATAGGTTGAAGATAATTTCATATAGCTCATATAGTTAGATCTCTGACTTATTTTGAGTTAATATTCACATTTAATTTTAATTACTCTGCATTTCTTGAATAAACTATTTCCTCCTATATGTATTTTTGAACTATGATAGTTGTTGCTCATGTTTATTTTGGACAATTTCATCAGTATTTTAAAGAAAAAGTTGTCTGTAGATGAAAGAAGAGAAAACTTTGAACATCAAGATTCATTATTAACGTTGTTTTCCTTTTGGTGGAGGACTAGACGGGTGCCTTCTTTATGTTCTTATGAAAGTGGATGGTTGAGTTTTGGATGTTTTCTCAGAACTGCCCTTTGAAGCCATCTGGTTCTTCTCGCCTTTGTAGAACTGTGGTAAGTAGAACACAAGTAATCACTTTTGCCAACTCCTCTCCAGTCACTGCTGGGTTTTTTAATGGAATTAATTTTAGCAAACTGCTTTCTTAGAAATTAATTCACTCTTACATCCGTTAAACCTACGCTGTAACAATAGTCATTTCCTTTTCTGTTATCCTATATGTCTGCGCTTTCTTCCCTCATTCCTGCACTGTAGGTCATCTTTATTTTCTCTTTAATTAGGTTAGCTAGTGCTTATCTATTTTGTTTATTATTTAAGCAAATATTTACACACTGATATGGTTCTTTTTCCTTCTTCCTACCATATTAGCCTTTGCTTTTGTTCTTAGTACTCTCTTTCATTCTCTCTATTAACTGCACTGTTCTGTCTCCTAAGCTGTCATATTTGTCTATCACTTACTGTCATACATTCTTATTGACACAAGCGTCTAGTGATCTACAATTTCTTTTGGTCACTACTTTAGTTGTATGAATTAGTACAGATCCTAATACATGGAATTATCAGGTTTATAGCGCTTGCTACTGATTTTTGGGTTTTCATTTGAATCCTTTTTTTTTCAAATAATCACCATTTAAATTATTAGCCGTTTATGATTTTCTCAACTTTCTTTTTTTTTACCAAAAAAAAAAAAAAAAACATGATCTAATATGTGGTGACTTCAGAACTGTTCATAAATGCCCAACGTGCACCGGAAAAAAAGATTTAGGAAAGAAGTTGATTTGGCATTAGCCAGGTGTAAGTAAATCTTATTCTATGTCTTATTTGTATTTGCCCTTGTTCACAGCATCTCTCTCAAGCTAAGCCACCCTGTCTGGTGAGTGCGTGCTGTATGAATGTGTGTGGGGGGGTTAGGTGTGTGGGTATGTTTGCCTGCCTTTCCTGTAGTTTCTTTTGGTATGGAAGCTAATATTTAAGAAGTTTTATCTTTGCTTGAACTTTGGGTCTTTGCCATTATAAAGGATTCTTTTTGTTCTGAGTCCCAACTTGTCAGTTAAGAAGATCTCAAGTGCCAGCTTTATTCTTTTGTGAGCATTTGGCATATTTTGCTCAGTTCTTTAAGCTCAGGCTTTCCACTCTCACTGATTTTATGTGTCTTGTGTGCATGAGGTTGGTTTTGCTTAGTGAATCAGGTTTAAAATATTTGTTTTTTAACATGTAAGTCAAGCTCCATTGCAGTCATTAATATGGCTGATATAATTTACTACAAATCTATAATCTATATATTATATGTTTTCACCACATACTGGCTCATACAGTATTACATTCTCTCTTCCCTTTCCCTCTTCTCTCTCTTACTTTTTCAGTTTATCTATAACTGAAAAAGTTTAGACTCTTTGTTTATTTTAGACTCTTTTTGTTACTTAGAAAAGTTCACATGCAAATCCAAGTTGTTGTCTCCACCTGATGACTGCATATAACGCTTGGGTCTTCTTTGTGTCTTAGTTTGCTTCTTCTGCCATAGCTGTCCCTAACAATCTCTGAGACGATACTGCTTTGCCCTCCCTGTTTTCCTTCATCAAACTTCTCATCTACACTTTCAGTCCCAACTCTGCCAACACACATTTCTAGCCTCTTATTTTCCCAATTACTAGGAAATTAAGGTTTGTAAAGTCCCTTGTCTTTATGTTGTGTTGCAAGACAAGATTAGAGTGATTTTATGTGCTCGCCATGTTCATGGGCATATTTTTTTTTAGATGTGTGGAGATTCTAATTTAGGCTGCTGCCATTATCCCATGGACCTGGAAGCTTCTCATAGACTTTTATGAGAATTAAATGAGCTAATCTAGTGAAAGTAAAGATCGCTCATTACCCTTTGGTGGAAAGACTTTTGTAATTTGTTCTCTTGCATTTAAAAAATAACATATTTTTCTAACTACTATCCATTAACCCTTTTCTGTGAAGTATTTTGTTCTCTTTCACTAATTATCAAGTCTTTTGTTTCGATGCATACAAATCATGTGTCTGCGGTGCAGGAAGTTGGGAAAGACTTGAGGGGACAACTGCATTCAGGTTGGCTTCACCACAGAGAACAGGAAATGTTGGGGCATTCGGGCTTCCACTGAGTGAAGAAGCAATTGCAGAATCAGAAAATAAAGGGAATATGAATTATCATTAATGGCTGTCTTTTGCTTAGCCTTGTCCTAGACTGTGTATAAAGCTATGAGTCCTGTGGTTTTCATACTTACACAGAGCTCAAAGGGGCTCACAGAGACTGAAGTGACATTCATGGGCCCTGTGTGGGTGTGAGCTAGGTCCTCAGCATACACATTATGTTTGGGTAGCTGTGCATTGTTGTGGGACTCTTTAAGAGTGGGAGTAGTACCATTATACTTTCAACAAGCCAAGAGCTTTGAATTCACAGCATCACCATCATAAATAGGAGAGGAAAATTCAGATGATTCAGAGAGACTGAGCAAGCGAATGGGAGAAACCTATATAATAAAGTACGTGACTGAAAGACAGACAACTTTGACAAAAGACAGAGAAGCAAGTTCATCCTTTGGGAGTCTTTGCTTAAATCTCATGTACTGTAAAACACACACACACACACACACACACACACACACACACACACACACACGCACACACACGCACGCACACCATAAATGGCCCAGATAGAAATATACCGGATTCATTGGTAAAGAGAAGTTACTTGTAATGACAGCAGTTTAATAAAACTTTCAGAAGCCATTGGAACCTCTGCAGTGAAGGACCAGTGTCCTCATGCACATAGGAGCTGTAGAGAATCAGCTCAGCTGTTACTTTTCTGTGTGATTTCATCAGCAAGAGTTCTTTCTTCATGAAAAAAAGGAGCTCTTCCTTTGCACTGGGATCCTCTGGCAGGAGCCTCCTGTTCATGAGAGGGAGTGGTGATTAATCCTATCACTGGGTCCTGGGAGGGAGCATGATGGAAAGTGCAGGGAGGAGAGTGACAAGGGACAGATTGCCTGATTATCTGATCAGGAGGCCAGTGCCCTAGTTCACTGGAAAGAACAAAGGGCTGGTCTGTGTACCCATCCTCTGAGTCAATAAACCCCCAGCAGAGTGTGAAGTGGTCTGGGAATGACCTACAGTCAAGTCTTCTAGGAGAATGAAAGGCGTATAAATATCAGATCCACAGGGGTGGGGAAATGGCTCTAATGGAATTAGGGGATATTCCTGGCAAGGATGTGGTTCTGTAGTGTCCTCTCAGTTCCCCTGAAGAGGCACAAGAGGCACTTCCCAGTCAAACCCTGAACTGCAGAGCATTTATCAGGAAACTTCCCACATGTATGTATCCAAGAGCATGAGACCCCAACAGGAGACCAAGGCAGGGAGGCTTGGAGAGCAATCAAGCCACACCCCTCACTGCATAGATGAGGAAGAGTTCTCTACCTGCCACAAACAAAAACAAAGCCCTTGGGGAAGAAACAGAATGGAAGCCAGACTCCAAAGTTGTTAAAAGCTACTCACTCCAGGTCCAGCACAACTTTATGGTTACAGTAAACCAGGAGAAGAAACTTGTACACTATCAGCACTACCCGAATTTCCTTCCTTAACTATCATTTTGAGCTATGTAGAAATGATGTAACCATATCTGGAGCATGTGTTCTCCTCTATAAACTATAAACTATTCACTCCGTAAGACCATGCGAGGCCTTGGGAGTCCAGCACCTCTGAGCAGGAGTTTCTGGCTGGATCTGACAATAGCTGGATAGTACTGCTTACCATTTGTTAAGTGCATGCTGAAGACAAACCATCTCCTAAGGTTTTGCATTTAGCATGTTTAGTACTTGAGATAACATTCCTAGGCAGATATTGTGATCCTATTTTATAGATTAGAAAGTTAAGACAAGGAGCTGGAGATGGATCATACATGAAGTTCAATTCCCTGCCTCACATAAACCTGGCATTGTGGTGTGTGGTGTCTGTGATCTCAGAATATGGGAGGCAGAGGTATGAAGAGCAGACATACAAGTGATGCCCCAAGAAGAAGAGTCAAGGGAAAGGGAGAAGAGTTAAGGGACTGAGAGGGAGGGAGGGAGGGAGACAGAGACAGATACTAGATTTCTCACTCAAGTTCACAGTGATAGGAAATTCAGGATCTGAACTACAAAGTCAACCTAAACAAGGTATGATAACCAACTTACTGTGTGTGTGCATGTGTGTGCATGTGTGTGTGTGTGTGGTGTGTGTGTGTGTGTCTGTGTGTGTATCATGGCATAAACAGATATAGGGATTTATATCTCCATATGAAGAGGGTGTAGGTAGCCCAGAGAAAAGAAAGTAGAAGTCTAAGAAGGAAATGAAGAACTGGTTAGAAACCTATGGGACAATCTAATCAAGAGACAGTGGAGTCAGGACACAGGCAGTTGGGAGGAGAATGAGTTAGCTAACTGCAGAACAGACTGTATCACAGGAGTTGAGAAGGACCAAACCATCAGAGTTCACCAGAGAAGAAAGGGAAGTGGTACTTTGAGCCTGCTAGATTGGAAAACTTTTAAAATGTTCCTAAGCTTTCAATATATGAAAGGGAGCCAGTTTCTCTATGGTTGAATTATCCCAATCTCTAAAGATAATTCTAGAAAAACAAACACATAACTTCTTTCTGCAGACTAAAAGATATCCCACAGCTGCAGAGAAACCACAAGCTGCACCATCCCCAACCCCTTAAACTCTGGTGATCTCTGTGCAGCCCTGGCTTCCTGTAACAATGATCTCACACAGAGAAGGCACTCAGTACTGATAGACAGGTATTAGGGTCAAGATTAGGATAATACACCCCAGGATTATTGTCTTTTGTGTGTGCAGGTATGCCTACGTTTACACACTTCACCAAAGCATTAAAAACAAACATTAATGTCAGAAGAATCACCAGCAGATTGCATTTATTTTGTGTCTGTTTTCCAGTGAATGCTATTCTTTTCAATTAAGCTGCAGTCAATGTCATAGAAGCAGACTGAGAAATTTTTTGTTTTCCTCAAATGAAAAACTAAACAGCACACTCATTGAGAGAAAAGTATGCAGTAATCAAGAACAATGCTTCTTTTAAAAGGTGGCAACTTGAAAGAAAAGTACCTTGAGTTAAAACTTAAAAATCTATTCAATGGTATAGACCTTTAGAAAACTAATGGCTACCAGTCCTTTCCAAACCTTCTCTGAGTAGGAGGAGATTGAAGAAGTGTGACCACTAGGTACAATAAGACATCCTGGATGGAATCTTAACAACAAAGAGGGGACCAAGGAACAGAGCAAACCAATAACTGTCTCATTGGCAGGTTCTCCCACGTTCGAATGTTTAACAACTTGTGCCTATGTTTTTTATACAATGATTACTTTAAGCTGTATGTTGGTTTTTGTTTTGTTTTGTTTGGTTAGTTGGTTGGTTTGGTGTTTTTAATTTCACCTATCAAAATCTTGGAGATGTGTTACACACTGTGCTAAATGACTCCTCTCTGTAATGGTTTACTGCAGAGGAGGTCCTCCGGCAGACTCATGCCATAGGGGCTGGCAAAGCAAGGCACCCAAACCATTTATTTAAAGGAAAATGGCACTTACACAACTTATTAAACTCAGGCTCTGTTTATATGCTGAATGAATCTGAACCATAGGCAATTGCCAATATCTGGCTGTTGTTTGCATTTGAAATATGGTTCAGTCTAGAGCTTTCAAGGAATGAGCCACGGCTGCCTTGCCAATGGGGGAGTCTCCGGTCTCCAAGGGCTCCCCTGCCAACCCAGGTTTACTGTCTCTAAGAAGTAGCCTTTCCACTCGAAGAGGTAAACTTCCTTTAAAAGATCCCATTGGTTATTTTTTACCTCCTTCTGTCTTCTCTCCCAATTGCACCTACAAACTCCAAATAAGCAACCTAACTGTCAGGACAAGAGGGACAAAATCAGGCAGGCTTCCTTTATAATTCCCAAGAACCTAAGCAAAGTCTAGGCAGATCTAGGGGAAGTTTTATTGTTCCCTAGAAAAGCTTTCTTCCTCACTAAGCTATCTAAGAATTACCTATTGCTTGCAGGGACAGAACAAGGGCCTTGGATTTCCTGAGGGACCTGGGAGTTGTAATCAAGACTGAAGAATCCTTAGGGAATGAGGGTCTGGAAAAAGTATTTGGTTTGTTAAAAGGGTCCCGTGCCCTGCGTTTGACCCGCGTCGCTGAGTCCTCAGTAATAAGGCAGTATTTTATCCTTGCTTCCTCTAGCCCTCCTTCCCCCTCCTTCTAATTCCTGACTTTTTTTTTACCCCCTAGAGTAGCAGCCACGGAGCATGGGGTGAGAAGTCGCTGGAAGGACAAGTTGACAGATAGGACTTGGGTCGCTGGGTCACCGCGAGGCGTCGTGATCTGGACTCAGACAGAGCGATTTCCTCGGTGATTTTAATCTTTTCGTCTGTTCACACGTCATGCCACCTGGACATAATGCAGAGAAATCTGGAAGCTTAACAAAGTTTTCCCCTGGCCCCAGAGCTCACCCAGGGAAGAGAGAGGAGGAGAGAGGGAAGGAGAGTTAACCCTTTACCTGCCTTCCCGAGACAGAGTAGCAAACTTGGCCCCACCTTATCGACTATTAGCAATTCCAAATCTCAGAGAAACAAGAGCCTTGTCTTTATGGACACTGTAAATAATACAAGATGCTCCTCTGCTGCCATAGAGACATGACAGTGGCGGCTTTATCCCTTTTGGGTTGGTCTTCTGCACTGGTTTTGACTGACTTTCGAGTCACAAAAAAACAAAACCAAAAACAAAACCCTACCATTTTGGTGTCGGGGAGACGTGTAGAGAGCAATAGAAGGGACGTTGAGGAAGAGGGCTACTACGAAAGAAAATATTAATATCTTCCCCATTGCTGTGGCCAGACAGTTTGCTTGCCTGATTTTCCCATAAGGTTTTGAGCTATTTCTGACCAAGGGTGTTAATGGTTAGAATTAGCACATTTCAGCAAAGTGGATGCCAGCATTTTAGCAAAATGGTTCCTGAGAATCTGTTGGAGATAGGCGTGAGGTACCCTTAAAGAGGGAGCTGGGTAGAGAAAGATTATGGAAGAGGGCGCTCCTCCGGGTCTCACCTGGGGACCCAAGACAGGAAGAGAAAGGCAACTGTGAAGGTGTCTGGAGCCGGGACATTTGTAGGAACATGCTTGTAACTACCAGTAAGTGAAACAAGCCAGACATGGAAAGAAAATCTGTTTCCTCTCATGTACAGAATCTAGGCTTCATTTTACAAATCCTGTTTCTATATCTACCTGCATGTGTATGTGGGAGAACCAAACGGAGGAGCAGGGAGCAGGAGACACAATGAGATTCACTTGACAGGAAAATAGAAGGCGGGGCTTATTTGAAAGAGGAAGGACAAGTACCCTACCGACAGGAATTTGGAAGTGTGGCTCAAGTTCTGGGGCTGAACATCTTCTGCATTCCAGTGAGTCCTACAGGTGAATGTCCCTCTCTTGGCATCAACAATAGCATAGGCTGAGATGCATGAATGAAGTCACCTCACTAAAAGATACACAGAAATAGGGGCTAAGCTAAGACAGATCCGCAAGTCCTTCCAGGAATTTTGAGGACACTTTATCCAGTGTTTCCCACCCTTCCTAATGCTATGACCCTTTAATAGAGTTCCTCTTCCTCGTGCTGTGGTGACCCCCAATCATAAAATTATTTTCACTGCTACTTTATAAGTGTAAGTTTGCTACTGTTAGGAATCATAATGTAATTTTTTTTTTTTTTTTAGATAGAAGTTTGTCAAGGGGGTCAAAACTCACAGGTTGAAAACCAATGTTTCAGCTCTTCAAGCAGACATGGGACCATTGACAAATGGCTGATGAAAATTAAAAACACCCACCAACTTGGAGTTAGCAGACGTGACTCATGAAAACACTTCTCTGATGAATTTGGCCAAGTGGTGTCACCTCAAAGGAAAGCGGTCAGCTACATCTGCAAGGATCTTTCCAGAAAGAAGGAGACTGCAATTAGTTCCTCGGTCATAGGACTCCAGCTTGCACAGGTGGTAGCCCTAGGTCTTGGCCAAATTCCAGTTTGGATAATTCCATTCCTCTCCTCATTATTCTGACTTCAGTTCCACTGGGAGGGAACATTGTCTTCCTTTCCTGTCCTAACATTTGGAAGCTACCATAGCTAGGAGAGAGACTACATTGAGTGTATTTTTTTTTCTGGTTTCTAATGAGACGATTTTTGTTGATAGACCAACTTCCAGTTAGCTTATTTTTAGAATCTAGCCCCTAGACCTTTCCTAACTAGCCAGGTAAATAGTGAATCATAAACCATAGTAATTGTGGAAACTGCTCTGTAGAGACTACAAAAGCAGAGAGGGAATTGCTGGCATTTCAGGCAGACAACAGAGAATCATGAAGTCAACAGGCCATAGTGCAGAGCATGGAAACTGACCAATACCGCCCAATTTAACTACAATGTTATTTGAAAAGTAAAATGCTGTATAAACAAACATAGTGTTTGTAAGTCAATCATTTTAATCTCTAATAATTGAAACCTTAAATTTTAAAAGCTAAGAATAAGTAGGTATGATTTGGACAGACAGAGTCTATAGACTAAGCTGAGGATTGTCCTACATAAGGAACTGTCTTCAGCTTCGAACCAGGACTGTGCTTCTGTCCCTGGTTCCTTCCTCTTCCTGCACTGAAAACTTGCACTGTGAAACCATGGTTTCTTTGCTTCCCCAACAAGCTTCTCTACTATCTCTTAGGACAAAGTCTGTCCTCTCTCTCGGTTCAATAAAAGCTGAGTATTTAAAATCCAAAGATTAGAAACCTGGGGATATAGCTTTCTCAGTAAAGGGTTTATTTTTTAAGCATAATCTGTTAGATTCCCTGAACCCACACCAGAAAGCTGGGTGTGGTAATATGCTTCAATTCCCAGCCTTGGGGAAGCAGAGCTCCATGGCTCCTTGTCCACATACCCTTTCCTATTTGGCAAGTTCTAGGCCAAAGAGAGACTAGTCTCTAAAAATAAGGTGGATGTCTCCTGAGAAGTAACACCCACCGCTGTCACCCGCTGGCCTCCACAGGGGTTTGAGAATGTGTTTACATGCCCTCTCACACACTAGGTGTGAGTCTGGTCCTGATTCTTTCCCACAGTCGTAAAGAAAACCTAGAAAGACAATAAAGGTTTGTTTATTACGCATTCATGGTATGGTAACAAACTGGAGATTATTAGCTTAATTAAAATCTAAAACTTTTACGGCATTTAAATTTAAAATGTAGAAAAACATTAAATATTAAGTAAGACAGTGGATCAATTCTAGGACACTATTCTCTTGAACACTGGAGTCATCACCTCCATTTAATACAATGCTGTTTCCTGCAAGTGAGACTCCTCCCACCCCAAATAAAGTTGACAAGGCAACTAGTACCCAAGTAAAAGACTCAGACATCTAAAAATGAAATTAGTTCTCATGAGAACCATTTAAGGAAGAGCAACATATATGAATTGTTTAAGAATCCTCGGCTTAGATACTTTGGAATTAGAAACTTGCTCTGTCTTCTAAATCTTAAAAATCTTGAAATAATAATAATGGGCAAGGTTAGCTTCCTAACCTGTGGTGTAGGGAATAGCAGCTTCGTCACTGGCAGGAGATTAAATGAGAGCCCATGGCTATACCAAGGTCATGGTCAAAGTTCAAGTAACAATGAAGTGTTCAGTTCATTCCAGTGAGGACCATCCTTGTCTACATAAGTCTTTGATGATCTCCAGGTATTGTCCAGAGGGCTTCATTACTTTTCTTGTAGGAAACAACTTTCTTTACTATCCATTTTGCAAACTCAAGGATCCCAAAACTGAAAAGGTTGGTCAACTAACAAGTGCATTTCCTTGAAGATAACAGTGGGACTGTTAACCCTGGTGGCCTCCTGACTAACACAGTAGATTAAACAAGAATAAAAGGCATGTAGTAGTTGAACGTCTGAATTCATTATGCATTCTGGGTTTTCAAAAATGCTTGTGTCCTAAATGAATGACAGGTGAGCAACCTTTTTGCCCATATTGTCCACAAAGAGAAAATTTTGAGTGACAGCACTGTGTTCATAATTCAACTTTCAGTGGAGTCCCCAAAGGACTTCCTGTTTGAGCATGTAGAGACTTCCTTCCAATACAAGGACACAATTGGAAGTGACAGAACTCAACCATGTGACAGTGTGGGATTAGGAATGAGGTCAAATAAAGAAGCAATGGCTAGCTGAAAAAAGGGCACAGGGGCTCTTATATCAGCTCTTTGCCTCAATTTCCTGAGCTCTCAACTTGGTCACTCACAGTAGAAATAAATACTTGTTTTGTAAACTTTCTTTATTTACCTGGAGAGTAAGTCATTTGTGCCTTTGGATTTCAAAGGAAGTTCCTTTCTTAAGATGCCTTCTTTGGTTCAGCTGTGAGCTCAAATGAGCAATACCCATACTGATGATAGCAACAGGGTTTATTCCATTCTATAATCTCAAGCAGAACAGCCCTAGCTAGAGGAGTCCATAACCATGGGTAAAAGAACTCTATAACTTGAATCTTTTCCAACTCTGTGGACAAATCTGATACCAAGAATCAGACCCAGGGAAGTTGACTCAAACCTACCCCGAAGAAAAGTCATCAATTTATGGTTCACAAATCAATCTGGCCTGTTGCCTCTTTTTGTAATTAAAGTTGTATTGGAAAGTACTAAAACATACTTATTTACATTTTATCTGTTGCTGTTCCATCCTACAAGAGTCAGTAGAGATGTTGCAACAGAGACCATGTGACATTAAAGCATTGAATATTTTCTGTCTCATAGGAAATCTATTATGTACTTAACCTAAAACTACTCAAATAGGCATCAAACCTGGGAGTCCCATGAAGGGACTTAATCATCTTCTTAATACCAATCAGGGATTCGTCTCTTATCTCTTGCATAACACACCAAAGTACAAAAATAGCCCCCCCCCCCAAAAAAAAGAAAAAAGAAAGAAAAGAAAAAAACAAAAAGCAACAGCAAACAAACAAAAGAAAACAAAAGCAACAAACACAAATACTTGGGGGCCTACAAATAAGAGATCTGACTAAACCTGAATATTTCTATTGTTCTTATTGATTCTATAACAAGTACCAGAGGACTCATGCAAAGCTGAGAGTCCTAAACTGGTCTTTAACTGCAGTAAATGATTGGAGACAACCTTGGTAGTTCATTCCTGTCCTCCATGGCCTTTGCATCTGTGTGCCTAGATAGCTGTCATTCTGCCTTCATGTTTGATGTTGTTATGTGTCCTCCATTTGGTACCTTTTGTAGAAAAGAGGGAAAAACCTGTTTAAGAATCTTTCAGCATCTTAATAAGTGCTTCATGAAGATTAAGTAGCAAGGGCATTTAAAGAACAAATCACAGCCAGTGAACTTCATAGCTTTTTACAGCGTAATTTCAAATTAGCAGATGAAAAGAAGGCGAGAGATCTTATATCTCTGCCGTTTTGTAAAACACTTGAGACAGGATCACTCACAAAATGTAAGTGGCAAAGTTATTTTACATCAGCCCCAGTCAATTCAAAAGGACTTCAATATTTCCATCCAGAGGGAAGGAAAAGAGATGATAAAACAGCAGCCAGAAGAGTTTGGGCATAGAAGTGGCACTTCTGTGGTTATTAAATAATATCAGCATTGACCTTCAGCTGGGCACACTAAGGTCATGATCATCAAATATGTGGAAAATGCTCAAATATATAATAAAATCTTAGGGAAGGTCAAGCAAACAGGAAAAATGAATTAAATAATGGTAGATATATGGACACAGTGACAGCAAATGACAACCTCTAGAGACAAATAAGTAAGCCAAAAGCTGGCCACTGAAAGCAGCTATTCCAATTTCAGACATTAAAACTAACAGAACACCGAAAATATTGAACTAGAAGTTCAAGTTACTACAGTGACATATGGAAAATTTAGGGTCACTCATTCTGACCTCAACAAGGAAGATGAAAAATTGTGATGAAAAATGACAGTTTCATAGCTAAACAATAAAAGATAGCCATTCATGAATTTATGTGTTTGTGCGTGCAAAAGCTATTTGCACCAACTGCTTATTTTATGTTTAATACCCAGGGACAGAGTGAGCATGAATCCTACCCTCACGGAGCTCCCTTTTCTCTATGTATGTATGTATGTATGTATGTATGTATGTATGTATGTATCTACCTGTCTATTTATCTATGCATCTGTCTGTCTGTCTTTCTCCTCAACATATACTTCTATGGGAGCTGATTAGTAGAAGGTAGTAAAGAAAGTAAAAATTTTAACATAGAATAATCACAGAGCAGAACAGATATGCTATGCTATACTGGATGACAGATGAGGGTCTGAGAAATAGAATTTGATTGGGAAAAGGATGGTCAAGGAGAGGAACAAAAGGGCAAAGATCCTAAAATAGAAGCATTCTTGACATCTGGAAAACACAAGAAGGAACATGGACGACACAAAGAAAGAGCCTAGGAGGCAAGTTGAGTTAGGCAGGTAGCAGCAAAAGACAGTAGTATCTTGTAGGTTGGGAAAGAGCTTTCATTTTGTCTTTACTGAGATGGGAAACTTTCTTTAAAAGACTCTGGTTATCCTAGGCAATCAGATAGAAAGATGAAGTCCAGTTGGGATGTTACTACAGTTTTCAATTGAGAAGCATAGCATAGTAGTGTAGGGATGGGTAAATGAGAGCAGTGGCTATGATGAAAATGGGTACACTATAGAAATATTTGAAGGCATATCTCACAGGGTGTATCACTGGTGTGGATGTAGGAAAGAGAAGTGAATGAGCTCATGATCTAGAGATGCTTTGCTGGGTTTTGGTTTAGTGAGGATACCCTACATTATTCTTTACTCAATGAGAAAAACTGGGACAGATGAATGAGGAAAACAAGAAAACCAAGAGTTCAAAATTATCCGAGTTTCACAAGTAGCAAGGTATCCAAAACATCATGTTCCTTAACTTGGTATATCCAAGCATTCTCCATCTTGGGTCCCAAACAGGAATTGATGTTTATGCCATGACAAACCAGGAACAAGGACTGGCATTGTGTTCAAGAAATTTCTAAAACCACGGACAGTACCAGAATGCACCTCCCTCCACCATTATATGTCAACAGTTGTTTTGTTAAAAATATTAGCTTTATAAAAATTAGTAGACAAGAATAGTTTGGTTCGGGTCACTCTACATCAAAAAGCAGATGTGATGGGGCCCACTTAGGGAGGGGAAAGAGGAGCAGAGGATGATGGGGAAGGTGTTGGTTTGTGTGCTCCATTTAGAACATAGATTGATGAGTGGGCAGGAACCTATTGTTCTCTAATTCAGAATGAAAATAGCAAAATAAATACTGAGAGACTGCAGCTTGTCATGATGAGCAGGTCGGTCACCTTTTTGGGGGCGATCTTTATCTGTTAAATGTAAGTTATCATTTGAATAACTTTTTACACTGTTTCTATTCAGTACTTTTAGAGAGAGTCTAGTTTCTGGCCACTCCCACTCCTTTATCTCCTTGCTGGACACACAGACCACCCCCACAAGGTATGTGATGATGGATGAAAAGGATCTCTTTAGTGACATTAAGGTAGGAAGCAGGCTATAGCACTGATGAGGGTTAGAACCAAGAGAATGAGATCGCTCGCATTCTACCCTCATGAATCTACCCTCATTGCCAGCATGTGTCTGGAACCCTGGAATCCTTCAAAGCTATGAGCACTCCACACAGGCCCTCTGCAATGCGGAAAGCTAGGCAGCATTGCTAACCTCTTTCCACTGGATTCTAGCAGCGACACCTATGCCCCTTCCAGCAGTGGCAGCTGAAAACATCCCCAGACAATAGTCAGATGTCCCCCAGGGGACACAGTTGTCACCTATGGAGAATCACTGTTCTAAAATAAGCAGGGCTAAGAAGCTCTGCTTTCTCCTATGCATGAATCTCCACCCTCCTGGCTCAGCACTGGATTCTATGGACAATAGGATTGGCCTCCCATATAAATTTCCTTCCATATAATTACGGAAGACATGATTTAATTGTACCTTAGCATAGTCAACTGCTGGTCTTCTCTTGCCTGATATTGCAGTCCAAATGAAGCAGTCTGGCATTCAGCCAGGTAAAGACTGAATGACACAATAAATATATAAGTCTGTAACCTCCTTAACTCCTATGGTACTTTGGATTTTGTGTGTGTGTGTGTGTGTGTGTGTGTGTGTGTGTGTTCATTGTTATTGTTGTTGCTTTTATTTTTCTTTAGTTGTTGCTGTTGGGTTCTTTTGTTGTTTTTGTTTTTATTTGTTTCAAGTATATGCCATAGAAGCCACTTCTAGCTTACAAGGAAAAGAGGTAAAATACCCAACCCTGATGCCATTACTTAAATTGACCCATTAAATATGAGCTGTGAATGAAATACAGCTTTATTAAACAGATGAGACTGCATCAGAAATGATGAATCATGGGGTTTCTTTTCGGTATTACAATGGCATGCGACCTTTTAAACTTTAATCATTCACCTCAGAGTCTGAACTGTCGTCAGGTGTACAGGCTTCTTGCTGATTGCATTAACATGAGGCAGCTGGGGAGCTGTTGGTGACAATTCTCCACAGGCTGTAGCTAGCATGGCTGAGTGACACAGAGACAGCCCAAAGCCTGTCCAGAATGAGAATGTAGTTGCTTTAGTCAGGGTCAAGACAGGCCCAGGGAGAAACATCTAGTACCTTTGGATGCCCAGTCCCTGAAGAAGGGTCCATTATATCACAGGGCCTCCTGATGTAAGACTTACTCTAAGCCTTTGTGTCCAAGATATTGGAATAATCTGCTGCATTTGGACAGGGTCTCAAGTTTAAAAGAACATTCTTCAGCTGTGATCACATAAGTAGCAAACTGAAGAGTTAGATTCCAAAGTTCAGATGCTTTCCACTGTTGATCCCAAACTATATTACGCTGTGGATGAAACACAGACTCCGCTTCTGCCCCAAGGCTTCTCTGTACTAACTGCTACCTTTCACAAGCCGTCTGAGTCCCTCCCACACATGTGTGGTCCTCGTGAACTCTCTGTGATGACTGTTTGAGATGATGAATGTTAACTAGCTTAGCATGATAGATGGTATGGTGTGAGCACCCAACAAACATGATTTATAATTATTTGTAGCATCATAAAGACGTCCTATGGGACAACACAGAGCTGACATCCTAGAACTCTCTAGGAAACCTGCACAGCCCCCTAATTTCACTCAGGACCCAGTTAATCTACATTTATCATCATTTATTCTTTGTAGTTATAAGGAAGCCAAATAACCCGACCAGTGAGTCAAAATTTACCTCCTTGAACTAGGAGGGCCCTGCCTTTGTGTACTTGGTCATTTAATGCCTGTTTGGAAGGAGCTATTATCCTATTAGGCCAACCCTACTTCAATGTTTCCTAACCTCTCTGTGTTAAAATCACCTTTTAAACATTCTGGTTACATTCTAAATCACTTTTTATTAAAGTTCCCAGGAAAGGACAAAGGGATCTCTATGGTTGGAGATTTTCTAGCTTCAGAGAAGTTTGAAGAAAATTCTTGACTATAGGCTCATATGAGTCACAGAGTTCTGGTAGATCTAGTGCCACCTCTGGAAAGGTCCCATGATTCTGTACCCACTTGAACAGAATATGAACACAGGTCATCATGTATCTCAACTAAGAGCTGACACAGTCAAGTGTGGTAGAATTAATAATGCCTATAAATTTGTTATATTATTGTGTGCTTTGACTTTTAAGCCAGCTTATAGTATCCAAATGATTAAAATTGGATGATGTAACTCTGAACTTCAACGTAGAACTATGGAGAAGCAGGATGCTAACATTCATCTCACCATCTACAAAGACAAGGGTTCTTCTGTTCATTCATGAGCCATGTCTTCAGTGTCTAGAATTCTCCAGTCACCACTGGTCTCTGTATTTCAGTCAAACCGCAGCTTCCAGCTGCTTTTCCTGTGACTCAGTTTTCTCCTCTGTTATATGGGGATACTAAGACACACTATGATTCCAAAAAAGAAGAAACTTCATCTGAGAGATGTACAACTGTGAGGTAGTTCTACTACTAACTAGAGTGACAAGGTTAGGGTTGACTTCATCTCCCATAGATTCTTCAGGGAGAGATGCTACATGGTAGCATATGTGGAAGGACCTTGTTAAATATATATCCTAGACTGGAGAGAGGATTCAGTAGGTAAATGCACTTGCTACACAAACCCGATGACTTGAGTCTGGATCTGCAGAACTTATATACAAGATGAAGGAGGTAGCACAGTTTTCTAGTCCAGCACACCACGATGAGAAGATGAGCACCAGACACAGAGGAATGTTCTGAAGCTTATAAGGCATCTTCCACAACCACTGAGAGGCCTTGTCTCTGTCAGGATGCTTAAGTAAGGTTCTACATCTACCAGTTGTCCTCTGATACATACTGTAGCACTTGAACGCCTGAACCCATGGACACATAGACACATGCAAACAAAGTTAAAATAGATATACCTTCCTATATGGATGTAAACTAATTCAGACAGGATAAAACAAATTGCTCAGTTAAATGCAAGACAAAATACACAGTACCTTTTCTTTAAAATGTGTCCCTCTCTTCTCCCCTCTTTTTCCATCACTCTCAAAATGTTAATATGGGCCTCCTCTATAAATAACAATAGTGGCATACTGACATCCAAATTTAAACACTGCAGCACAGCACCCTGTACAAGGAGAAGGCTGACATGGGGCTTCTATTTTTATATGTTTAGTGATATATCCAAGTGTCACTCAACAACAACAGGAAAGGAGTGACTGAGCTGATAGCTTGCTTGTCTCTGCACCTCCTCCACGGCCTACCACTCAAAGCCATCCGTGACAAGTGAAGCCTGTCTCCAACTGTGCCCCAACTGTCAATATTTGGATTTCAGAAAAAAAAAAAGATAGACTAAATGACATGACTCTTCATTTTCATTAGGGTGAATGTAGATGGTCTGGATGATGATATTTGCAAGGCTTTGGGATTACGTTGAAATGCTTTATTAAGAGATCTCTTTAAACTGTATTCCAGACCATTGGAGACAGGAATAAAACTAAATGTTGGCAATGGATGTAGACTCCGGGGGAAATGCAAGGGAGTGCCTGAGACACTTAAATAAGAGCTTAGTCAGGACATAGGACCTATGTGCTCTGACTGCATGAGAATGCAAGCCCACGCTACACTCCTCCCTTCCACACAAGTCCTCCATAGGCTAAACAGAGGCATATCCATCCTTACTAATGACATGGGTTAAGAGCATCATCTAGTCTCAAAGTACCTGTGAATGTGTCACATGAGAAAAGATCAGACTCCACCAAAAGATAGTGTCATCCAAACCCAAGTCCAGGGAGGAGAGGTGAAGACATTTGTTCCCAACTCTTTATCTGAAGTGTGTTCCAAATGCCAAATATAATGGTCCAGTTTGCTTTCTATCTTCGTTAGGGTTTTTATTGCCGTGAACAGAAACTATGACAACAACCATTTTTATAAAGGAAACTGTTTAATTGGGGCTGGATTATAATTTCAGTGGTGTAGTCCATTATCATCATGGCAGGAAGCACGGCAGTGTGTAAGCAGACATGGTGCTGGAGAAGGAGCTGAGAGTTATACATCTTGATTTTCAGGCAGCAAGGAGAGACTATGTGCCACACTGGGTTTAGCTTGAATATAGGAGCTATCAAAGCCTGCCTCTACAGTGACACACTTCTTACAACAAGGCCACACCTACCCCAGCAAGGCCACATCACCTAATAGTACCACTCCCCACAGGCCAAGCATTTAAACACATGAGTCTATGGGGGCCATACCTATTCAAACTACTGTACCTCTGAAATTCAACTGAAGCAGCTGGTAAGCAATCAAAGTGTAAGAGAGAAGACTGGAAGATGATGAAATCATGAGGTTGGATCCCTGTTTTATAACTTCCTACATATGAAATTTTGAGCATGTCATTTACTTACATGGACTTTCCCCTTTCATCTGTAATAGATCTGGCGATGCCTGGGAAGTAGGAA
Organism: Grammomys surdaster; assembly: GCF_004785775.1. NCBI lineage: Eukaryota > Metazoa > Chordata > Mammalia > Rodentia > Muridae > Grammomys > Grammomys surdaster. The sequence goes on from NW_021604588.1 coordinate 14,206,881, forward strand.
ATTACATGTACAAGAAGGGCCCCACAATACTAATTCTTCATACGAAAGTATACCTAATACGCATCCTGGATGGATGCTAAATACAGAGTCAAGTACTTTCTGAAGTACCTCTAATTGTATTAATGCCTATAAATGCTTCCTTTCTTTCTGAGTCTTTAGGATTGAATTTCACCCACGTTAGTAACATGGAGGCTGCAACTGTTTTCTATTTGTTGTTTCAGGGCATAAATTTTAAAGAAACAGTGCTGTTTTTACAGGGTGATGCATTTAATCAGAACGATTCTACCTCTCCCTGTCCTGAGGACTGCTGTCCTATGAATTACCCAGGGCTCAAGCTGGACATTTGGATCTCCTGGATAAGTAGCCCTGTGCATAGCTCCATCTCTAATATCAAGCCCTTCTTTTACATGGAGGTTCAAGCACCAGCCCTTCTCTGTCAGCTTCATGGGGGTTATGGTCATGGTTGAGAGGACTCCAGGAGGGGTTGGCACTGGCAGAACAATATGGCTGAACTGGGTGGAGGTAACATATGTCCTGTTCCCCCCAAGAACATTTAGACATTTGGCTGTTCTTCTCATTCTGTGTTAATGTAACCGTAAACCAGGGACAGAAAAAGGAAGTGCACCCCACCAGGATGATATACGTGTATTTTTAAGTTCACATCTGACTATTTAAGAGAAATGAAAACTAAGGAATATATATTTCTAGAATTTTATATAATCTTAGCACTATGTGATTTAATTTTTTATTTAGCCTTCTTCTTTATATAATGTTACTACCTCAAATTTGAGACTATTAATTGGTTAAAACCACTATATTAGCAATACAGACTAGATTCAAACTGTATTCTGTATAACTTTAAAACTCTTCATGTAAAATTATTCTAATCATAATTACTGTGGAAAATAGCATCTTGTTACATAAGACCGCCTAATTTGTCTCAATTCCATCCATGCTTTATCTTCTCAGCTTTATATTAAAGGTTGCTGTTATTCCTACAAAATCATCTTTATTATTCAACCAAACATGCAGAAAATAGTTCTTATAAAAATAGTTACACATAACTGGGTGGTGGTAGGGGGGCCTGCCTTTAATCCCAGCACTCAGGAGGAAGAGGCAGGAAGATCTCTGAGTTTGAGGCCAGCCTGGTTCCAGGACAGCCAGGGCTACACAGAGAGACCTTGACTTGGAAAAGAAAATAAACAAGCAAACAAACAGGTTAATACAGTCAGTATGCAACACCAGCTTAACACACTTAACTGACACTGAAGAGATCTGAGCGAACATTCATAATGAATGTTCAAAGTGGAACAGGAGGATGTAAGATGACTCAACATAATAGATACTCTATTTTACAAAGTAAAATTCCAGATAATGCCATTTACCTATCTCTTCATTGGTTCATAGAATTCAACATCTCAGGTTTACATAGGATGTGTGATATATATGTGTGTGTGTGTGTGTGTGTGTGTGTGTGTGTGTGTGTGTGTATGTGTGTGTGACAACCATTATTAATTTCAGAGACTGGATCACACAACTTCCAAGCAATTGTCTCTAATGAAGAAACTCACAAACTTGTGAGCTAACTGCACTATTATCCAATAGTTCAAGTCATAGGAAAACAGCAACATGGCCTCTTTCTTTTTCCAATATATCGTAATGCTGCCCTTTAACACCATTGGTACTAATGGCTGTTATCTCTTCCTGAGTAGGAAATTGTTGTCTGGACAACTATGTTCCTATGTGTCTGCTCAGCCATATGTTGCTGCCTCTTCCTGATGCCACGAACTCCAGCCCACCCTCCCCATCTCCCCTGCAGAATACATGGCTGAGTCTCCTTCCACAGAAAAGAGAGAGCACCCATGAATGATAAGAATTATACAGCATGTAAGCTTTCTGGGATTGAAGAACTGAAAAGGTGCCAACATGTGCGGGGACACAGAAGTGTGAAGTCCTTTGATCAGCACTTGATTAGAGTATTAAAGAGGAAAGCACTTGAAGGCTGATGGGAAGCCAGCAGCCAAACAGAGCCATAAGCTAAGCTGAAATGTTCTTTTCAAAGGTTTTATTTAGTCCTTGATTTTTTTTCAGTGCTCTGATTTGTTGGTTTCGATTAAGTTACTAATTACCCCTAAATCCACTAACCACTCAGTGCTAAAAAAGCAAGTCTGCCTAGATGATATTAGAGAACTTTACTCTGAATCTGTGGGTGCTGTAAGGCAAAGCCAGGGGTTCAGTGCAGGGGGTGATGAGTGAGAGAATGTATATGCAAGGGAAATAGTCTGTGTGTGTGTGTGTGAAATACTGATAAAGGGTAATATTTAGAAATCCCTATAGCCTGATGATTCAAAACCCCTGGTTTATATTCATCCCTCCTCAATGAGCTTCCAAGGCTGAATGAGTTTCACTACAATACTTGAGTTCTGTTTCAGGCTAAACTAGAAACTACCAAATCAGATGAGGTCCAAATAATGGAAAAGTTACAGAAAACTGAATAATATTTTAGTGTGGTTCGGTGCATTTAGGGAGGGGTTGAATCAAGTTACACTTGAATACTAGAAGATGGTTGGCAATTGAGTGTGAGGATGTTTATCAACTAGTAGTGCATTCGATTTTTGATTTTTCTTGTGGGCATGTGTGAACATGGGGGTGTGGACAAGTGGGGGAAGGATGTAGACCCATGTGTACACATGCATGTGGAGGCCAGAGGCTGACATTCTGCACCTTCCTTAATCAGTCTCACTTTGGTTTGTGAGACAAGGTCTTTCACTGAACCTGGAACTCATGGACTTGGCTAGTTGCTGTCCGGCAAATGTCAGAGGTCCTTCTATCTTTCACTCTAGTGCTACAAACCTAGAGATTACAAACCTATACTGCTGTGCCCAACTTTCATTATGTGCGTTATAGGAGGTGAAACCAGGGTCTTCACACTTGCATGTCTAACACTTTATGGGATGAGCCATCTTTCTAAGCAGTGACTGAAGGTCACTTGTAACTAAGTGCCCCTATGTAGCCCTTCAAAATAAGAACTAGTATTCCAATTAGGTGGTTAAGTACCTCCAAATATTTTTTCTTCTATCAGCTTTAAATGTTTCCCTTATTGTATTCTTTATTGTAGTTAGCTTTAATTGTCAACTTGACACAGCCTAAAATCTGCAAAGAGAGTAATTCAGTAATTGTCTTTATCAGGTTGCTCTGTGGATGCCTCTGTGAAGGACTGTTGATTGTGAGGTAGGAGGGGCCAACCCAGTATAGGCAGCACCCTTCCTCTAACAAAAAGTTCTGCACTAGATAAAAAGCTATCTCAGCATGAGTCAATGAAAGCAAGCCAGGGAAGTATGGGAGGGGGTGTCAGAGAGAGATAGAGAAACAGAGAGAGAGGGAGAGGGGG
>NW_021604588.1:14210671-14215671 GCF_004785775.1 Grammomys surdaster
GGGAGAGGGAGAGGGAGAGGGAGAGGGAGAGGGAGGGAGAGGGAGAGGGAGAGGGAGAGGGAGAGGGAGAGGGAGAGGGAGAGGGAGAGGGAGAGGGAGAGGGAGAGAGAATACAAGAAGCAAAGTTCCCCCATGATTCCTTCATTGAGTTCCTACCCTACCTTCTCCCAGTGATGGATTTTTGACCTGGATGTATGAGCTAAATAAACTCCTTTCTCCCCAGGTCACTTTTGGTCACAGTGTTTTGTCATGGCAACAGAAAGGCAAATTAGAGCACCCCATATACATACATGGAAGTCCATTATCAGCATAAGCCCACTTCTGAATTAGTGGACCTAATGTAGAAGTTGTCCTGGCCTTACAGTGTTCCCTTAAACAATGAACATGAGTGACTGGTGGCTTTGACCCTCTTCTTACAAAATTTAAACACACACACACACACACACACACACACACACACACACTTCATTCATCCCTCCCAGTTTCCTCTCCACCTTCCCCTCCCTTTTCTCAGTCAAAAACCTTATTTTCTCAAGCTGTTCTCGGTTAGGCAGAGTCTACAAAGAGCGCTGATGTTTTCACTCTGAGAAGTCTCCAGTGATTACACCCAGTCTCTTTCATGCTAGAACTACATATTTATCAACCCCAGAGAGCAGAGATGAGGCGGCACCAGGCTAGTGAGTGATGTGAGTTGCTGTCACAGCAGAAAATGTGCTAGGGAGGCCTCCAGATTGTGGGGGGTGGGGACGCAGGGGAAGCACTTTGGGTTGGGGAGGGCTGCAATCACAAAGAAAAAGAAATGTGGAAGAAACTAAAAGAGTAGGAATAAATGCAGTAAACAATAAGGGAGGACATAGCGGAGAGCAGTTGCCCATCCCTGCAGGAAATGCCCTCCAGTGGCCAGAATTGGGTCAGAAGTGTAATGAGCCAGGCAGCTTGACATCTGGACTCTTTAGTCTGGCCTCAGGTTTCCACCTGGGTCTGACGTCTGAGTTTTGGAGCTCAGAGGTAAGCGGATGCTTTTTCTTCAATGTTTCTGTCCTTTGTCAACTGCGGCCACATTTTGCCTATGGAGGGCAGAGCCTGTGGTACTCGTTCAATAGCCAGTGGGAGCTCCATCCCAGACTGGTACTCTTGTCTCACTCACAACTGTTCTGGGGAAAGGGCATCACTGCTCTAACCCCTAACCAAAACTATAACTTGTTTCTAAACAGCAACTTTTTAAGTTTCTGAAATTTCCCTTTCTCTGATACCTAATCTAGCTTTGTGAACACTTTAACTTCAGAAAAACTGGAAAGAATGATAAGCTGTTCCTCCACACTGTGATCACTGCCATAAAACATCCCAGAGAATCTTTGATCCCAGTGGTGGATTTGACTGGCCTTCATCATACATAAATATGACAAGCAGATTTCCTGAATGCCCAGGAGAAGTATTTTGGCCTAACAAAAGGGCTTGTACCAACCCAAGATCAGAATTCCTACATAGCTAGGTAGCAAGCACCATAGCCATTGAATGTAGGAGGAGCTAAGGTGGGAGGAGTAAGAAGAGGAAGAGGAAAAGGAAGAGGAGGAGTTAGAGAGGCAGAGATGTAGGAGCGATGGAGAGCTACACAGGTATGGAGAGCAGTCACGGGTAACAACTTATATTTAGGTTAGCTAATTGGGAAACAACTCTAGTTGTATGGGCATATTGTTATTGAGCATTACCAAACATATAAAGCCTTTGGTTAATATTTAAGCATTAGAGTCTCATTTACCTACCGGACCCGTGTGGATGACGGGATGGTCTAGGCAATGCCCAGCCTTGCGAAGACAGTGTGGAAGATTGGCAGAGCCATCTACCACACTGTTGTCTTGTGGGTGGCAGGACTGGTGTCTCTGGCTGCCTGACCTGGCGGCTTGAGCGGATGGCCTGAGCTGAGCAGTGACCTGAGCTGAGCAGCAGCAAAAAGCTGCGGTATGCTGCAGCCCTAATCGGGAAAATGCCGGCTGATTAAGAAAAGCCAGAATGGGAGCTGCTATTATTAAATAATTACTTCAACACTTGAACCACATTCTCATCCCAGCTATGTAGGAATTTTGATCTTGGGTATCAATGTAAAATGTTAGGTATGCTGTGACATCCTGAGCCTAAAATCTTGACATAGGCATTGGTAAGGGGAGAAAGGAGGATCCTGAAGGTTCTCTGGTCAAGCAGTTTAACTAGTCAAGGAGCTCCAGGTTCAGTGAGAGACCGTGCCCCAAATATAGATAGATAGGTGATAGATGGATCAATAGATAGATAGATAGATAGATGATAGATAGATCATAGATATATCAATTAAAAATATTTTTTAAAAAATACTTTTCTGCTTGCTGTCACCTTTTCTCACAATTTTCTTTTCTTTTCCAGTAACTTTGGAGTAGCATCAGATTCTTCACTTGTAGTAACGATGTTGGTGGTGACAAAGAAACTGTACAGGACAAGCTTTGGGTAGCAAGAAAATAAAGATGCAAGGTAGATAACAAGATAACAGCAACAGAAGTATATGTTTCTTCATAGAGTTTCCTAAAGAATATTTTTATATTTTTGCACCAGACCTGAAGGAATTATTTTCCCTAATTAGTAAGGATGGAGAGTAGAGAAAAATGTGTGATTTGAAGTCAGAGTAGATGAGTTGTCAATATAGTCTGTGACATCTGCTTGCCTGAGTTATTTTGGTCAGTCATTTAATACTTCTGATGACAGTATTCCTATCTATAAAAATTGGAATTACAATAATATCCACCTCTATGGTTGGGAAAATCCAAAGAGATGATACATGATACAGTTACTAACATAGGTGAGTCATTGGGCCATAGCAGGCATCTACAAGAAGGAACGTTAAGCAAAGGGCTTCCCAGGAGCCCATCAAATCACGTAAGTAGACTATATTTTCATGGTGCTGCTTTAATAGGCAATCCTATTTGAATACATGAGAACATGTTAAAATAAATATTATAATTAGAACCCATTGATTTATACAGGTGAATTTATTTTAATCAATCATCCAGGAGTTGCAGAGTAATTTGATGAGTTTCTTGTCTTGTATGTAGGTTCCCCAAGTTGCCTCAAGGCCCTGTAGCTTCAGAAAAACAAAAATGAGCTACTGAGCATAAATTTTCAAGTCTGTTCATTGCTCAGCTATATTGCAATCATTTTCCTATTATTTTTTTCTTCAAGAAGCAGGTGAGAAACAGTTACCAACCCCAAAGGGAAGAGAGATGTGTTCAGTGTATCAAATACCCAGTTGGTTGGGACTCCAAGGGACTCTGGATAGTTGCCTCATGACTTCCCATGAGCCAAGATAGTCAGGCAACTTCATTTCAGAGAATTAAATGTCTTTGCACCCCCTAGAGACATAAGAGCTGACCTATGGTGTCTTGGCTCCAGTGGACCATAACTATTGTGTTTTGTTTCCCACTAGGCATTAGCTTATGTTTTCAAGAAAGAAAAGTACCACTATCAGTGTCCTGTTTCATGTGGGGTCAATTCCCAGAATTCATGGAGAGAAGAAAGAGTTGATGGGTATGATCAGGTTCAGTATAAGCTGTTGGGTGACAAGTTTCAGAAGGAAAACTGTACTTTGAATGTGAAATGTCCCCCATAGGCTCATGTGTTTGAACCCTTGTTCCCCAGTTGATGATGCTGTTTTGGAATGTTCTAGAAACATGTTGGGTGTGGGGTAATGGAGGAAGACCTTGAGGTTTTATAGACCACTTCACTTCTTATTTGCTCCCTGCTTCCAGAGGACACAATGTGAGTCTTCCTCCTCCTTACCCCCTCTCCCTCTTCCTCCTCCTCCTTTCCTCTTCCCTCCCCTCCTCCTCTTATTACCACATCTTCCCCACTGCTACCATTTCTTCTCCAGCTTGATGGATTGATCCTTTCCAACTCCAAGCTGTAACAAACTCTCCCTCCCATAAGTTGCTTCTTGTAGGGTGTTTGATCACACGAATAAGAGAAGTAATTGCAAACGGCTAGTGGTAGCAGAAGTTAGCTAAACAGCGATAGGAGGAAATGCCAGGAGGGCCTCACACAGAGCTGAGAAAATAAAACCAGACGTCAGTGCTCGAGAAAGCTGATGAGCAGAAGGAAAGGAAGGAGGCAAGTGCAGTAGCCTGTGATATGACCATTCAGCTTGACTTTCCTCAGCCTAAGTTCTAAATTACATCAAATTCAGCACACACACCACCTGCTTTTGCTGCTGTACTTCTTGCAGGCTTCCAAACCTGCGTGATGCACTTCCCAAATAGGAACGCAAGTTCATCATGCCCCATGTGTTTTCCATTCATTTAAATTGCAAGCTGTTGGAAAGCAGACCTCTTTTTCTTCTCGACCTTTCAGTCCCACATCCAGAGACAGAGGTACAATACATTACATAAAAATGAAAAATTATGATGGGGTTTCATGCTCAGTATATTTCGCATGAAAAGGAATTGTAGCAGGTTGAAAATCAAGTTGCAACTATCAAATTCATCTTTTGGGATCTACATAGAAACATGGGTCCTGTTAGAAATATTAATTAAAAATGTTACTTCTAAACCATTTGCCCCTCAATGAAAACATTAGCCTTCAACTTTGGACGGTGAAAAAAACTGAATTTTTGGCCAACTGAAGCATCAGGGCTGATGATTAATTGATTGATGTTTTGTGGTACTACAGCTCAAGCTTAGGGTCATACCTATGTTAGGCAAGCCATCTAACATTGAACTATCTCCCCAGCTCTTTTTACGTTTTGAGACAGGTTTTCACTAAGTTGCCTAGGTTAGCCTTGGACTTACTCTGTTGCCTAGGTAAGCCTTGAACTTGTGATCCTCCTGCCTCAGCATCCCCCCTCAAGTAGCTGGGAATATAGGTCTGCCCTAGAGTCCTGGAAAGTAGGAGTTATCTAGAAGATTGAGCATGGCAGGGAAGAATGTGTCCTTGCATTATTTTTGTAGGAGAAATTCCCAAATTCTTGCTTTTGGCTTGAGAAT
>NW_021604588.1:14220671-14225671 GCF_004785775.1 Grammomys surdaster
CATAATCCTGGGAGCTGGAAAGTCCCAAATCAAAGCCTCAGTAAATTCAGTGTCTGGTAAAGGCTGATTATCTTCTTCATAGACTGGGTCTTGTCACTGCGGTGACCATGACCAAAAGAATGAACAGGTCCCTTAACTCTCATTCATCAGAGAAGAATGTCCAGGACCTAATCACTATTTAGAGACATAATCTTTTATACTGTTGTATGGAGAGGTGAATTTCAACATAGGAACTTCCAAATCTCTGGTGGATACTTGCATTTCATGGGCAGCTTTATGCTTCAGTGTCCTCACCTTGTAGCTAATACTATTTTATTCTCAATCAAAAATACTACTTTCACAAGTGTTCCTTATTTGGGGTTAACTTCATACTATATGGCTAGAGATACTGAAGAGTCCTCCGTCCCTCACTTTCAACTGTTGCCAGAATCCAGTAGAAATGATAATACATTCTAAATTCTATAAAGCTCATATATCATGTAATTAAGTCAATGTGGCTCTGCTAATTGAGCAGAATCTTCAATATCTGACTGTCATGATCTGGGTGACCTTTCTGTATGAACCCAGAGTGACTGTACTTAATTTCCTTCCATCAGTATATAGGTATCAAGCACACACAGGATTCTCAGCTCTGAGAACTTACTGGAGATAGAATCATTACTATTTCTCTGTTTACAGATGTTATATCATCTGGGACAATACATGGAGTGGAAGTAGAGGCAGGATCCATAGACTGGCTATGAAACAAAACAGTCTCAAATAAATACATGATAAGAAATTGGACACAATTCATGAAATAAAGTTCAATAAAACATCAATAGACTTGCAAGAAACATATCTATGAAGATGTGGAACATGGTGACAGGAAACAGAAACCTGATCTAACGTGGGCTCTGGGAAATGCAGAAGTGACATCTGAAGAGTCAGTAGTTAATTGTGGTGGAAGAAGAATCTAGAGAGACTATTACATCCACAGGGAAGGAGATGTGAGATATTTGTGTGTTGAGTTAAAGTCTCTGCCATTTCAAGAATGCAAACTATGGAGGTCTTCCTAAGAAAATGAGAGCTTGAGTCTGTATTGTTCCACCTTACATTTAAATAGGAAGTCATATGATAATACTTGTGTTTGGCATCTAGACAGAAAACTAATTCAAAAGAAGTAGACCTGGTAAGATAGCTTAGCAGGTAAAATCACTCACTGGCCAGACTGAGTTTTGTCTCTGGGACCCTTGTGGTAGGAAAAAAACCTGACTCCTACCTGTTGTCTTTTGACTACCGCAGGCATGTAATAGCAAGTGTGTCTGCATGTACACATATATAAAGATGCATATCTACTTTAATTTTAAAAACTGTAAAATTGATAAAAATAATAGACACATAGCCTATATTCATGGTTAGGAAGACTCAATAGCATCATTATATCAGTCTATCCAAAATTAACCTGTAGATTTGGTACAATTCCAATCAAATTACTTTGTGGAGGAGAGCAGTTCAAGGGAGGAACAATCGCTCAGACAACCCAGTATTAAAGGGAAAAGAATGGAGTTGGGAGATTGATCTGATTTAGTACAAAGCTACAGCAAGATGCTATAGGAGATAGCATTGGTGATAAAGATCTGTAATAGCAGCTACATAGGGGGCTGAGGCAGGAGGATCACAATATAGAGGTCTTCCTTGACTTTAGCCTAAGTTTGAGTCACCTAGGCAACTCAGTGAGAACCCGGCTGAAATTGAAATGTTAAAAAAATATTGCTTGGAATGTAATGTAGTTCTTGTCAAGGATGGAGGAGGCCCTAGGTCTATTTCCACCACCACTTCTGAAAGGGATGTAGTATTAGGGAAAGAATAGATAGAATCATGGCTTCCCAGAAACTAGATTCAGAATAGATCTTTCTCATAGCCGGTTCCAGCATTTACCAAAGATTAATCGATTTTTGTCACATTTGGGCCATTGTGTAGCTCAGTGCTTGTCATTTGTAGCAGTAATCGCTTTGGAAGAGATATACAGTAGACTGTGTTCATTCCTCAGGTACCAACCCAATATCCCAAACAGTTTAATTTTCTCCAGTACTACATATATACCTGGATAGGAACCTAGTCCTTGCTTTTAATCCCACTTAAAATTGCTATTTTATAACTGTAGAGTCTGATCTTGAAAGTAGTTTAAGTTAACTTTCTAGCACCAGGCCCATTTCTTTTTTTTTTCTCAAATCATAATTAATTCACACAGGGGTTATAAACACAGAAAGGCAGGATGTGAGGAAGGGAATGACACTGGAGTGTGGGTGTTCAGGGGAATACAGATATCTTCAGAACTGAGTATCAGCTAGGTGAAGATTCAGGGGACAATTCACTATGACTCTGCCTATGACTCGCTTGTCCTTATCTAAGTTGGTATTGTCTGCCAAGGCTACCTATTTACAAGGTCTATGACTACTCAGGCTTATAAATTTCCACAAAAGCTGCCTGTTGACATTAGCTTATAGCCATCTGTTTCAATGTTTTTCCACTGAGACCCAAGACTTGGTGTTAGTATCAATGTATGACAGGTCTATTGCTGATTTTAGGCCTATGCAGGCCCATTTCTAAGTGGAGAGCTGCATACAAAGCAAAGCATTGGCTGCTGACTGGTCAATCTGATGCACTTGTCATAACCACTAAACTATCTAGACACAGTCCATTTATTCCAGTCAACGTAATGTCAGAATCTCAGTGAAGAAATTGGATCAATAGACCTTAACCATCGACCTGTAAGTAGTCATTCTGGACTGTTGAAGAAAATCAACTAGTCTGGTTTCCCGAAGGAAAAAAAACACCATTGGCAAACAAATTATCGGATCCATCATCTTTGTATACAGTTGGAAATTGCATGGTTTCATTTTAGTAAGGGCTGTGAACTAACCTATGGTGAGCAATGTCTAAAAAGTGAGTGGCATGGTATATCAGAAAGCTGATATGATGCAGAAGACAGACTCAGGAACTCAAATAAATCCACTTTTCAAACTCAAAATCAGTTGATATAGATGGCCATTTGAGACAATAGCAATAATAATTAAGAGTGTAATTGAGACAGTATCACATGGGGTGGGAAAGAAGTCTAGAAAAATATTTGAAGATACATGATTCAGGAGAGGTTTGTTTTGTTTTACAGGACACTGAGATATTGAGCAAGGACAAGATTTTTCTAAGAAATGTAATTCATATGTTGGTGAGACATAGAGTTATATAAAATATTCATCTTAAACTGTACTAGGCAGAAAACTAAGAGCTAGCACAAATGTCTTGGGTATAAAGGAGTGATAATCACAGTAAATATTCACTCAATTATGTCAATAACTTAAATTCAGCATCTATAGGACAGAGATTGCCAAAGTGAATTTAAATAAACAAGATTCAACTACATATTCTTAACAAGAACATGACACCAAATCTAAAATAAATCAGAAAGGAAAGAAGATGGATTAATCCAAGTGTCCATCTTTGAGCCACTGAGTGGACAAACTATGGTATATATACATAGGAAAGTTATATTTGGCTGTAAAATGTAAGAAATTATAATGCATGTCATAACATTGATTAATTTTTTTATTGCACTAAGTAAAATAATCCAGCCAGAAAAGTTTGATATTATTCTATTTATATGAGATATTAGTAGTCAAATTCATAAGGACAGTAAATGGCCATGAAGAGCTGGAGGGAAGAGAAAAAGACATTGTGTCATGGCTATAGGCTATCAATTTGTGAAAAGAAAGAGAGCTTTGGACATAGATGGTGATGACAGTCCCATGTACATGCCCACATGTGCGTATACACACACACACACACAGAGCATAGTGGGGAGAAAAATGTGAAAAAATCAATGCCACAAAACTGAAGGTTTAGAAATAATATATGTATAAGATATGGTATTATCCCAGAAATGCATGAAAATAGTAAAGAGCTGAAGTTAATAAGCTGTTGTTAACTTCAGATAATGCTGTCTTCCAACAAGGAAGACCCTCAGAGGTGAAGTGCATTGCCTGATAATAAACAGGTCAATTCTCCAGGAAGATGGACAACCCTAAATATGTGTGTACCTAACTACCTACTGTCAGAACATGTGAGGTAAACTCTGCTAGAGTCAAAAGGAGACATAGAAAATTCCAGCAAGGTAGCTGGAGATTTCAACACTCCTGTCAGTAATTGATAAATCAAACGGGTTGAAAAGCAGCAGGGATGTGGATGACCTGAGTCACACTATCAATCAATCTGATTTAATTGACATTTGAAGAAAACTCTATCCAACTACAGAATACATGTTATTTTTAAACTCACACGGAATGTGCACCAAAGCAGACCATATTTTGAACCGGAAAATACACAATAATGAATTTAAAGGAATACAGACAATATGGAATACATTTTAAGAACAAATAAAAGAATTGAACCCAAAATTCTTTAAAGTAGCTGGAAAATGTGGAAAGTACAAAGTCCCTTTGTGAATAAACCATCGGTAAGAGAAATCTTGAGAGATAATGAAAAAGGTTTAAACTAAAATGAACACATTTAAAACACATTAAAATTGAAAATTAAATGTGAATAATGCTTAGAAAGTAAGTCGTAGCATTAAATACCTTTGTATTATGTTTGAAAAGCCCTTAAGAATTTTGTATTTACCTACAATTACATGTAAGACATACAAGTAGACACAAACACATCTTAAATGAAGTTATGCCACTTGAGCTGACAACGTGTCCTACTAGAGCCCACAGGCCATCTAACAAAAACCCCAGTATCAGGCATATCTTTTCAAGTTGTTTGTCAGTGTTATGCAGTCCAAAAGACTCCAAAAATAATAAAGGTTACTGCTGTTGCCTGTGGTTCCCTATCAGAGGTTGAAGATAAGTCCCTACTGGGAATGATAACACACACTTCAGACACAAGATTTGAAGAATTTGAACTAGGTCTCACCTGAAAGTCTCCATACTGAGGTCTAGCTTTCATAGTACCATAAAGGACTC
>NW_021604588.1:14227111-14250415 GCF_004785775.1 Grammomys surdaster
GTGTGTGTGTGTGTGTGTGTGTGTGTGTGTGTGTGTGTGTTGGGGGGGGGTGGATCAGAAGATAAACAACCAAACACTTTCATCAGTCTTTTATGTTGGGATGGCTCTGTCTCCAAGGGTGCTTTGTGTTGCAGCTCTCTGCGTGGCACTTCAGGTGGATGTGGGTGACATGAAAATGGAAGTGGCTGTATCAGAGGGACAGAATCCATGTCTAACAGCTTTAGAGGCTGAAGAAGGGAATCAGCACCTCCCAGAAAGCAAGAAAATGAGGAAAGAGATGCAAGCAGCAACCTCAAGCTGTTCCTTTGCTTTCTCAAAGGAAGAAACAGATTGACTTCAAAGAGAAGGTAAATTGTAATTTTAAATCTTATTTTTTTAAAAAAAGATTTATTTTAAATCTTTAAAAATGCAGTTGTCCAAGCAAGCTAGAGGAGGGTGTCAGATAGCCTGGAGCTGGAGTTAAAGTGGGTTTGGAGCCTCTGAGCTGGAAACTGAGCTCAGGTTCCCTGAATGATCTCTCCAGCTCCTTATACCTTCATGATTTACTCAACATCTGTGGGAAACACAATGTCAAAAGCACTTATAGACAAGAAACTCTATCGGGGAGACCTTAGGAACCAAGAAGTTTGTCGATTTCCAAAGGTGCAAACTGGCAGGCCATGGGCTTAGCTTGAATATACCCTTGAAGCTGACAGGGAGGCAGGGTCAAAGAAGCCAGGTGACAAAGAGAGACAGTGCAGGACAGTGGACAGAGCAGACATCCATATAAGTAATGTGCTTGAAGTCCAAGAAGGATGGAGAATGGGTAGTAATATTTTCCTTTTCTCCTTCTGGTCCCTCCAGGTTGCAAAGCACTTAGGCTGAAAGCAGATCTGGGACTCTTAGGAGTTCTGACAGATGAACAAATTAACGTTCTGATATTCATGCTTCGCTTTGAAATTCCAGGAGCACTCTTGAATCCACCCGGAGCCAGAAATCCCTTATGGGAGCCTGTCAGCAGCTTCCCAGCCCAGTGTCCAGTGCTCTTCAATATCCAGGTGGCCTCATTTGCCTTCTCAGCAAATAAAGTTCCCCGCTATCGGGCTTCTCAAATACCAACCTCCTCAGTATATCATTTTTCCATTTGCAGTAACTTGAGACAGACAACTTTTGTCACACCCAAAGGGCTTCTTTTTACTTCAATTATATAATAGGTTTCCTGGTATTTTTGTCCCCAAATGTAGGTTAAAAAGTGCTTGCTAAAATTAACTTCTGTTATTCTGCACTCGTGGGGTTTTCCAGGGAAGGGCTGTCCACTTAAAATAGCTTCTAAGGGAACTATTCAGGACACTTGTAACTTTAGGTTTTATTAAATGACACAAGCTGCTGATGCTGGTGTTCTCTGACATGTAACCGAATCTCATTTGATCAGGAAAAAAAAAATGTTCCCTGTGTTGCTGCTGAGGTAATGGGACTCTGTGGCCAGGCAGTACTACCATTTTAGCAATCTGGACTGGGGAGTGAGTACAATGCACTGTGGGAAAATCCAAAGATGAATGAAAGTGACTGCATAGTGGAGACGGTTTGTCTAGGGCTAAAGGGCACTCGGGGATTCGCACCTCTGGGGAAAGGAAGAAAGAAGGCACAAATCACAGGCTGTCCTGCTTGCCCTCAGCTAAGAGCCTCAGGTTTGAAATATTCAAGCTCGCCATGATGCACACTCTTCCACACTGAGAGGTGAAGCACACCCAAGTTACAGAATTTATCTTGGTACAGAGCTCACTTCTAGTGATTGCCATCTAAGGCTGTGTGTGTGTGTGTGTGTGTGTGTGTGTGTGTGTGTGTGTGTGTGTTTGTGTGTTTGTGTGTGTGTGTGTTTGCACAGTCAAACTTGGACGTGTTTTTCCCACAGTATTTTGGTGACTGTAACTCTCAAACAGAGATCTACTACTGTCTCCTCGTCACCCACCAAAAGTGGTCAGTGACACCTGCAGTACTCTCTCTATGCCTGTTGAGGTCATCCACTCTGCTGTTGCTCTTTTACTGCAGTGATGCTAGCTAGAGTGTCAATATGGGATCCTAACTGAGCACTGTGCTGCGGGTCATTTGAATGCCCAGAAATGGAGAACTGGCAGTGCTGAAAACAGTGACTCCCAACATACTGGTCCTGCCTGCTCGTCTTGGGTCATGGATCCCATGGATGGAACAGATAAGGACACAGTGTTATGTCTTGGCAAGATACCATCTTCTTTTTCTTCTGAAACTCAAGGTTGCAGTCTTGCCACTATGAATTCTGTTAGGAGTCACGAGGAGTAATTCTTTCTTACACTTTCAATGGTCACACCTGACCTTGATTCCCCATCTCTTCATGCTCATACTGTTCTGGACATCCCCAACTCTCTCCCCTTCTGATACCTATTTCCCTTTTTTGTTCTCTTTGAAACTTCAGTCCCTAGCATGATATTTCTTTCTATGATCAAACATTTTCTCAGAGTAGCCTCTCTTTTTCCTCTAACCTAAGCATCGGACTCTTCTGCAGACATAAGCTGTCCTGCACCACCCACTGAGAGCAGCAGAGTCTCTTCTCCTTCAGCTCTTAACACAATACTATACATACAATGGGCTCCCTCAGGCCCAGACCACAGCAACATACTCCTACCTTAGCACTACCCAGAGTTAACTCCATGATGGCGGACACAACACAAGCTGTGCTGTCTGTTGTGGTTGTCTCACACATTCCTTAATGAGAACTACAACATCCCATCTCTCAAGATCACTCTTTACCACAATGATAATGTATGTTCAATCATTCTGTCAGGACATTGAAAAACCCTCAGCATGCCCAGCTTAAAATCTACACCCATAATTCTTCTAACCATGTCGTCGAATATACCTCATCTCTGCTGCCTCTGTTTTAATTATATTTACTTTTTAAATAAATCTGAAATCTGGTTAAATGGATCTTGAGATCTCTCTGTGTCTCTGTGTCTGTCTCTGTGTCTCTGTGTCTGTCTCTGTGTCTCTGTCTCTTTCTGTCTGTCTCTGTCTCTGTCTCTCTCTCACTCTCTCTCTCTCTGTTTGTGTGTGTGGTGCTTTTTCTCTCTCTCCTCTCACCTTCTCTCATTCCCACATTTTTTTCACTCTTTGCTTCTAATTAAAATTCATGATCACTGAGTTCAGATGGATCGTTGAAGTTTCCCTGAAATCCTAGTGAGTCTCTTTCCATGACACCATTTCTGTCTTCTCTATCTTTAATCACTCATTCTTTTTCTTATTCTGAGCTGAAGGCTTGCTAAAAATATATCATATTTAACTATAAACAAACACAATGTGTGTGTGCGTGTGTGTGTGTGTGTGTGTGTGTGTGTAAAATGAAATGGAGAAAAGATTGTGCATCCCCTCCCACAGCCATATTTACCAATCCACCTTTCTCTGAGTCCATATATGCAGCCTCCCTTTCATTACTCTGAATGAGCTGATCATATCTCAAGTCCACTTTCAGTAGCCTGTCTCCTCCTCCACTGTCTACCTTAGGAATAATTTTTCTAACGATGTCCCACGTCTCTCCTGCATCACACAAGTACCCTCTGCTCTGGATCATTCCTAACTGCATGTAAACATGATGTAGTATCTTTAAAATTATCCTGTTTTCACTAAATTTTAAGATTAATTTTCCCTATGGTCCCACATCTCTGTCCTGCTGTTACTCCATGTCATCAACTCTTTCCAGCAACATTCTCCATGGGACAATTTTATTCTGACTTTCTACAGTGCTCTTGTAACCTTCCTTTAATATATGTCAATTGGTCTTTGAACCCAGGACTTCACTGAAATTGTTCCTGACAAGGTCACCGTGATGCTGATGAAATAGAGCACGTATCTCAGTTCTGATCTCACTCATCCCATCCATGGCAATTGACACATTGATGATTTCCTCCCACTTGAGACACTCTGGGTCTCTGTTCTCTATTCTTCTCACAGTGCAGCTATCCCTTCTCTGGGTCGAGTCCTGCTACTCTTCACCCTGTGACCCACAATACCGAGTACTCAGAGTCCAGTTCTCACACCTCCATCTTCTCTGCCTTCACTCACACTCCAAAATAATCCAGGGCAATGTTTCCCATACCCTGTGTAGTAAGTGTCCAGACTTCTAGCTTCATCTTAAAAGTTTCCCCTGAAATTCAGGTTCCTATATCCAATTACCCACTCTAAATGTCTCCCACTAAGTCCAGTAGGTGGGCACTTCAATCTTTTAACTGTTGGGTGCCAGAAGCATACCGTCTGTCAGCAAGTGCTGTTGACTCTGTTTTAGAGAACATGAAGCATCTGGCCAATCCCTGTTCTATGCACCTCAATAGTCAGAAACCATTACCACCCCATTTTCCCATTTCTGCATTTTTCCTCTGTCTCCAAAGTAGAGACTCACTCCATAGGAGATAGTAAAATGATTTTAAAGCTTAATTTGCTTTTGTCTCCCCTATGGCCTAAACTCTTTCCTGAATTCTTGTGATGACCAGCTGGCCAGTGTTTAAATTACCCATCAGCCCTTGCGTGACTTGACTTCTTCCTGCAGCTCTTTGTTCTCATCTCCTACTTCTCTCAGTCAATTCAAGACATGCCTGTTTAGTCTTCAGGCCACACTTCCATCAGAGAGCTGAGGAAGTGTTACTGTGGGTGAGAATACTCAGGACCTGTGAGCCCTGCCCTGACAGGCCCTTTCTCTTCTTAGCACTTTATTTTCTTCTGCTGAAGCTGCTGTCATTTGCCATTCTTGCTTCTGTAATAATCTTCTGTCCTTTCAACTAGAATGCAAATGCCTGTCTTATTATGTTCTATTATCAGTGTTGTAGAACACCAGTATTGTAGAATACTGCTTGCCACTTAGTGGATGCTCAACAGATATTTACTAAATAAGGAATGGAGAAAGTCTTAAAGTACATTACTAGTCATTTATTTCAATACATAATGGCACTTTGGATACTGGAAATTAGTGAGATCCTTGCTTTTCAAGTAGATTAACTGGAAGAATGAGAAGACTTACTGAGATGACACTAAGAGTGAGACCACTTTCAGAGAGAAGCAGAGGATCAGAAGAGAGGGCAGAGGATGCAGTGGGAGTTCAGGGAGAGACAAAGGTGAGAAATGAAGGACCAAAGTGGGTGAGTCACAAAAGAAAACACAAGAATGGAAAAACGTCTCCACAGGAAGTCAGGAGACTTGTAGGAGGGCAGAGAGAGGACCAATGGCCTGGAAATAGATTTTTTTATATATAATTTATTTTTTCTCAAATCCTAATTCATTCACACAGGGGTTATAAACACAGAAAGGCAGGAGGTGGGGAAGGGAATGACACTGGAGTGTGGGTGTTCAGGAGAAATACAGATATCTTCAGAATCGGGTATCGGCTGGGTGAAGGTTCAGGGGACAAGTCACTGTGATTCTGGAAATAGATTTGAGGAAGTAGAAAAGGGGGAAGATTGCAAGGCAGACGCTCATCTCTGATAACCCACCTTACATTAATTTAAGATAATACACCATTAATCTTCATGCGTGGTGTCTAATTGCAGAATCTTTCATCAGCCTTGCTGTCTACAGCACCTGTCATTGGAGATGCTCGGAGGCTTTGTTGTACTGTTGTCGTTTCTCACGCTAATTAGAGGGCTGTCGCAAAGAGGTCCTCTTCAGTGTGGATCCATTTAAACTTTGATGCTGTGGATGACAATGCTGCTCCCGGAACAGACATCACCCATTTCAGATTTGGGGCACATTTCAAAGGATAGATTGTTTAAATTCCTAATTAAATACCCTGACAATAGTCACAACTTTCTTAATATCCTTTAACAATCTTGTAATCCATCCTACATCTGCTGCACAGTCGTTAAACCCCAAATATAAGTGTTTAACATTCAATTGGGTGCTTAATGATCTTACCTTAACTGGGCCTATTAAATTTAAAGAGATGTGCATAATAAGTTATTGCACATTAATTATAAACACCTATTGGCTATTAAAATCACATTCCAAAGGGTTAACACCTATTGCTAGGTTTGGCTAAGTCCTGCACAATTTCTGTTTTCTTTGGAAAAACAAAACAAAAAACAAAGACTTATAAAAAAAAAATGATGAGAACTGACTCTTACTGGTATGGACCAGTCCAAGTCAACTGCATATCCTAATTCTCATTCTAACCATGTAGCCCACTGGACCCCACTCCCCGAGAGCTACACAGAGTAAAATGGTATTAATATCAGATACTTCTATAGCACTTACTGTATTCCAATGGAATTTCGCTAAGCATTGTCGCTTCTAGATTTCCAGGAACCCTGGCTATGTGAAAGAAGTATAATTGCTTCTGTAAGAGATGAAAGCATTCCAGAGACTTCTCTGTTATCCTCACAGCTAACTTACTAACTTGTCATAGTTCATCTTGATTGTCAGGTTAAGTGGATCAGGAATCATTGACAAGATGTGCCCTTGGAATGTATGAAGGCATTTCCAGAAAAGTTTAACTGAGAGGAGAAGACCTGCCACCAGAATATGCAATACTTTCTGGCAGTGACCCAGATATAAAGAAGTCCAAGGAAAAACAGTGTTTCCTGCCTGTCTCTGTCTTGTGAATGCATCTATCCTATCACTCCTGGTGGGAGTGGTATTGCCTCCTTCCTCTGCCATCAGACTCCAGTTTCTTCGACCATCCAACATGGATGGTCGATCAATGGCTCCCCGGGAGTCTTCCAAGCCTTGTAAGCCAGGCTGGGATTGCTGAAGGCCAGATCCATGGGCTGGAAAGTCACTGGGTTCTTATTGTGGTTGGTCATTTTGACTAACTGACAGATAAGACAGTCAAAAAACTCCCCAATTGTAATATATACAGTCTAAACACCCTGACTAATACAGTATTGAAAAGGAAATGGAGACCATGTAGATAATGTTGTTTTGGAAAGACAGACAGTCTTTCCTTCTGTAGTCCCTGAGCACATGGATGATACCTCCCAACACTGTGAAATGCATAGATGATACCTCCTAGCATTGAGGAATACATGGATGGGATAATAATACCTTCCAGCTCTATAGTACATGGATGATACCTCCCAGTACTGTTGGTCGACATCCCTTTAAATATTAGCTAACTCCTCTTCCCTCTCCCCAACACAATGATGGTTATAAGCATCTTCAGTTCAGTTGTCCAACTCTCACCTGTACCCTGTACCACTTGTTGCTCTGTCTATACATTAGAGTTTGGTGTCTAGTTAACAGGATACTGTCTGGGTTAGGACAATTTACCTGTGTACCTACTAAAAGCTACCAAGAGGAATAATTCTTTTGGTTTCCTCTTTGATAGATGTTGTGTTGAGTATGGATGTATCACCCTGAGCACTCTTTTCTGATGCATTATATCATAGTCAGTGGTGAATGTTTAATGAAGTTGTAGACTAATAACTTTTATAAACACTTTCATTCAATCATTAAGATAAATTCTGTGGAGGTGTTAAGGGTATATTTCACTAACAGAGCAGTTGGCTAGCATGCTTGAAGCTCTGGATTAGATCCCCAACATCAAAATGTATAAAATAAAATGCCTGGAACTACTTCCTGTTATACTCACTCTTTAATTTATCCTTGAGTACTCTTTTTCATTTTGATTTGTTTTGTTTTGTTTTGCTTTGATTTGCTTTGGTGATTTTCTTTTCATTCATTTTTTGAAACCTATGCCTGGACTCTGAAGCCTCTGTGGGCCTTCCTCCTCTCAATAATAAAACATGACTGATAACAACAGTTGGCAATCATCCAAGTGACTCCTTTGTAGAAAATCCCCAAATACATTCTATTCAAATTTAAACAGCCACATTTGAAACAGAGAGAGCTGTGTCAAATGGGCCCCTGCTTTGTTTTCTAATGATCTCCAGAGACATATTTTGTCTGTGTGAATCCTCTTCAGCCTTGTCACATCCATGCACAGAAGATCTGATCCTGCCCCAGTGTGTCAACCTTAGCGCTGTCCTTTTGCAGAGTAGTCTGTGGTTAAGCAGTGTGGTCTGAGAGTCTGGCTGGCTGGAGCACATCTATAAGTGGTAGCTTTGAAACCTGAAGAGAACTTTCGTATACAACAGAGGAAAATTGATAGTCTATAAGGTTGTTTTCATTCGACTGGACTCTTTCAGCTTACATCTGGCTTCCCTCTTACAATCTTTCCTCTATTAAGAGATTGAGAGTCAGTCTCTAGTTCTCCGTTCCCATTTGTCTTGATGTGAGACAGAGGAGATCACCCAGGCTCAACCTCATTGAGTCTTAGTCTTTTCAACAGAACAATGACTACTTAGCTTACCTTATAAAATCCTTGTGAGAGTTGGTGGACAAATGTACTGAAAAAAGCTTTAAAAGGGTGTGTACCACATAGGCAGAAAAAAATATAGTACCCAGGCATATAGGCCCGAAACATATATCTGGCTTTCCTGCCTCCTGGGAATCGCAGGCAGCCTAATCATTGCCACTTCCCACTGTCACATGTCAATAATCCCCATAAGTCCCACATGTCACATCTTAGATCATTTGTTAACCACACCCATCATTATATGGCTTTGTGATGCTTCATCTTGTCCTCTTCCCTACTTCCTCCTCATAGACCTAAAGAAGAAAATATCTTTGCCTAAAGAAGAATTAGATAATTAGACTCAAATTCTATCCCCCACCTTCACCCCTCCTCTTCCCTGTTCTGTCCTTTCTTCCTTAAAACCTAGCAATGTGATGGCTAACTTTGATTGTCAACTTGATAGGACTAAAGATCTAGGAGATCAGTAAATGAAGGTTGGAGGGTTTGCAGAGCTGCCATGGTCCTCTCATCTTCAGATACGTCTGACGTTTGGAGAGACGACTCACTAAAAGTACAGTGATTCAACTTGCATGTGAGAGAACCACCCAATGGGCTGGGGCTTGAAATGGAATAAGAAAAGAGCAAATAAGGAAGTTCAATGACATGGGAAGCTTCCTCCACTTCTGTTTACCAGTTGTTATGGGGTGAGTAGCCTCCTTCTCCACATACTCAGCCACCATGGCTGTCTACCAAACCTCAGTTCCTCCAATTGAGCCAGCCTACCAAAGACTGGAACCTTTCAAACTGTGAGCCAAAATAAATCCTTCTTCCCTAATTCATTTCCATAAGGAATTCTGTCACAGTGGCAAATAAATGAATAACTACATAAAGGAAAAAAATCTATATGCACATTAAAAGGTGTCATTATGATCTGATATATGTGATCAATGCATCAGGAGCTATGTGTACGTTAAATAGGCCTAAAACTATGACAACTAAATGAATATTACTATAAATGCCCCTAAATTTAGAGGAAGATGTGGACACTTACATAGGAATTCCAAGAAGGGAAGACGAATATTTTGAATGTAGATAGCACTTCTCTTTGTCCGTTGACTGAAGGATGACTCCATTCAGTGCTACCCCTCCTCTCTTTCTATAACATGTGACATAATACAAAGAGTACTGACATGGGAGATAAAGGAAGTAGATCTCAGTTCCAGCTCTGTCACTCACTAGCTGTGTAGCTTCGGGGGGTCTCTGTTTTCTCGGCTTTGAATGAGAAGGCTGGCCTTCATGTCCTGCGGATTGTAATAGCTCTAATGCTATTCTCTCTCCCCTTTCTCTCTTACACTTCTATCCTCTTTCTCTCCTCTACATCTTCATTACATAGGATGGAGGTGGTAGTTGTGGTTCTTTTTAACTAAGTACATAGTGGGACTGAAGCCCTTTACCAATTAGGAACAAGATTGTTCAACGTGTTCATCAGAGACTAGGCACAATATGATCTGTGCTTAGAATCACTTCCACTGTGTGAACATCTCTGCTTGCCCATACAGAGCTCAAAGAAAGGACTCTAAACCCTAAGAAGGAAAGAACAGGATACGAGAGATAGAAAGACTGAAAACCACACTCCAAAGTTTGACAATGACATCTATCTGCTGCTAGATCTGCTCTGGTAAGAGGTAAGCCAATCCAACAATGGTGTCTACAACATGAAGCTCACTCCACATAGGTTACTGTCCTCACTGTCTTAACAAATTCTTACACGTGTGCTTTTTGATCCATATTGTTCATCATTCATGGAAACTTCCATTCACTTCCCACATCTACATCACAGCTTGTCTTCTCTAACTTTCTGCTGTTAGAGCAAGCGGGTCTCCTCTGCCATACTTACCACTCTCTCATTTCCTCTGATCTGATTCTTTTAGAGCCTATACAGTGAGTGTTTCATGATACTCACTGCCTGTCTAGGAATTTAGAGTTCATCACAAATTCCATTTGAATTAAGATAATGAATTTCAGTCTCCAGTCATAACTGTCCTGAGTTTGTGTGTATTTGATTATGTTTGCTCTCTTCACTCTCTTTGCAGAAAGTTCAGTGGAATTCTATATCCTATCCTGTTTACCTTGCATAGAAGGACAAATCACAAATGTATTAAAAAAAATAAAATCAGTTAGATCATTTTGAAATGGAGTATAAATCCCTTTGCTAAAAGGCATCAGCAAAGGTTTATGGTGAAATCATTCTGCCCACCAGTAGCATTCTTTTTAAGGGAATTATAAATTGTGGATTAGCATTTTTGTTCTAAGAGATATTATTTAATAGCTCAGAAGCTAGCTGGGTCTTCCTCAGAGAGCATCTTGGCTCGAGTTGTCCCTTCTCCTGTGCATAATTACTACACTGCCGCCGCACACTGCTATGGCATGATGCTGTACACATTAGCTGCATATTTTCACATTTTTCTCTCAAATTTCTGCACAGACATGTCAGAGGGAAATCAGATGACAGCTTCTAGGAAGGCCTTCCTTACCAATGAAAACTTGATGGGAGATTTTCCCCCCATAGGCCAAGAGTCCAGCCCTCAAGTTTAAAGTCTGAAAACTCAATTTTAGCAGCCCATCTAAAGGTCATTGAACACCCGGACTCAATCAAAGTGAGATGTCTGCATTCTCCATATCTACACACTGGAATATCAATTCACCTGGCGTGGTTGATATATATGGAAATATCATCTAAATTGCAAATTCAGCCATATTATTCCTCTGCTTAGCATTTTCAATCGCTTCTTCCTGCCTACAGGATAAAATTCAAATTGCTAATAAGGTAACTCCTGACATGACCTCTTTCCACCTTATTTCCTTTCAAGTCTTCCCTCATAGCCAATGATATAAACGTTCTCATTTTCTCCAAATACAGTGTTCCAGTGTCCTGCTCATTGTTCAAATATCTGCTTTAAATATGCTCTCTGATTCTTAATCATAGTGCCCAACCTATTTTACCACCTAAATTCATGACTGGAATTTCTAATCTTAAAGTTTTAGGGATAAATGAAGGTATTCCTTTACCTAGCATGACCTGACATTTTACTGTTTTGAGGTAAGGTTTCTTCCCACTGAACAGCTAATTTTTGCTTTTTACAACATTATAATGGATTAGTGTGTATGTGTGTGTGTGTACTTACCTCATATTCATGTCTCTACTTGACTGCTTCTAGACATAATCATGTATATATATGTACACATGCATGAGTGTGCAAATGCATGTGGAAGTCAGAGATCAACAGTGGGATTCTTCTTTAGTTGTTATCTGCCTTATTTTTTTGATGCAGGTTGTTCACAGCAATTCAGCAAACTGAGTTGTCAGCAACCCCCAGAAGTCTTTCTGTCTCGGCTTCAGTAGCACTAGGAAAAAAGGTATGTACTACCACACTCGGCTTTCTTACATGTGTGTACATTTCCTTCTTTGCTTGCTCAAATCATCTATGAGCCCTTTGAGAACTAGAACCATTCACTTTACTCTTGTAACTTTGATACCAGAGTTCCTAGGACTTGGGCATGCTTAAGCATGCGTGTTGAATAAGTGACTAACTCTTCTACAGGTTAGGCCATTTATAGACCAAATCATAGCTCAGGAAACTATTTGATGGTAACAGGTTTGGGATGAGACTTGCTAGATCCTTACAACATCTGCTTTTACAGAGATATAATAAGCAATTGGAATACCTTTCTCTCCTCTATGGATGTTCCTGTTAGTATCCCGGTGCCCTTTACTTCCTTGCAAACCATGACCTATCTTGGCTCTGCAGACTCCTTTATTTTGGTAACGACACATCATTCTCACAGATGGCCCACTAGCAGTTGTTATTATAGTCTGATCTTTCATTTGTGAGTATCAGTTGCATTTCAGTGCTGAGGCCCCATGCTGGTCATTCTGATTAGAATAAGAAACACTGTGGTCTTTTATCTACATATTGAGTTCTCTTGATTCCTCTAGACAGACATTGGGTGTCTCTTATTCTCAGCACCACGACATCATTAGCAGCTCTGGGGAGTCAGTTCTTTCTGCCAATAGATAATTCTACCTGTAATATGTTTAAGCTCACTAGCTTCAGTTGCAAAAACTGACTTCCACCTGATCTGTCCTATTTCTGAAGTGAATAAAAGCTCCCATGTCTATGAGAGCCCTGCCTTCTTAAAAATAGATTTTAGCAAACCATGCTTTACCACTTCAGACCCTGGCAGTGGGAAAAAAAATCTCTAAAAACCTTCTTTCCTAGGTTTCTATGCTCCAGAGGTAAGCCTGGAAGAAGGGACCTTGTGGCAGATCCCTGGGGAAGATGCATCCTTATTTGCTTGCCATGGTTTGTCGCCACGAGGAACCTCCCAGCTTGCTTTGCACAGCCTGCCCTATATTGGCTCACCATGCTGCTCTGATAACCTTCCTAAGGAAGCTGGCTCTGCGTCGTGTGTTCGTTTATTTTAAACACAGTGTCTTCCCCTCATCCCTTGGTGCCTATTGTGTTGTTTAATTGCTACCCTCTGCCTAGCGGTTGCCCGCGTGATGTGCTGTGAGACCAACACACACAATGCTATGTGTGCTTGGGGGGACTGACAAGCCCAGCTTCCAAACCAGATTTTCAAAGGGAGAAACCAATGAAACCCATTGTCGAGAAAGTGATAATTTCTGTGCCATGCAATTATACCCTTTAAAAAATATACCTCTGGTGCACTATCCTGCCAACAGTTTACTGACGACGAGGAAACAAAACCAGCAGTTGATGCTAGAATGGCTATCGAAACCCTATAATCATCTTAAAAATAGATTTATATAGGGAACCTGGTTGTTATGAGTGTGGTTTTATAATATATTTCAGAAGAAAAAATAATTCTCTTCACGGCTTTAGCCATTTCAGCTTCTGTTCCAGTACTGTAGACACGTGGGTTGAAGGGAGGTGAGGGTGAGTAAAGAAGAGAGAGAAACGTTATGAACATCCAGGGTTATGCTTTGTCACATGCTTATCCTCAAATCACCCACCCATGATGCTCTGACTCTCCACAGCACTATCATTAGGAGAAGAGTTGCCCACAGATCATGCCCACCAAGAGGTGTAAAAGTAAGCCTTGTCTCGGCAATTACTGAGTCACATATAACCCTCGCCCTATGTTTCCCTTTATCCCAAGTCTCTCCCTGTGCAGGACTTTTCAGCACTCTCCTACCATGCAAGCACAAATACTGCACATGTGTAAGACCTTCCCAGAAAGGCTCAGCCACAGAAAAATCTGCAGGGATGAGCCAGATAAAGTCCTCTGCCCCCCCCCAACCCTTTCCCAGATTCTTGCAAGTTAAGGTGGTAAGAGTCTTCAAAGACCTAAGGAGAGGGAATGGAGAGATGACCCGCTGCTTAAGAGCGTAGCTTGATTTTCTAAAGGACCTGAGTTGAGTTCTCGACACCTATATGAGGTAGCTTATACCCACCGATTAGCTCAGTAACCATGCGATCTGTCTTTTGAGTCTCGGCAGGCACGTGTACTCATATGTGCACACCCGCGTGCAGGCACGTAATTTAAGATAAAATAAATCTTTTTTTTATTAAAGTCTCAGGATATACAATACCTGATCAGACGTACAAAGGACATGTGACCCTCGCCTGCGTGGTTGAGAAGGCTGCTTGGATCATTTTGATGTCGCTTGTAATATGGTCAAGTCAACGAGAGGTGTCTAATTGAGTTTAGAAAAGCTGTGTGGTACACGGTTGAGAGTGAAAGCTCTGAATAGATCATTCGAGTTGGAATCCAGGCTTTTTACTTGAGACTGTGTTGTTTTTTTTTTCTCCATCATCAGTCTCCCATATGCAAAGTGGGAGTTGAGATAGATTGAACTGTAAAGAGTTGTCATAGGCTTAATTTGCAGGTATACACAAAAGTTCCAGACTCTCCAGCGCAATACAAGTGCTGTGTAACAGTGCTATCTGCTGCTATAATTGCTGCAGTGGTCAGCCGAGTGAGCTTCCTGGTCGAGGATTTCTTATATTGACTGTGCCATAAATACACAAAGAACTTTCTGAAATTTTATTGGCAGATTTTATGACATTCTTTAGGGAGAAGTATGTCATCACAAATATCCTGCTTTCCCAGAAAAGAAGTCATCATATGCTGCGTTAAAAAACGGCATGACAATTGGTTCTCTGTAGAAATCACCTTAACTAGGGAGCCAATGATGGGAAGGGAGAAGGAAGGAGTGTTTAAGATTAAATGGAGACCGTGAAATAACAAAATAAATGGAAAAGAAAGACAAAAATAAAACCAAAGGCAAAACCAAAATAAGACACTAACACCATGACCTACATAATCTGTAGAGTGATTTCTATAAAAGAAGGGTTGCGGGGGGAAGTAGTTTTTGCACGATTTTGGTTTAAATTGACTTGCTATGTGTATAGATTTGGAGAGTGTTTACACTGACTTATATTCTGAGAAACTGAACTTCAGTTTAGTAGCTCAGCTTTCTGTATATAGCATGTATACGTCAACAAATTCAACTCCCTTCAAGCTGAAATCTTTGCCCAACCAACTCTCAGATCTTTTCTTTTATGAGTACCCAGCACCTAGTAGTTGCTCACTAAACACTAATGTAGCAATAAAAATTAATGAGGAGTAAGCCAACAAGCCTTTCTGTTCACAGGTTAGTAAAGGACTACAGTGTTAGTTGTGTAGGAACTTGGGTGAAGCCCATTGGTTATGGAGTCAAATACAAGATCAGGTCCCAGTTCTGGCAGACACTGACTGTGACATTTGCAAGGCTTCTGAAACTCTATCTTTATAGCAGTTGACAATAGTAATTGTCTCCTCGTAGGATTTGCGTGACGCTTGTATGAAAAGAAAGGGTTGGTAAAATGGGGTTTTTTTTGTTTTGTTTTTTAGTTTAGTTTTTTTTTTTTTTTTTTTGCAGTAAATCCATGTTCAGATGGAGTGCTTCCTTCTTAACTGAGTAAATGAAAGTCTCACAAACGAATTGGCTCTTTACAGTTTGCAAGCCCAAGAGAGTTTTGGTGCAGGAGCTACATTCATTTTGGTAACTTCCAGTCCTGCAAGGAGAGGAGAGTTGAAAAGGGAGAGAAAGAGAGAGAGAGAGAAAGAGAGAGAGAGAGAGAGAGAGAGAGAGAGAGAGAGAGAGAGAGAGAGAGTAGAGAAAGGAAATTGGAATGAGGAAGACTGAAAAGCAAAGAGGAAGCA
Source organism: Grammomys surdaster (assembly GCF_004785775.1). NCBI lineage: Eukaryota > Metazoa > Chordata > Mammalia > Rodentia > Muridae > Grammomys > Grammomys surdaster. The sequence continues at coordinate 14,242,635 of NW_021604588.1, forward strand.
GTTTTACCTCAACTGTAGTCGTTCAGGGAGAGTGGGAACAAACACTGGAAATCATTCCTGAAAAAATGGACAATCTGCCCGTGATCCTTTTTCTTTTCTTTTCTTTTCTTTCTTTCCCTTTTTTTCTTTTTTTTCTTTTTTTTTTTTCAGATCTCTTCACAGGATCTGGGCTGGTATTTAGAGTGACTTTTCAATTAGCCAAGCCTCCTGAAGTCTGGATCCAGGCTGGGAGAAGCTTGCCAGGGCAGTGGCTTTTATCTTATTCAGTCATAAGGAACATGGAAATCAATTTTTCCCAATCTCAGTTATAGCTTGAAATCCATCCTTTTTAAGGCAGCAGGAGGATTAATCTATTGAATGGTTTTCGGGATTTTGCTGACATATAAACATTTTAAGAATACATTACATTTTTTTCCCTCTTTCCCTAGCACTATTTTTAAAATGAAGCCAACACGCAGTGCCAGCCAGGACAAGAAAGATGGCCACGCATTTCTTCCCTGTGAGAGTGCAAAACCATTTTTTCCCCAAAGCCTGAAGCACAAACTTAAATTCCTATCTGTTAGTGCCGTCCTCTTGACCAGCTCTCCCATGTCACAGAGAAGGTCCCTCTTTTCATGCAGACATTTATAACCCCAAATAATTCAATTTAGCAGCTGCCAGACACCAGAGAATGCTCCTTACAGAGGAATGACTGCTGTGATGGTTTGCTTTCTTGCACTTGAAATGACAGGGTGCTGAAGTGGTTAGTGGCACTAGGCATTAGTGGTTCGGGTCGGAAGGAGGCTGGGCAAAATCATTTCTAAAATGTTGGCTATAGAACTGGTAAGAACTAGGCAGTCATTTCAAAGATGCTAGAAAGACTTCAATGCATTTTCTGTAGAGTGAATAAAAGGTAGGTACCTGGAGCTGGAGAGATGGCTCAGCAAATAAGAGGACTCACTATTCCTGCACAGGGCCCAGGTTCAGTTCCCAACACCCGTATTGGGGTTCACAACTAGCAGTAACTTCAGTTCGAAGGTGATTGGATCCCCTCTTCCAGTCTCTAACAGGTTCCTGCAACCACATGGTACACACAAACTCATTCAGGATCATGTAGTCATAAATAAATATGTTATTTAGTATATAGTAAATAGCAAAATAGATGTAACATTGAAATAAGAATAGAACAATGAATAATCACTAGTTATGCTAAGCATACCAAGGCAAAAAAAAATAATAATATTGCATGCTGCAAAGCTTTTTCATCTATTTACTCTGAGAGTAGGCTCAGAGACCTGCTGCCAATTAAGAAATAAGGGTTAAAATTGTCTGATAGTTCTATTCATGGAGCATAACACTAAAAAGTTTTAGAACCACTGATTAACATTGCATAAGTAGAGATTGGAATAGAACTATCCAAAGGAAATAAGTCACAAAATAATTATGTCATATGCCATGGCAGGGTAGATTATGGAGACTCGGGAGTGGTGAGCCACAAACTCATGTCTATGATCATAGATTCAGTGGATTCTGTGTACAGCAAAAACAAAATGAATAGGTCCATACTGTTTTCTGAATCTGTGCAGAATAAACACAGTTATATCAAGATGCTGTGGAATGGTCATCTTCAGGATTTCCTTGCATATCTCTTCCCAGGATCCCTTGGAAGAGTTCTAATAATTATATTCATCTGGTGATAAGGTTATGAACACAAGAAAACAATTGAACATATGTCATTCAAGTTCATGCTGCCTTCTACTTCCATTTCTAGTGGATGGCTTTGGTCAGACGGTTGTCACTTGGTAGACCCATGGTACTGCATTGGGATCTATTCAAACTTAGATTAACTTTGACTCCATGGGAGAGATTAATGTCATTTGCAGGGAGTTCTATTTGCGGTTAATGTATTGCTAACCATCACAGGGTATGCACGGCTTCCAGGAATACCCGTGGCGCTCTCTGTGCTGATCTGCTTGTTAATGAAATGAGATGCAGGATGGAAGTCTAGATGAAATAATGAATTGCTTGTGTGGTACTCTGTGCCAGGGCTACATAGGCAATAGAAAGAGACAAGATTTGAAATGTTGGAAGTCAGAAGCTATTCTCAATAAAAGCCTTCTAGTACTCTAATGTACAAATTTGTAAACAAATGTTCCAGTCTTCCTCAGGGTCATTTCATTAAGATGGAAGTCCATGCATGTCCAAAATAGATGTGATTGCTGGGCAGGAGAAGCCATTATACCACCACTATGGAATTTATACTTTTGAAGATATAAATCTGTACCAATATAAGAAACGATGAATATGTCTATGGGAGAGGTTTCATGACTTAATTACCTGTTATAATTTGAACATGGAATGTCTCCAGGTTCCCATATTGAAGGTCTGGTTCCAAACTGGTGGCATTATATTGTGAAGTGCTACAAATTTTAGAAGGTAGGATATTGCTAGGGGAATCAGCTTACTGCGAAGAGGTCTTTGATGATATAGGAGTCCTGGCCCATTTTTAGCATCCCCATCCCTACCCCCTGTACTGTGACATGAACTGTACTGTGACATAGAACTGTTCTGTTCTATCCCAGCTCTTGATCACTCCAGATCTCTGTCAGTCACTCCACCTCTCTGTCACAGTGGAATGACAATTCTGTAACCTGGAAACCACGAACCAGAACAAATAACTCTTCCATTTAAGGTATTCCATTTAAGTGAATCTTGGTCACAAAAAAAGTTACTGAACACCACAAAAAAAATTTACCACAGATGATAGAAGGAATGTCAAATCTTTTTTAAAAAATTTTTTAAAAGATTATTACAGAAATGTACCTGCCAACTAATCAATTCTATTTCCACACTTCATTATGCTGATGATATTTTAATGTCATGATTTATTTGACCATTCTAAGCAAATATTTGCTTTTATATCTCAGGTTCTATTTATAATTTTGGATAATTTAGAGTATTCTCTCAATTTTACAAGCTTCTGTGTCCACAAAGCCAGCATCCACCGGTATGGCAAAGATACATCTTCTCTATATCTTTTGGCACAAATTCAGCAATAGCCTTCACCATATTATTTCTTGTTAGTGCTACTGTTAAGGAGTTAAAACATTATACTCTGAGTCAGAAAGACTCTAGTTCAAGGTCAAATTCTACAACTTGCCACATTTGTGTCTTAAGACTTCTTGAAACATTTACAGACGCATTTCACCATCTGCCAAACTTGATCGTTCTTACTAAGAACTAAGTACTCACAAGCACTTGATACTTTACCGATATACAGAGTATGTCAGTGAAGATGATCAAGCAATAAAGGGTCACATGTGTGCATATATATTTATATGTGTGTATGTATGTGTGTGTGTGTGTGTGTGTGTGTGTGTGTAGTTAGGTTGGAGGTGGAGGGATAAGTCAGAGGTTAAGGGTGCTAGCTCCTCTTACAGAGGAGCAGAGTTCAGTTCCCAGTACCGATGTTGGGCTACTCACAACTACCTGTTACTCCTGCTCCAGGAGATCTGATATCTAGCCTCTGCAGGGACTTGCACATGCATGTACATACTCATACACAGACACACACATGCACATAAATAAAAATAAAATAAATACTTTCTAAAAGAACAGCAAGATCCACTTAACACACACACACATTATATAGAACTTAAGTTATCCACTACACTGACTTTCCTACTAGGAGCACTCTACCTTGATGGAAGCATTAAGACTAGAAACTTATTCTTTGGGTCTGAGCTATTCATTAAAATTTTAATGGTAAACAAATAGCCATTCTTTGCAGATCTGGTGTGCTTTCCTCCACACGTACTTCCAAGGGTCAGAGTAGGTTGTGCAAGTTGATAAATTGTGTTTATTTATTGGCAAGCCTGCACCGAATAACATGCAAATGATATGCAAGATGACATACACATTCACATCAACGACTCAGCCACTTATGGTAATAGCACTCCAACCCTGCTCTATCTCTGATGGTGGCTGCATTGTTCTTTCATAAGTATCGATTACTCTTGACTTTTGCTGATGCAGCCAGAGAAGTTTGTCAGGAGATAGGACAAGGGACCCATCCTTTGGCTTTATTGTGCCCTTCATTCCAGTCTTACATTTATTCTGGGCCTCATACCATTGGGGTTAGGGGTTCTGTGTATCATTGCCTGCAGTATGTGGACAGGTTTCCTTCCTGGGACACTGTTATCTTCTAAGAAGGGTGGATGCTGTTTAATTTACTGTTATTAAAATGACACTCATCTTGGGCCATAGAAATCGGGTAAATATAGAGTATAAAATAGAGCCCATCATTCCTTATCTGCTAAAAGATCTAGAACAAAACACCATTCCTACTGGCATTTGGCAGTCAACACAGAGCGTTCCCCCTGAAAACTCATTGTGTAAGGTGGCAGTATTCCCCAAGATGGGCCCAGATCGGCCTTTCTTCATGATAAACCTGCCTGGATGTGGCAATCATTTCTTTCCGTAGGAATGCAATGATGATGTGATTTCCAGGGCCCTGTTCTGGATGTATGAGTAGCAAACCAATGATCCATCATCCACAATAAACTGTCTTCGCGTAGGTATTAATTTAGTCTTATGTAATATATAGAAGCGATTTGTTGGCTGGTGAGCAGAAAGCATGTGTTTAAGAAGGCCAAACCTATTTGGGCCTCTCTTACACATCTCTCGAACTCGATCACATATAACATGCATATTGATGGCCGCTTCATATCGGAGGCTATTTTCCAAAATGATTTTTTCATAGTCTTCATTACAACACAATACTGCTGTAGAGAAGAAATAGGGGATGGCTATGGCTAAGCACACTAGAGTGTTCAGGCTCTTTAATTCATTAGGCAATCATAAGAATACAAAACAATGCAGTAGAATGGCTTATTCTTTTCCTATTTAATCATTTCAAATGGACGCTAATTTTTAAGGGCTATTTATTAAGCTAAAGTTTGGCTCTTAAAGATATGATCAAACGTTATGAAGGCCTAAGAGTTTAATTTTTAGTTTAGACAGCAGGCTAGCAACAGGATATGAGGCAGCCTCCTGCTTTTTATTCAGAGCATCTTCTCTATCTGCTTAGGCCAACAGAAATAGAAAAGAACCATTCACACAAACATTCTGATAAGCATACTAATATCAGTGCATATTAAGTATGCCTTAAATACATTTACTAAGACATTTTTAAATTTTAGTAAAATTAAAAGTCTTAGGTTTCGACATGCTGTCAATACAAATATGTATTTTAATGCACAGCCATGAAATGAGACTAATTTAAATATTTTGGTGTGGGGAGGGATACTGAGTTTAACAAATTTACTTGGCAAGTATTTCATACTTAAAGTAAAGCTCATGAGGCTCAGACTAGCCCAATTTAGGGTTCAAGAGTCTTGTGGACTGGCTGTGTCACTGAGTACTAAATAATCACAGCAAGGGCTTCCACGCTAACCTATGACTTTTCCTAACCCATGGCTTCAATTTTCAGTGTTGCAAGAGCCTGGTCTTACGGTTGCAGTCCACCATGAACAGATAAGCTCTCTGAGCTCAGCTCAAACTGGAGGAGTCCCTTTCTCATCAAAGGTCCCTCTTCTCTGCTTAATCTTCTCTGGAGAATGTCCCTAAACACAGATGCCTGACGGTATCTAGAGGATGACCCTGCATAGAGCTTCCTGCAAGTGCTGCCTGATTCAGCACAGAAGTCCCACTCAGCCCTTTCCACTGTGTGATTATTAGGTACTATGTTATGACCAATCAGCTCTTCCCACCAGTAACCTCAAAAGCCTTCTGAGCACAGTCATGTAGTCTATGGGCATATTACGAGTTCAACTTCCTCTCTCCCAGTAAGACCCTGCCTGGCAGGTTCTTGGCATTCCTCTTCAGGTAAATGAAGCATTCCCCAGGACTCCACCCTAGTCACTAATGTTCGCCTACCTTGGAAATTTCTACCCACTCCTCAAGATCTACATAGCCCCTGTTCACCCCGAGTAAAGTTGAACTGTCTCACTGAAGCTGATTCCAAATTCACAGTCATCCAACCTCTTCTGCCCCAACCTCTTCTGCTCCTTTTGTCCTTGAAGGTTGATGCCACAGCCCCGAAGAGAAGGGAGGGCCACAATCATTTTAAACAGAAAATTATAAAAGATGTAATCCATCAATGGTTTGCATATTGTCTAATGTTTTTACCTACATTTTTTTTCTTTCTGGAAAAGAACTACAGTAAATCTATGGACCAAATGTTAGTCTGACAATTAAGATCCAAAGGTTCCAGATCTAAGGTGAAATAGAATACAGCTTTGACATGTATAAAATGATGTCCCTCGTCTAGAAAAATTATGTATTTTCTTCTTTAATGTTTTAGTCTGTTTTCTGAGAGTGAGAACAGGCTGATCCCTTACTTCCACTGTTTCAAATGGCGGAATTTTAATGCTGAAGTCCCATTTCCTTTCCAATACTTCTTTGAAGATTCTCATGTTGATAGGTCTTGCATGTGAGGACTTTTCCTCATGTGTTTATTTCATGCTATCTTTTCTTGCATTTAATCCTTTGATTCCCGTTATCACGATCTATTGGATCTTTCTAAACATTTCCTTCCCTTTTCTGATGATCTCTATTGGCTATTAATATGCAGCTATCTCTTCGGCCACACTTCCCATGTGCTTCTTTCCTATCAGCTATCCAATAAGCCAGGTCCTTACTTTATTTTTCATGGCTGTGGTTTGGGTCTCTGTTCCAGAGAAGAACTACTGAAGTTTAGACTAGATTATCGTCCTGACCCTCAGTTCCTTCATGTATTTATTTTGCTGATAGAAGACAGTTGAGATTATCTTCAGTGAGACAGTTCAAATTGTTACGATGGAGAAGACTGAAAATCCGTTTTAAATTCTTGCCTTCTGTTCCTGGGGTCATTATAGAAAATGAAAACATTTCTAAGTCTTCTATAAAACCTGCCTTTCAAGCTTGCTATATTAGGGGCATGTCCTCCTGCTTATGTGGAGTTAGAGGACACTTCCTCTGTGTGCCTGAATGACCAATGGTTGGCCAGAAATCAGTCTGACTGTTGCCACACACCGGATACCTGACGAGCAGTACTAAAGAACTCAATTTTAATGAATTTGCATTACAAATTGGTAGTTTTGAAAGCTCTTCTGTGGTGTGGGGCAGGGCACATGCTGTAGAGTTGGAGCACTCCTTCCACCTTGAGTCTGCTGAGCCTTCTCACTAACCCTAGTGGTTTTATTGTTCACAATAGGTTAAGAACCTTTGAAACAACTGGGATTTATGGATACTTTTGTATCTTTTATGAAATCTGAATGACCCTAATTATTTCTGATAAAAATTTAACATCTAAACTCAGGTGTGTTCTTGATGTAAAGTGGGCACAGAATTGCAAAGCTTCTCCATAGGAAGTACATGTAAATATACATCTATGTGTTGAACTGACAGAAATTTTTTTCTATCTGGGGTAAACAAAACATTAATCCAATTAATGTTGCTTATTTATTTTAATTCTTAAGATATGGTTGCTGTAAAAAATTTAAAGTCCTAATGTGGCTCATCCTCTATCTATGCCAGACAGTGTTGTTCTGGGCAGTGTTTCCCTGGATGGCAGGCTCTCTACTTAACTTATAGGAAGAATGCATCAAGCAATAGGAATACATTATTTCACATGATTCTCATGGTAACTATATGTAAAGTAGATACTGTCATCTTTCTTCCAAGGAAAAGATTCAGAAAACACACACACATGCGAACACACACACACACACACACACACACACACACACACACACACACAC
>NW_021604588.1:14250425-14255617 GCF_004785775.1 Grammomys surdaster
TGTGTGTGTGTGTGTGTGTGTGTGTGTGTGTGTGTGTGTGTGTGTGCAGCACAGTTAGATTTACTAGATTCATCACATAGGAACAAATTCATCATCTGGGAATAAGATGAGGATCTCCAAGAGATACCCACCTCCTTCTATTCACTGCCTTCTTGTTCATGATATCGCAAACTCAAAAACCATCTCAGTGTATAGTGATGGTTGACCACGTTTAACACAATGGGATACATCCAGGGGAATACTATTCGGCCATAAAAAAAGACAATCTTGACATTTATAAATGTTTGATCCTTAAGGGTAATAATGAGGAGAAAATCAGTCCGATAAATAAAAACAGATTCTATGTGGGATCACCTCTGGGTGGAATCAGATGATGTCACAGAAACAGAGAGCAAAGTGAGTATAAATAACACAGTGTTGTCTACACGAAACTGACAGGTGGGTCTTAAATGCTCTCGCACGCACACGCACATGAATTAGAAGAGATAAAAAACTTAAATAATTTACATGTGGTAATCACTTCACAATACATATGTCCATGAAATGTGAATCTTATAAACTCTAAGTTTTTGTCAGGCCTGGCAGCACTTGCCTACAAACTTAGCACTCAGCAGGCAGCGGCAGGAGGACAATAGTTTAAGGTTATCTTCAGCTACATCGTGTTTTGAGGCCAGTCTGAGCTAAGGGGATTGCTATCACAAATCTTGATAAATAAATATATAAATATATAACAATTAATTCTTTAAATACAATTTTTAAAAACACCTATACTGAATGTAATTTTGCTTCTCAAATATGCCTCAATAAAACTAAAAATCTGGAGGTCAAAGCTCCCCAAGGAGTAACAAAATAAATTCATTTGCCACAATCAGAATTTGAAACAGTGACCTGGACTCAAGAAAGTAAATATCAAAAATACATCCTTGTTCTAGTTTGGTTTTTGTTGCTGTGATAAACACTATGACCAAAGGCAACCTGACAGGGACAAGGTTTACTTCAGCTTACAGGTCATGTCTTTCATCAAGGAAAACCAAGGCAAGACCTTGAGACAGGAACCTGAAGACAGGAACTGAAGCAGAAACCATGCAAGAATGTTGCTTACTGGCTCATTTCTAGGGTTATATTCAGAAACTTTTCTTATACAACCCCAGACCCACGTGCCTAAGGGTGATGTTATCCAAAATGAACTCAGGCCTCCCATGTCAATAATCGATTAAGAAAAGGCCCCCACATTCATGCCTACAGGCCAATATAATGAAAGCAGTTCCTTGGTAAATAGTACCTCTTCCCAAGTGTGTCAGGTTGACAACTGAACCTAAACCAGTGCAACCCCATATAATAAGAATAAATATTGTACCTCAATTAGAGTTGTATAGTTGTGAGTATTATAATGAACAGTGCAATATTATTTTAAACTAATACCATGTGTTTTAAATATGGGCTTAAATATTTTATTTATTTCTTGTTAATCCGAGCCAATATATCTCAGACTGACTTGAACTTAAAATCCTCGTGTCTCAGTCCCTACATGGTGGGATGGCAAGTGCTCATGACTACATCTGCCTTAGAAATCTGACATTTCTTAATGCAACTGACAGAAGGAAAATGGCTACTCACTCTCTACCAGGGCAGAGCACACTGTCGTGGACGCTGCTTCCAGGAAACTGCCTGACTGTGCTGGCTCAATCAAGTCAACGGCTGCAGCCAAGTCCACAAGACATAGAATTGTCTCCATTGGTCCAAAAAGATGTCAGTCAGGGTGACACGCAGTCGCTTCGTGTGTCCACATCTTGAGTGAACTTTTTGGTTCACAGCATCATCCACTCTTCCCCCCACCCTGAACATTACTTTACCATCACCACTTTTAGCTTCTGAAACTCAAAACTACTAAACGGTTCGGACAACAGCTGTGTCTCTCAGCCATGGCAGTGGATGAATACTGGGGAGGATTGTAAGTGAGAAGATATGCAGGCGTTTATTAATCCCCCCTGGCTTATTGAATGCTGTCTTAGGGTTTCTATTACTGTGATAAAACACCACGAGAAAAAGCAACTTATGCAGGAAAGAGTTTATTTCAGCTTACAGCTCTAAGGTTACCTCATTACTAAGGGAAGTCAGATCAGGAACTCAAGATAGGAACCTGGAACTTGGAACTTGAAATTGAAGCAGAGGCCATGGAGAAAGGCTGCTTACTGGCTTCGTTTCTTCTACAACCTAGGACCACCTGCCCAGGTTCTGCACCATCCACAGTAGTCTGGGCTCCCCTACATCAATGAGTTATGAAGAGGATGTCCCACAGATTTGCTCGCAGGTCAGTACAGTCAGAATATTTGTTCAGTTGAAGTTTCGTATTCTCAAATGACTCTGTGTCAGGCTGACAAATATCTAACCAAGACAAATGTTTACTTTAGTGTGTGTGTGTGTGTGTGTGTGTGTGTGTGTGTGTGTGTGTGTGTTCATGTGTGTGTGGAGCTGTGGAGAGAAAAGACAGAGAGGTCTTGGTGGTTGTTTTTAACCTGAGAGATATGCACCTGTGGAGGTCAGAGGTCAACTGTCAACATCATATGTCTTGCTCTTCTAGGCCTCTCCAATTTACTTCTAGAGGCAGGTTTTCTCACTGAACCCAGAGCCAGATGATTCAGCTATTCTAGTTAGCCAGCTTGCCCATGAGTCCCAGTTTTCTCCTCCTGGGTGTTGGGATTTACAGGCAGGCTGCCATGTCCTCCTATTTCCAGGGTATAGTCCTTTGTGGCAGGTAAGGCACTGCAGCAGGAGCATGTAGTCACACTGCATCTGCAGTCTGGAAGCAGAGAGCGATGAATACATAGTGCTCAGCTCAGCATACTTCTTTATGTTGTTTATAATCATTTATTTTTTATTCATTCATTCATTCATTCATTCATTCATTCATTGTAGTGCAGGATCTCAGACAATGGAATGATAATGCCCTCCTTTAGTGTGGGTTCTTAGGGTGGGCCTTCCCACCTCAGTTAACACAATCTAGATACTCCCTCACAGGCATGCCCAGGGTCTTCTCCCCTAGGTGACTCTAGATACTGTTAAATTGACAGTCAACATTAACCATCACACCAAGCTTGAATGACACGAATCAGCAACAAACCCATAGACTTTCAGGTATCCCAGGGGTAACACTCTCGCAATTTATTTAATTCAGCAGATGTTGTGGTTTTGCATCTGAGATTTACTTATCAATGCTTGGTTATTGGAGAGTTGACACAAAACATATGTATTTGGGTCCTTTTGAAAGGTCAAAATGTTCTGCATTTCCTGGGTTGATTTTCTACCTAGCAGTAACTTGGCCATCTAGAGTAGGTACTCGCTTAAAGCATAACACAGTGTCTGTGGTTGTTTGGATATGCTTGACCCATGGAAAGTGGCACTATTAGAATGTATGGCCTTGTTGAAGTAAGTGTGGCATTCAAGGAAGTATGCCACTGTTGGGGTGGGCTTTGAGATCCTATACTCAAGCTCTACCCAGTGATGAAGAGAGCCTCTTCCTGGCTGCCTGTGGATCAAGATGTAGAACTCTTGGCTCTTCCAGCACCATATCTGCTTGCATGCTGTCATGCTTCCTGCCATAACGATAATGGACTGAACCTCTGAAACTCTGAGCCAGCCCCAGTTAAATGTTTGCATTTGTAAGAGTCATCTTGGTCATGGTGTCTCTTCATAGCAATAAAACTTGAAATTAAGACAGTGTCCAGCTGTCCCCAGTTCTGTCATGGTCACTTTAATCACTGAGATAACAGCCTGGTGCTGAAGATTTCTGAGCATGGAGCTACTGAATTCCCAGCAAATGAGCCAATACAGTTGTGTTTATCAAGGGGGACAGGTAAAGCACTGTCATTCTCAACAAAACAGACTTCCTATTGTGTGACTATTTCTTTCACCATAGGATTTTCTTCACTATCCTTGCTATCATCCTTTAGAAGTTGAGCAACACCACTCACCAACATTATAGTGACCATGGCAGTTTCCCACGTTTCCTCCAATCTTTTTTTGAGGACCTGTTGGAGACTCCTGAATATCAGGCTACGGAAGCTACAGCCTCAGATATATTTAACGTTATTTCCACCTAGATAATGCTGCCAGTCAACTCTAATGAGGACCCACTAGAGTGTGTGTAGAGCCCCTCCTTCAGATGATCCCTGGTCATTACTGCTTTTTACCAGTGTGCTGGAACTCACCTCCTGGTGTTCCATCGGAGCATAAGCCTGATTCTGAGTCCTCAGTCTTGTAGATTAGACTGAAGCACCTTAAAGCCTTCTGGAAACTTGGGAAGGTATTATGTATGGATTACGTATGATGGAGTTCAGATGACAGAACACGTCTCATGTCTTTTGCTCATCTTAGGGATCAACATAGTTTTATAGTTGATTTGTAGACTATCTAACATCTGTGTTTTCCTAAGAGTTTTGTTCTTATGTGAGGACAACTTCTAGGTGAAGAAAACATAAGAAATCACACTTGACACTTGGCATGTCAGATCTCCCTCCCCAGTCCAACCACACAGCATGCAGGAAAGTCAGCTCCATTCCCAAACCAGTAGTTACCTGCCTGCCTCTGTAGTCATTGTCATACCATCTGACAGGTATTGACTAGGGGCCAGAACTACTATTGTAAAAAATAGAAACTTACTCAAAATGCAAAGAGTGCTTGGACCCTATCATTTTCTGTTCTGTGGAGTCTCCAAAGGGCAGGCTTTCAAGAAGGATCCCACCTCACTGTGGGTACTTTTTCTATAGCATTTCAACAAGTGATTGTCCATCCTGGGAAGACACATTTCAGAGATGGGAACATATCCTGTGGGAGTTGCTATTAGCTTTTAACAGCTATGGTAATGGTTTCTACACAGCTAAAACATTCCTTACCCAGTGGGCTTGTGTCTCATATTTATAAGTAGCCTAATAATTCTAAACATCTGAGCTTCAAGTTTTTCTTGTGAATGCTCACTGCATATACAAACAGCCCTATAGATACCATCATAAAACAATCAGAGTAGCCTTTGTTCTATATCTATTACTGGTAGGGAAATACTCACCAACCATGTCTCCATTTGAACATAGATACTGATATCTATGAAGATAGTGTGCTACATGTCCAGAAATACTGAAACTGCTAAAAAAAGAAAGAAAGAAAGAAAGAAAGAAAGAAAGAAAGAAAGAAAGAAA
>NW_021604588.1:14255627-14256336 GCF_004785775.1 Grammomys surdaster
AAAGAAAGAAAGAAAGAAAGAAAGAAAGAAAGAAAGAAAGAAAGAAAAAAGCTGACTTGAGCGAAAGGAGTTGCCCTGCATTGTTCAGGAGGGCACAGAGACCAAGGGGTTAGATGAATCTGTTCCAGAGTGATACAACATGAGAAAGACTCATTCTACCATTGGCTGGCTTTGACTTTTGAATGCTGAAAAGGGACCCAGGCAAAGAATGTAGGCCACCAGAACAAAAGTGACAAGAAAATAGATTTTGATTTTTTTCTTCTAACATTTCCAAAAGAAATGCCTTTACTGACACTGTAATTTTAGTACAACCGAGTCTGACTTCTGAGCTGCTGGGTGTTAATTTGTTACAGCAGCAATAAAGAGGTAGCAGTTTCCAACATCAGTGTGAAAGCCAGCCTGGTCTCACTAAATATATTGCCACCAAATAAGCACCTCCAGCTTTCCTCAGTGAAAACATATTTTACAGACGTTTCTGTGCAAAGCATGTGTAAGGTAATAAAGTCATCTGGCTTAGTTTGACTTGGTTGATATCCAAGGTCTTTTGTAACAAGACGGTGACTGTTTTTGTCTTCCTATGCTCCTCTTGGAGCTCACATGGCTCCCAACACTTTGGATCTTGCCCCTAGAACTTTACAAGAAAAAAAGAAAGAAAGAAAGAAAGAAAGAAAGAAAGAAAGAAAGAAAGAAAGAAAGAAAGAAAGAAAGA
>NW_021604588.1:14256346-14258834 GCF_004785775.1 Grammomys surdaster
AGAAAGAAAGAAAGAAAGAAAGAAAGAAAGAAAGAAAGAAAGAAAGAGAAAAGGAAATGAGAAAAGGAAGGCAAAAGTGGAGCAATGGAAGAAAGAATTTTGTGTAATCTTTGTTGCTTTATTTTGAATCAAAAAGTATTGCTCTACAATAGCAAAACTTGTTTTCATTTGTTTGCATTTTGAGAAAAATGAAGCAACCCTTGGTACCATTGTCACCATATTGGTATCGTGGTCGCTGTCAATAGCTCGAAGTCTTTCTGAAGATCCTCTGCAGTCCAGATCTAAGATACCTGGACAGGAAAACCGATGGCATAGACTCTGAGTGACCTTGGGAAGAACCCAGCATATATACGGTTGTTGGATATTCCTTTTCAATCAGGAATGAAGGCACTGGCTTACAACCAACCAAATGCACATTGATGGTGCCAATGAACACATGGCTGTTTGTTTCTTTTGATGCATAGAAAGGGAGGGAGGCAGCAGGAATCACTTGTCCTTGATTCTCATACCTCTTCCATTCTGTCACAAAAATAAAGATATAATCTCTCCCTGAGTCCCTAACCTCTACTCATACCAGAAAAAAAAAAGAACCAGGTCTGTGTATTACTTTAACAATCCTGCTGTAATTATATATGGCCTAGGTGTGAATGACTTGGAGTCAGAGAGTGTCTGGGGAGTGACCCAGAGGACTCTCACTGCCTATATCACAGGTTTGTTTGTGTGGTTTTTAAAAATGTTGATCCCTAAACAGCAACCAGCTTAATAACTCTCGACATTCCATCACTAATAAACTTGGTAATGGATTTCCTCTCTTTCTCTCTCTCTCTCAACATTTCATAGGTTTTGCCCAAGCTGCCAATGAAAATGAAATGTGCTCTGTGTTTGCTTCTCTCTCTCTTCTTGTTCCATGTTCTTTTTTAAGTTATAGCCACCAGAGAGGCTTGATAAGTTTCCCTCTTATCTTACTAAGACATCTGAGTTTGATCCACAGTAACCGAATAATCAATTAATTCTCTTGCAGAGTTCCATTTACATAATGAAAACGAAATGCACTGATATTTTATATGAGTCGTTTTTGGTCGTCTAGACTTATAATATATTGCATATTGATTGAAAAGAGAAAGTCTAATGGATATTCTGTTGTTGAACTTGCAAAATTAGACTCAAAGTGAAATGACAGAAGTAAGCATCCATCGGACTTTTATCTATATATCTCTCTTTAATAGAGGATCTTAAATGTCTGGATCTGATTACAGCTTTGCACTCATTTGAACAAAAAGGGCACATACTGACTCTGTGACAGTGTGCAGTCTCCTCACTTGGGTCAAAGTCAATATTTTACTGTTTGCAAACATTGTCAATGGACCAGGCTCAGATGAGTAAGGCTCAGATAAAACAAATGGAAATTAAGGGTTAGGGTTCTGTGGTCTGCAGAGTCCTGTGAGAGAATGAGAACTGATTCTCCATCTTCATCCTTCTGATAGCATACATCTATGGTAACAGGTCATGGTTAGTGCATTCTTATTGCCGCCGGCACAGAAGGCAAGTGTAATGGTTATGCTTACAGACACAGGCCAGGCTCTGCAAATTCCCACCTCACTCACTTAAGGACCGTCAGATGCAGATTATCTTACTTGACTCCTCAGGGCTTTCTGCATCATCATCCTTAACCAGACAGTGTTAATATTCACCTCTCAGTGCTATTCTGGTGTCAAAATTAAACCAGCTCAAGCTAGAGAGATGGCTCGGTGGTTAAGAGCACTGGCTGCTCTTCCAGAGGTCCTGAGTTCAATTCCCAGCAACTGTATGGTAGCTCACAACCATCTGGAATGATTGATGCCTTCTTCTGACATGTAGATGAGTATGCAGATAGAGCACCCATATACATTTAATTAATTAATCAATTAAACTAACTCATATTGGCTAGATACCCTAAATAAAGGACATCACACAGAAAATGTTCAATAAAGCAGCTATGGTAACTAGTCAATAAAGGAATCCAAAATGGTCCTGGCCCTCCAGGTCAAAGACCAGTGGAGATCTACTTTGAGGCTAATTCAAAGTAGGGGAAATGAAATAAAAAAATAAATATGCACCAAAAGATGAGTGGTAGGCTATATGGTTTATAAGTATCTCCCAAAGGACACATTACTATATTCATCAAGGCTGGGAGCAGGTCCTGGTGGGAGCAGGTCCTGGTGGGAGCAGGTCCTGGTGGGAGCAGGTCCTGGTGGGAACAGGGCCTGGTGGGAGCAGGGCCTGGTGGGAGCAGGGCCTGGTGGGAACAGGGCCTGGTGGGAACAGGGCCTGGTGGGAGCAGGGCCTTGTGGGAGCAGGGCCTGGTGGGAGCAGGGCCTTGTGGAATGTGATGAGGGTACTCAGGCTTACGTATAAGTGGATGAAGGCTGTTAACTCTAAAATGAGCTCTAACACATTCAGTATATTCTCTCTCTCTCTCTCTCTCTCTCTCTCTCTCTCTCTCTCTCTC
>NW_021604588.1:14258844-14276392 GCF_004785775.1 Grammomys surdaster
TCTCTCTCTCTCTCTCTCTCTCTCTCTCTCTCTCTCTCTCTCTCATCCCCTTCTCTTCCTTGCTATGTTGTGTTTGCTCTCTTTCTCCCATTCTTGCATCTTTTCTTTCTGTGTGATACCTTCTGCAGCACTACAGTGCACCAGCAAGGCCATGGCTGCTGCCAGCTCCTTGCCTGTGCGTAGCCTTCCCAACCCACAGAACCCTGAGCCAGGACATTGCCATTCACTAGAAATTACCCAGTCTGAGTTATTCTGTTGCAATGGCATCTGACAAAGATTATGTTTTCTACATATCTACATATCATTTTTAGTCTTATTCCTTTGTATCTCTAATATTTTCACAATGGTCACATATGTACTTTTATGCTCTTTTTTAAAGTCCAAATTACTTCTGCTTTTTGAATGAAAGGGAAGGTATCATTTGTGTGGGGGGGTGAAGGTGGCAATATATCTTAAGCTGACAGTCTGCCTCCTCCTCAGAGGCATTAGCCATGTTTTCTCTGAGAATTTTCAGCGATGACTGTACCTAGACTGTGGGACATTCTCAGAACAGGATTGCCTTGAAAATCCAGGATGAGGTCCAGCACTCTCTTCTGCACTCTAGTCAGATGCTCTCCATTTTCTCATGTTCCACTTCTCTCGTTGCAAACAAAACCTCACAGGCAGAGGAAAAAATGACTTGCTTTACCATGTACATCTCAGGGAGAAACTCCAGATAGATAGATAGCTAAAGACCGAGGAGCTGTGTGGCTCTGGGATGCTCTGGCAGAAGCTCAAGTACCCATCAGTCTCTCTTTGCCTACAAGGGAAGAAGGTGTTCTTGGTGCTCACTCATCCCTGAGAACAGAACACAACCAGAGCATGACAGCAAATGAAACCTCAGAAAGGAACCTAGAGTTCCTACACTAAACCCAGGATCCCACAGAGCAGCAAAAGGTGAGCGAGGAATGAGTAAAGCTTGTTTCCTGGAAACTCAGCCTAGCCTCTGCCTTTTCTAATCTCTGGACTCCAGCTTCAAGAAATCTTGTTATGAAATACAAAAATAAAAATGAAAAAAAGGGAAAAGAAGCTAGATCAGGGTTGCTTGATGATCCAATAATTTCCCTTATTGATGATAGTGTGGACAGTTTCAGAGATGAGTTAAAATTGCTGCTGATGACTTTTGTCACTGCACTCTCACCTCTAGGAAAGGAATTTTCCCTAGAAGGCAAGAAATACAGTAGACTAGACCACACACCTTTTAAAATGCAGATTCATAGAAACCCCACAACACAAATTAAGGAGTGTATTGTTTGACATTATTATCTTTGTGCCCCAATTGACCATCAGGGACATTTCTTTGCTGGTACATTCTTCCTCCTCCATCTGACCTTCATTCTCTAACTTTTCAAATGTTACAGAGCATCTGCTTTTTAGTACTGGTACCACCACATGAGAAAACAATGTGGAGAATGACATTTATTGATCTTGTCCCAGAGAGCACAAGTGATCTCATTACCAGTGAAGAATCTGTGAAGGAGGTATGTGATTGTGATTGTGTGTAAAAAGGAACTGATGTATGGAGAAAGCAGGTGACATATTGAAGACTCAAGAACACTTGGAGAATCCTTAGAGCATCTTAGGCACCCTGAGGGTGAAAGGACAATCCCATAGATACACAGCACCCAAAGACAACTTTCATCTGCCTAATTGATGCCCTATAGAAGTGATTCCAACAGAGGCAGTGATATTTAGATTCATTCTGTTATATAGTTCTAGGCACTTACGTTTTTCCAAATATAATTTAAAATTTTTTCCTGAGTTTATAGAAGTTAAATATAAAACAGTGTTAAGCGGGATGTTTCCTGTTCATCTGAAATTGATGGGAAAGATTTAAAGGAGAAGCTTAAGAGATGCTGAGTAATCTATATTCTAAAGGAACCTTCCAGCCACTAGGAGGCTATGCTTATCTTGGGGCTTCTCCAGACTCCAGATGGATAGTAATTGCTGGTAAATGCCAAGATACTAGGAAATGAACACGAGTCTGGGGTGAAAAAATGGAGGTTTTAAGAGAGGGAGTTGGGAAAGACAATGGACCACAATAGGAGCTGGAATAGCAGGTGATTCAAGGACACCACAGGGAAGATGGGTGGAGACCAGAGGGTTTGGGGAGTAAATGACGATTCAACCACATCAAATTTATATGGAAATCTATTACTCTTTAAGATAACATTTTTTAAAAAAATTAAGAAACAAAAATACTTTTAAAAAAAAGGCAAGGTGCTAGTTGGTCTGGAAATCACTGTGTGTAGACCATGTTGGCCTCAGACTCAGAAATTCTCCTGTCTATACTTCCCAGATGCAGACTAAATGTGTGTGCCACCCAAAACAGATGGAAAATAATCTTTTAGAAGACACATCAATAATCAACTTGCTGTCACAAATAACTAACACGTGGCATGATAGTTTCTGCTTTCCTGAAGGAAGGGCGGGGAGTCTCCAAAGGCAAGTCAAAAAGTTTCCCAATGGTAACTATTTCTACCAGAAAGAGGATCCAGCATCTCAGTGTTGCAATGGTGGGTGCCTCAGGTGTGACCAGCAAACACTTGAACAGAGGGAAGGGGAGCTAAATGGAGGCAACAGTCAGCATGCCTTATTTGCATCCCCCATCCCCATCCCCATCATCCACAAGGTTTTTGAGCTTGACCTTGACCTCCAAACCTGTCCTGTTATCTTTGGCCTTCTCTGAGACTTGCAGAAAGTTAAGCATTTCACTAAGGCAAGCTGATCAGTGTTGAGGGGAATCTCAAAAGCCTTGAATATGTTGTTCTGGGTATGGATTGTGGTTTTAGGCTATATTAGGGCAAACCCAGCTTCCCCACACCCCACCTTTGGGATCTTTGTAGAAGAAAGCCCCACCCAGGAGCTCACTCATGTGCTGGCCTCACACTATTAGGAATCCAGCTATACAAGATCTCCATAGCTTACAGCCAGAGAACCAGTGACAGCCAGTAGTAAGCCAAGATGTATGCTTTTCTTCCCGACCCTGGTCCCCACACATATGACACTTAGCACAAAGAGGCAAATGGATTGAGTAAGAATCACAAGGACCGATGGTTGTCTTTCTAGATGGTTGTCTTTCTAGATCAAGGCTCTCAAGCTCACATCTGGCTGATTGATTCTAGGAGGGAATAGAGTAAAAATATATGTATGAAAGAGTGTGTGTCTGTGTATACAAGCATCTCTCTCTCTCTCTCTCTCTCTCTCTCTCTCTCTCTCTGTCTTTCTCTCTCTCTCTCTCTCCCTCTCTCTCTCTCTCTCTCTCTCTCTCTCTCTCTCTCTCTCTCTCTCTCTCTCTCTCTCTCTCTCACCCCCTGGTGTGTGTGTGTGTGTGTGTGTGTGTGTGTGTGCTACACGTGCTGTGCTGTGGTTGTGGAGGTCGGAGGAAAACTTGCAGGAATTATTGGTTCTCTCCTTCAACCAGGTGGAATCTAGGAATTTGAACTCAGATCTTCCTTGGCAGCAAGTACATTTATCCACTTAGCCATCTTGATAGCCCATAAACTAACGTGAGGCTATAAAAACATTTTTACAATACCTAAAAGAATTTTGCTGTTGTTTTAACACAGATAACTTGGCTATTGTGGTACTGAAGGATTAAAGCAGTTCAATCAATTTTGCAGATAATTTTTGATAATGACTTCAGTTGGTCGGGATGCGAACACAGACCATTTGACTTCAAACCTTGTGCTGTTTGTTCTGCTCTGTGGAACATCCTCCTTCCCCCACACCACATCATTTATTCTGTCTTCTATAAAGAAGACATCGATGAGAGTAAAAGCAAAATTGATAAAATTTCCAATGCTTTCCTTTTCAGTAGTCTTTCAGTTCTGTTCCCAGGATATCTTGAGTAGTCAGACTGTTCAACTGTATTTCAGTAGTGACTGGGGAAGACTGAAACCAAAGGGGGCTGGGGTGGCGATGCAGCAATACTATGCCTATCAACTTAATAAATGAAGTTATCCTCATCAGTCAGGTCCACAGGCCACCGAGGCCCTGCAGTTTGCTGAGTCAGACATAGCACATTTAATAAAGGGGATTGAAAAATAGTGCTTGATGTTGCTGTAGTTCACATCAGTAAATTGTGAGGACACCCCATACATTAAGTGCAACCACTCATTTCCATAATGGGATAGGATCGTCTCCATTGATTCCGCCCTGTTCTGGGGACAGAAGTGTGCCTGGGGTCATTACAAAAGGATTATGGAGCCTCAGAGGAGTTGACAGTGGGCAATGCACTAACTCCTGTGCCAAAACCCCAGATCAATAGGGATGCCAAGGTTTTGTTACTCTGTGTGTGTATGTGTGTGTGTGTGTGTTAAAATCCTGTTTTAAATTTCCTACATAGTTCTCTCTGCTTAAGGACTGAGTTTCTGCCTGCTCAGAGGCTCTAGATCCATCCTACCACGGTTATATTGTGGGTGTCATCACAGAGTGAATTGAAAATGTCATTTTTTCCGAAATCTCCAAAAGTCCTTTCCTTCTCCTGAGCATATTCAGTCACTTAAAGAGGCTGCACTATGCTGATGTTCAATCCTGCACTGCTGATTGTTCATGTCAGCTGTTGTTCATCTATATACTTGGTACATTTGTTTCTCAGATGCATTGCAAACACCTCCTAATCAGACTAACTTCACACAATGACACTCAAGAAGTCTGTTGGATAAACATGAAAAGCTCCACAGGGGTAACTGTTTTCAACTAGCATGAAAGTTACCCAACAGGAAAGGAAGTAGATGGCTCCTTAAGAGGCAGATTCCCCTAACAGATGTTCTAGAAAGGAAAGCCAGCCTGATCAAGACAAGCTAAGATCTTCATGGCAGAAAGTTACCCACATACCCCAAAAGTTATCAAACTACAAAGGACAGGAGAAGAGAGACTGATAGCCAGGTGTGAGTCAATCAATGTTCTGGAGACTTGTTTTGGACATCAAAATGTTGGAACCCTGTGGAACTGGACCACACTGGGCAGATTAAGGTGATTCTTGACTGAACCAGAAGGTGAGGAAGAACTTGTGACTTTAAAAGCATATTTGCAGAGATGTCTAATCTGTAATTAGCAGCATTGTACATTAAAAGACTTTCCACAGAGCTCTAAAATTGTGAGTAGTGAAAAGCATTACAGTAAAACTTACTTTTTAAAAATTATGCCATAGTTTTGTACATGGATACATGTATTGTGTGTGTCCATGTGTGTATATGTGAGTATAAATTTGTGTACTTGCGCGAGAGCCTAGAGAACAATCTCTGGTGGTGTTTGTAGTTTCTGGGGCACTATCTACCTTGTTTGGTTTTGTTTGTGGCAGAGACACTTACTAGACTGGAACTCATCAATTAGGGATGCACAGTGATGTCCTACTCCGTCTTCCCATTGCTATAAGAGTGTGCTACCACACCCAGCTATTTTATAAGGGTTCTAGGGATTGTAACTCACATCCTCTCGCATGCAAGTCAAAGACTATCGACTGAGTCATCTCCCTTGCCTTAAATGATGTTATTATTTTACTTCCAATTTTGTTTTATTAGTAATTAAAAACTAAATTATTCAAATCAAAGAAAGTTTATTTCTTCAGGATTAAGTGAAAGAATAACATTAGTATTCATATTAGGCAGAGTAGGTTGACATGTCACCGTGCCTCCCAGATTCAGGACTATGTTGTACCATGACTTCTAAGTATGTCACCATCTAAAACTCAATGTTTGCCTAAGTCATGCTGACAGGCTATCCCCACACAATGACATAGCCCAGGAGAATGAACTGTACCCTGAACATCCCACGTATGAGTATTTATTATGACAGCTTTCAGGGATATGCTTAGTAATACTTCTTGTTTCAATACAACCAGCACACTATTACAAGGGGAGGGTGCCTGACCATCAGTCACCTATGTGGGCTACTGGTCTTTGTTCACAGGCCACAAATGAGTCATAGGAAGACTCAGGACCCTTTATCTGAAAGAAATAAAGCTTAGCTGTACTTTGACATGACAACTGGCGTCCCTTATTGATGTCATGGATAGTGATAATGTTTGTTTCATATATTGCTAATTGGCAGAATGTAATGTTTTCATGACAAAACTTATCAGCCACCCACATGCTTAGAATGTGAATTGTTAGATGAGTAATGGTGTTTAGTATTTCTTATGGGTATAATATGTGTCATATTCCATTTAAAATACCTGATAGTTATTACACTATCCTACCTTTATAAGTTATATTGTTCTGCCTATTCTACAAAGGAAGAAACTGATTCATAGGCAACACATAGTAAAGTTAGTGCTACCGTCCATCCACACACAAAGATTTGAGAATATGAGGAGCTCATGGTATCCATCAGAGTCCAGGAGACAGATGTCTCAGGTTAACACCAGACACAGGAAGGAATAACTCCTTTTTCCACCTTCCGTTCCTTTCAAAACCTCACAGGATTGGTTGATGTCAACTCACATTGGGAAGTTAAGTATGATTTACTGATTCTACTTATGCAAAAATTAATCTTATCTGCATGAGCTCTCATAGATGTATATAGACATAATGTTGAGACGAGTATCTGAGCACCCCATAGCTCAGTCAAGTGGACACAAAAAATTAACCAATCACAGGATATCTGGGTAAAGACACCATATGAATCCTACATGAATCAGAATCAGCAAACAAGTCATTTGATCTGCCAGACTATTTATTCAAGGTCATGCTTGTTAAGATTTGAATAATCAGTGTTAACAATAATCACAGTTATCATTTAGCACAGGAGAATGAAGTATAGGCTACCAACTCAGGTTTGAATTTCCACTGTGCTCTGTGCCCTCATTAGCATAATAATCGCCATGAAACTAGCCAGTCTTTTAATCATCTCATTAGTTATTTTATGTGTTAATAACAGTGATTTACAAAATGCAAACAACAATGATAAAACATAATGGTTCTAAATATAATTGACAACATTCTTTTGAAGACTTCTAATAGTTCATCCTGTAAAACTATTTCTGTAGATAAAAAGAGATTAGTTCCATTACATAATATACATGCTATAAGATATATGTATGGAGAAAACTATTTGGAACCTAGAGCTTTATGGAAATGTAAAATATTAAGTCTAAATAGTTTGAGCCATCCAGATATCCTGTGTCCCTTCATACTTGAATGTCTTGATGTCTTAATGAAAATCTCAGGTCCAACAGCTTCTTGGATTCCATGGAAACGCTTGCTCAGCCATTCAGTAACATCCAGAGTTTCTGTTTCAAACCAGGGAGAAATGTGTGTGATGGATACATACACAAATAAATACAAATGGATATAAATTAATCTTATCTATTCTTTGAGTGCAACTTAGAAATCACAGTGATAGCTCCTCACACATACATCAATACTAGCTTAATTTTCTAACAATAGAGTCTCTCTCTCAGCTACCTCGTGCAAGGCAGTAGAGACTGAAATATGAGATGTGCTGTCACCTGGAAGCTCCTAATTTTCAGAAGGGTTCAGTGTATAACTCCATCAGCAGACAATGCAAGCTGGACAATCTTCTCAATAATGACTTTCTTGTCCACATAAACCATGTTCCTCGAGCTTCTTGACTACTTGCTTACAAAATGATCATCTTGTTTGAAGTCATCAGTTTGGTTTTAGTTCCATGATAAAATTAAGCTCCCCATAATCCCATCATTGCTCATCATTTGAATATAAATTAATCTTATCTACTCGTTATACCTTCCTCCATAGGTCTTTGCTCATTTGCATGTGCGATGCACAGTCTTACATTGATGGGGCTATGCCACATTTTAATACTGCAGATCTCACTTTTAAACACCACTTTTAACTTGACTCTCCTTTTTCTCTGTGTTCCATCCTCACACGAAATGACTTCTCAGGTTTCACCATGAGCACATAACTATAAACATAACAATGAAATGTACCTCCATGGAGGAGTTACATATATTATAACATTTGATGTTATTGAAATTGACCTGTTCTCATTTTAAAATATAGTCTGCTACATCCCAAGCTATTGTGGATGAATCTACCTAACCCTCTTAGTAGCTGCATGCACATGCACGTTATGGTTTGTATAGACAACAACTCCATTTTCTTACTTGTGGCCATTTATTTGTCTTTAGTTTTTTTAGCAATTAAACACTGTATGATAAAAAGCTTGTGTGTTCAAATGATTTTATTTCTGCAGGATAAATCCCCGGAAGCAGAATCATTGGATCAAAGAATAAGTGTATTTTTTTTACTTTTAACATATATTGTCAAAATTTTCCAAAAATGCTACAAATTACATTTCCCCAAGTAATACTGAAAAGCACTGTAAACCTTGCAATCCAGCCAACTCATTTACATTCTCACCAGTGTAAAGTTGTTATTTTAATTAGCATATCCATGATTGCTAATGAACTTGCACATCTTCTCTAATGTTGATGGATGCTGAGATTTGTTCTCCATATTTATTGTTTTTCCAGGTGTCCTCCAGGGAAAACCTACGGTCCCCTGGATCCTCAGAGGTCACCTCAGAAGACAGTGGTCAGATGGCAAGACTAAAGCTCTCTATCCCTCTCTACTGACACAACGTATTTAATGGGGTCTTCTCAGAACTGAGTTTGCAAATGCTGATTCTGAGCCAACTACTTGATTATAGGCTTCTGAAGAACTCTCATTCCCTAGAATTTTACAGTGCTAAGATGATCTTGTTTGTTGATTTTGTTATGATTTTTAGTATTATCTTGAATTGACTTTTAAGTTAATTTTAAGCAGAATCCCTGTCCTATATCTCCTGCCTATCAAGAAACTGTATAAATACAACAGATTTTGTACCTGAATGTAAGTAAGAGTTGCCTGGAGAATTTGTTTAAAATGTGATCATTCAGATCGAAGGACAGGTTCAGACAGGAAGGGATAAGATTTAAGAATCTATATGTTTAGCAAACATTTTGGAAATATATTATACAGCTGATTCATGACCATATTTTAAATACTCCAGTTCTTGGCACTTTGTATGTGCTTAACAAATGTTTGGTGATTAATAGAGTCTCTTAATCGGCTATCAAACTTTCCTGAAATGTTTGTGGTTTGGGTGAAGCTAAGTCTTGGCACTAGACCATTGTTTTAAAAATCCACACTCCAATAAAGGTCATCCTTTAGGTTACAGATAATATCTTTGGAAACAGGAGAAAAATCTTCATTTTTCCAAAGGTAGGTGGGGAATCAGGTAATGTCAGCTCGGAATCCTCTTTTCTCCCCTGGTCTACCAGGAACTTCCCTTACTTCCTATCAAAGAACACTGTACTCTGATCATCCACTCCACTAAACCAGAGGATAGACTCCCACAGAGAAGATTCAACTTTGGGGTCCAGAAAGCAAACCTTGTCACAACAAAGCCAACCCAGAGAAAACACCAAGGAAAAGAAACATACAGAGCTCTGTTTCTAGAAGGAAGTATATTTAAATACATTTTCTCTCACTTAAGATGGAGCCTGCTCAATCTTGAATCCTTTCCTCTAATCCTATCTGCATCCCAATCACCCTGATTTACTCTGTCACTGGGTGATGGTACAAAGGGAAAGATTGCAGATCTAATTAGCATAATATGGATAAGCAAATGAGGCCTAATCAATTATGGTTCACACTTGCTTTCATCACCCGTGCCAACAGTCGGCAAATTCACTGACAGTTCAAATGCGACATTTTTAGAAGCCATCAGTAAATCAATAACAAGTGACAGTAATTTAGATGCACACTTCGTTCTGCCTCCATTTCTGTCCAGGAGATGCAGCCTCACAGCCCTGTGACACCTGAGCTCAGCAGTCAACGCTTTTTAGCGTTTAAATCTTACACACAGGCCAAGTCTGTGCATCCCAGCTCTTGGCACTGGGGCTTTCTCTGACGGCTTGTGGGGAGGTTACGGGAGGTACAGTGCTAGAGAGCTTGTTTTCCACGGGTATTAGACTTTTGGAACAAGGATGCATATGAACTTATAAGGAGGTAATCAGGCCTGGTAGGATGTGCCACAGGGCAGCCAGCCTGGGTTCTTTATCTTTAGCTCTACCAATCATTACTTGTGTAATCTTAGGAAAACCACTTAATCTGTCTGTGTTGCAGCTACACCATCTGTTTGTTGAATGGAGGAGGCAGAAGGAAAGCTAATATGTACCTTTGTTTACCTGACAAGCCCGGATGGAGGATAAAATTAAGATATGATGGTAAGCATACTTTTCATCAACATAAGGTTTATGAAGGTTAACCAGTGTAGAGCTTGGCTAGGACTGAACTCTGCCTTCAGAGAAAAGAGAAACGACATGCTGTCTCCTCTGCTCTCTGCAATCATGTTGTTTCATTCCTATGGTATTCATGTTTTTAATTTTTTTTTAATCTGACTCAGAAAGAGATAGAATAAGATAGGTGAGATGGTTTAGCAGATAAAGGAGCTTGTTGCCATGGCTGCCCACGCAGGTTCAAGCACTCGGATCTACACAGTAGAAAGAGAGAACCAACTCTCACAAGTTATTTTTGACCTCCATACACAAGCCATGCTACATGCACTCTCACACACGTTAACACAAACATGCATGCACACCACACACACACATACCACACACACACACACACACACAGAGAGAGAGAGAGAAATAGGTAAATGATATGTAATTAAAATAGGATAAAGAGATAGAAAAGAAATTTTCAAGTACAAATTCATTATCATGAAACGAATTTGGACAGTGTCAGAGTGGGATAGGACCTTAGCACCGTCAGCACCAACTACTAATCTTTACTGCTTACAGTTAGCAAAGGGTCCTTGTGTGTACCTTGTAGTTCAGGAAGAACAGAGCAGCTGAAAACCAACTAGACACTGGTAGTGATGGAGGCTTCAGTCTTCCACTTACCAACCCCTTTCCATGCTTACCATCCAACATCTATGGGGAAAATGTCCATTTGCTGTTTCTAAATCCAGTGAAAGTGCGGTCCATTCCTCTCTTTCAGTATTGTGCACCTGTTCATTGTCTCTGTGGTTGACCCTTGTTGGGATCATAGTATCCCTTAGCTATCCTCTTGGTGTCATTGGAATCTTTACTTAATAAATGAAGACAGTCTCTTAAAGATCACCATTCCTCATTGTAAGTGTATATAAATTAGTTAATCCTTAATTTTAGAGTATGAGAAATTATTTATTTGACTGTATCCCAAGACATTTATTGAGTACTATATTGATTGGCTATTTTATTTGTTGGTGTTGTTGCTATTGTTTTCTTCCCCTCAGTTTATAGCCTAGATTGGAGTTGAATCTGCCCTCCTGTCTCTGCCTCCCCAAATGTTAGGCTTAACAGCACATGCTACCATAGCCAGCTTTTATTAGTTGTTGTTACACAATTGCTGTGCCCAAAACAATTGCAAAAATCTCCACAACTGGAATAGTGATTTCTTTTAGTGCTCATGTAGCTGTCTTTGCAATCCAAGGTACCTCTACTGGGCCTGCTCGTATCTCTGTAGATAGTAGTGACTCTGCAAGTCTGGATTGGAAATTCTTAGCTATAGCAATGCTCTTCCATACATGGTTCCCTCTCGGGCTCATCCTAATCATGACATTCTCATGGCAGCGTCTGAAGCACAAGAGCAAGGAGGCTAGTTACAACAGCACTTTCCATCTCTTGGCCCTAACCACATGGCCTTTAGCTGCAGCAAACCAAGAGGAAAAGCCTAGGAGAGTAATTTTCTGCCCACAGCAAGAGGGCGCTGCCAAGGCATGTGATAGAAGGCATGCATGTTTGATGAGAAGAAAAATTGAAGACACTAACATGAGTATCTCAAATGAAAAAAAAAACCTGTTGTTTCTACAGGAAATAAAAGTCAAACTGGGAAGATATATTTTTTACCCTGTAGGATTTTAAAATCTAGAAGTGAGTCTGAATGTTTTATATGAGGAAGAAATCAGTTCTGGCTGTAAAGAAGACAGCAAGGAGGTCATCAATTGAACTGAATCCTGCGTGTGTGTGTGTGTGTGTGTGTGTGTGTGTGTGTGAGAGAGAGAGAGAGAGAGAGAGAGAGAGAGAGAGAGAGAGAATGTAAAGACAAAAGATAGTGGGAACATGTCATTTTCTTGAGAGATGGCTTGAAGTAGGAAAATCACAGCCATGTCCAAAAAGCAACCATAGGTCGGTCCCTATGGCTACAGATAAAGAGGGTCAATGTGGTAAGTGAAATGCTACCAGAAATGGTAGCCAGCGAGCAAACAGGTTACTCCAAATGTTTCTAGTCACTGTTTAATGGCGTTCTCAATTTGGCCATCACATTCCAAGCGCGCGCACACACACACACGCACACACTCACTCACAGAAAACAGACCTGTCTATTCTATCTACCTGCTGTCTATCTGTCCATCTACCTATCAGTCTGTCTATATATCTATCTACCTATCTATCTATGAATTAATGATCAACAGACAGACAAGCACGTATGATGCTTGGGAAGTCTATTAATAGAACACATCCGTCATTTCTAAAGAAAGGTTTCAACTGACAACATCTGGCTGAAACATGTTTCCCAGTATTCTATATGACTTTAAGCTGACTAGCAATATCAAACTTTCTTTCACAGTCTTTGGCATACTTGAACATTATTGAACAAATGCCAATTGTGTTTGAATCTTGAATGGCATCAATCTGAATTGAAAATGCACCGATTCCTTTGTATTTTAGAATTATTGCTCTCTGTATTTTGATGCAAGAAGTACAATTGGACGTGACTGTAAACACTGGTCACTTTATTCCCTAGAATGTTTCTGTTAGTTTTGTCAACCACATGTCTAGGACTCAACTCCATATAGTCATGTAGAGTCACAGCTGAAAAAAATGAATATTAATTACAGTTCTGTGAATATATTTAGTCTGTGCTAGAATGTGAGCTAATAATGTCATTAGTATAATGTACCTTTTTAAATGGATAGGTTTTATTCAATCAATGTATGTCATTTCTTATATTTAAATGTTATTCAAATTCAGCTTTTTATCTCGACTCAGGAAAAGCGATTCATAACCATTAATAATCAGAATTAAAGACAGCCTTGAAATACATTGAGAGTTTTCATTTTTGAAATGCTACTACCTACTTCTACTAAGACATGATGTTTTAAAGTAGATAAGCTAATAAAAAAGTGATAATAAATAGAAAATAAAAATACATGCCACTTGTGAACTTTGGGATGCTTTTATATGACAAATCAGGTAAATTTATGCTTAATTATTTCTCTGATTAGTCTTTTCTCATCTTTTAGGAGGATGGTACAGCTGCACTCCCATTTTATAAAGGATATGACTGAAGCTAGATGAATGGCTTTTACAAGATCACCCAACTGGTCAATGGTAAAAGAGAACTTTTTAACTCAAAATCCTACCTAGATTCCGTCAATAGAAGAATAAGTATTCATAATATTCCAGGACTATTCTAGACTCCATTTTTTTTTCTTATGTGAACACACAAAAATCTCTGTCCTCATGCAACTGTTTTGTACTATAAAAAGCTGTTATATTTCTCATAATTAACAAAGTGTTCAAATTATAAGTTCTTCATAGGCTGGAAGAGCATTATATACCTCTCTCATCTCACTTTCCTTATGGCATACAGTGTTGATAGATTATGATACTCAATGTGTGGTTTTTAGCCAATTTCCAGTCTATGTCCTGAGCACCTGAACATCAACAAACCCTGAAGAAATCACCAGTTAGGTTTGTTTTATTGTTTGAAGGTGCCAGTGATTCATTGCATAGGTAGCAGAGAAGGTGATTAATCCAGGTCCCCAGGGGGTCTACATAACCTTTAATTCCAGATGCTTTGCTGAATTCATTCACAAGTGTCCAAGGCCAATATCTAAAGAAAAACTAAAAGCATAGGCATCCTGAACAATGATCACAATATTAAAACATATCACATGCACTATCCTGAAGCACAGAGAAGAGACAGAGGAAGACATGGCTGTTATCTACCTCGGTAAGTGGCATCTTCTGCCTTTTTAATGGGAAGGCAGCCCTGTCTTCTGCTATTTCATTTCCAATACTTTGGAAAATATAACAGGTAATAAAAGATTGTCTTTGAATAAAAAGTCTATCATAAATTACTTTTCAGAATATTGAGCAGACAACTAGAAGATTCCACAGATATTAAATACATTCAATGATAATTTTATACCCACTGATAAAATAAATTTGAGAAATTTTATTAGAAAAACAGAAATTGCCCCCAAAAGTCACTGGAGATAATCCTCCTACACTCAACACACATTCATTTAATCTGGTAGTAACCAAACAAATTGTAAAATATTGAAATACTGACAGTGGCTTTAAGAGTAACTGCTTTGATACGAATGATTCCATGGTTGTCCTCATCAGGTCCCCAGAAAAGCTTCCCTCACAATCCACCAATCAGTGAAGACTAAATCTAGGTATGGAAAAGAAACTTGAGTCCCTTCTTCAGTCCTGTGGATAGGGATTTACATTGAGCAGTGCCAGCCCTACTAAAAACACTAGCAGAAGACCATGTTCTATGTGCCTGTAGCCATCTGTCACAGACGACTGATCAAGTAGCATTGATTTCAGGTAGGTTGACACATGAACCCTACCACATATTTAGGGAATTGACCAATTCACACAATGTTTCACATCCACAAACTATTTTTTTAAAAAAAGAAACATTGCTCATTTCTTTCTACAGGACTAATCTGACTACAAGTTCAAAATGAGAAAAGGATGAAAACATGAGTATTATATGTCAAACCTGTTTACGTAGTATGTATGTGTATATAATGCGTGTGTATGTGTGTGTGTGTGTGTGTGTGTGTGTGTATGTGTAAGCCTGGATATTTTATTTAATGTTCATCCTTCTTTTGGGAGAAAGTCTACTACTGAAACTGATACGCACCATCTGGCTCAATTGACTGTCCACAGAGTTCCAGGGATCCTTCTGTTTCAACCCTTCCAACAATAAGGTTGCATATGCATGGAAAACGTGCTCAATTTCGGTTAATTCAATTTTTATGTCATTTTTTAATGTGGGTTCTAGATATGTGAGTTTAGTTTTTGTGATTATATGGAAGGCATTGTACCAATTAAATAATTTCTCCAGACCCTGTTTATATATTTTATTAAATTTTTAATGTATTAACAACCTAATTCATCAATGTATAAAAATAGGATATCTCATTAACAATAGGAGTTAGTGAAAAACTTTAACATTATTTCAGCATTGCAAAATCCATTGATGAGATTGACAAAATAAAACCAGGCATAATAGTACTTGCCTGTAATCTAAAGATTCTGGAGGCAGAATAAAAGTACGTTCAAGGTTAGTCTGAGTCTGCATAGTGAGTTATAGGACAGGCAAGAGTATGTACCAAGATCCCATCATACACATGTATGCACAAAGTGTCATCTCAACAGAAATCATCTGATAAAATTCAGTTGATAGCCATAATGGTAAAAACATAGAATTTTAGAAAAATTAGAATAGGTGTGATTTTCTATATTTGGTAAAAGGTATCAACAAAACCTGAGACTACAGTAAACTCTAGATTTCTTGGGAGAGTATTCTGTAAACCCACCTGAAAAATACCTACTCTTTCAACAACAGAATAAGATTTAAATGCTACTGTTATCCCCTGGAGTCCACAAACGGTTGAAACACAGGCTGCTCAACTTAACTACAGAAATATAATAGGTACAAGATCACAACAAAGGAAATTATAACTCATTAATGATGGTCTACATAGAAAATCTGAAAAGCTATCAAGGTAAATTGGAATCATTAATAAGGAAACTTTGTAGTGTTTCCAGTAAAAAGATCAATAAGGAGCTCAATTCACAGTTACAAGGAGCAAAAAAATATTATAAAACATTATATTTACTACTAATAATGGCAAAACATTCAAGGGATAACTATCTCAAAATGTGCAGAGATAAAACCTTTACATACTATACTATATATGCTATATATACTATAAACATACTATACATAAAATGTGATTTGAAAAACATTTTTAAAAAGTTAAATAACTGCACAAGTACATGTTATTCACTTGTGAATAAAAATTCTTCACAGTTCAATTTCTAAAAAGTTTGCACTCTTTCTTTTTAGGCTAAATCTACTTTTTATATCAGGAAAAAAAGAATAGCTAATATGTGGATACATAAAAGGAAAAGCATGTACATAAGGCTACAATCTAGAATTAGGACAGGCCATGCAGTTTAGGAGTCAGAGATGTGTACATTGCCAAACCCAAGCTAAGTTCCCATACATCTAGGGTCTTAGTGTATGACCATTGTGGCTCTACTGATCTGTCAAAAAGTAGACTCTGTCTGCAAGAGACATGGAGAGAATGAATTGCCCATGAGGGGAAAAAAGGTGGATACTTATTTCCTAGCATGAGCCAGTGTCAATCAAAGCCAGAGTTACGGCCTAAGGGCAAAAGGTAAAACTTAAAACTCATAGGAGACAATACAGAGCTTTGTGAATTCAAGGTAGGATAAGACTTTTAACTCAAAATAAATACCTACCAGAAAAATGTTTGCTATATTGAACTAGAATAAAATTAGACTTCACAAAAAACATAAAAGCAGAATTTGCTTTCAACAAAAGATAACAGGATGAAAGTAAAGAAAGGTCAGTATTAACCTAAGGAAATACTTGTAACACGCTAATTTAATAGATTTTTAGTCAGGGGAAAAATAAGCCACAGATTAATACTAAAAGGCAACTGATAATAGGGGAATTGGCAAGAAATCATGACATGCATTTCCCCCAAAAATAAACACCAACAGCCAAACCCCACATGGAGAGCACTCATCGGTGATTAGGGATGTCCACTGAAACCTCAGCGGGACACATCTACTCAAGCAATGGGTCAGCAGAGCCTGAAATGTTAGACAGGGAGGAAGGGAGGCAAGGTGTACCACAGACTCTCATGTCATATTCTGCTGATTAGAAGGTAAGCTGCTACAGTTGCTTTGCAAAATAATTTGTAATAAAATAATTTGTAGACCCCACAACACAGCAAATCTACCTGAGATGATGACTACAAGGATATTCATAAAATCAGTGCTTTTAATAACAAAAAACTGAAAACAAGGTAAGTAGGTATAATAAAGTAATTACATATATAAAATAGAGAGCCATAGACACTATAACTGTGTGAATATTGATTTGCACAAAAATCTTTTTTGAGATTCACCTATATTTTGCTCTATATATTCAATAATATTTATACACATATATATGTATGTATATTCTTACAAATAGACCTTTAGCATATTAAAATTATAAATCTTAAAAATAATTAAATTATGAAATATGTGCAGAGGAGGACCAGCACAAAGATTCAGTTGTTAAAAGCAGTTGGCACTCAGAATTCAATCTCCAGAACCTACATAGAGGAAAGAGAGAACAGACTCCTTGTGTGTGTGTGCGCACACACACACATACCACAGAGAGAGAGAGAGAGAGAGAGAGAGAGAGAGAGAGAGAGAGAGAGA
>NW_021604588.1:14276402-14280615 GCF_004785775.1 Grammomys surdaster
AGAGAGAGAGAGAGAGAGAGAGAGAGAGAGAGAGAGAGAGAGAGAGAGAGAGAGAGACTGAGAAAATGTGCTTTCTAAAAAATAGGTAACTGATTTTAAAAATTCATGCACCAATATTTTATTTCTTTGGGAATCAAAATCAGTGATATAGATGATAGTCTGTGTAGAGAGAGAAATGTGTGTGAAACACGAAGAGAAATGGTGAGCAGGAGATGTAGACCCAGCTGACTCAGTAGGAGAGGCACGCAGGAGCACCACGGGTGAGAAGTGCTGAGAGCTGCTTGTGTTATTTTACTTCCTGGGGGTCAGATTGTCCACAAGTTCATGTCAGTAATAGTTCTTTAAATCCTAAACATGTTATATATATACTCTTCTCTGCGAGTGATGCATTTCATAATAAAAAATTTAATATCATGGTAGTCCCGTGTTGAAAATCTTTTAGGAATCTCAAAAGAAAAGCCCTGTAGATTGCACGACAAGCCGTCGTAACTTGGAGTAAGGAATAAGTTCAGAGCTCATGTGAAGATAATATAGAAAACACAACTTATACCAAAGAACTCGGTAAGGCAGTTCTTAAAGTCAGGAACTGAAGTGCAATGCCTGAATCTAGGCGGAGAGGGAGGGGGGAGGGGGAGGCGGAGGGGAAGGGGAAGGGGAAGGGGAAGGGGAAGGGGAAGGGGAAGGGGTAGGAGGAGGAGGGGAAGAGGAAGAAGAAGAAGAGGAGACAAAGACAAAAATAAGCCACAATGCAATACTGACTACAGAACATAAACACACATAAGCATGTAAAGAGACTTGTGCAATGTGACCACAGCCCTTCCTGGATTTGTCTACAGACACTGAGAACCAAACTGCTAGTTCCCTGACGACTCGAACCTTAGAGACAAATAGAATCCTGGTCTGAAAGAAAGGAACAGAGTCAATCAGAAGCCCCAGGGTGATGGATTCATTACAGCTGGAGGACCCAGGATTAGGGAGACAAGGAGCCCATGGGAGGTAGAGACAGGGAGGGGCATGGGAAGGAAAGGAGTCAGCTACGCTAAGCCAGACATTCATATATCCCAAGCTTTATTAAAGTGGTTCTGTGGTTCTGACTGTATGTTAAATTATTGTGGAGCTAAACTATTACAGCCAGGAAAAGCTTGAAGTATCTGGAAAGGGAATGTTCCTTGTGTTATGGACAAAGAGCGTTCCAAGGCATGCCATATTCTTCTCCTTTTCCCCACCCTACCTCCTTTCTTCACAGAGAGATTAGAGCCGCTGAACTATCTTGGAAAGCAGAAACCTGAGCCAGGGACTTTGTAACATATAACCTATAGTGACTTAGCCTTTAGACTTTGCACTTAAGAAAACTAGTCTTTATCTATTCTTCTGTTGAGCAACAACTAAGCTGATTCCATTTTCATGCTGTTGGGAGTATAGGAGTAACTAAACATGGGTGCAAGTAACACGATGGTAGGATTTGGAGTCCTTTGGGTATAAGCCCAGGGGGTCATATAACTAGGTCATGTGAGTCATACAGATCTATTTTTAATTTCATTGAGAAACCACAGTGATGATTTTCAAAATGGCTTATTCGTTTTTCTCTTGCACCCGCAATGAATAAAAGTATGGTGTGTAGTATATAAGCATAACAGAATTTTAGCCACTTGTAAAGAAAAAAATGAAATCATGAAATTTGCAAGAAAATAAGTGGGTCTGGAAAGTAACATATTAACTGTGGTGACCCCAACTTACTCTCTTCCATGTCAATCCCGACTTTAAATGTTTAAGTGATAGCATGCACACCTGTATGTGTAGATGTGTGCTTGCATGTATGTGTGTGTGTGTGTGTGGGGTGGTATCTATTTACAAAGGAGAATGAATGTAAGAGGAGAAAAAGAAGATTGGAGAAAGGCATGAGAGGGCAATGTGACGCAAGTAGCTAAAAGTGGGAAGGCTACGACACTGGATAAGGAACAGAGAGTGGCAGAGGGAGGGGGAAAAGTTGAAAAAGAGAATCAAATTTTGTTTGGAAATGCCATAAT
Source organism: Grammomys surdaster (assembly GCF_004785775.1). Classification (NCBI taxonomy): domain Eukaryota; kingdom Metazoa; phylum Chordata; class Mammalia; order Rodentia; family Muridae; genus Grammomys; species Grammomys surdaster. Next base: position 14,278,430 of record NW_021604588.1, read on the forward strand.
GAAACTTAACACTTCATATGCTAATTTTAAACATATCTATTTTAGATAAATACTTCTTTTAAAGAAAATATTTGAAGACTTGCAGATTAAGATACATTGCCCTAAAGAGTTATGTTAATTCCAAAGCTTGGCCACACTAATAATGCTAAGAGCTAAAAAGTCCATGCTTCTGAAAACTCTACCAAGTTTAGAAGAAATGCATCAACAGTTATGGAAGAATAATGAAAACTGGAAACCATAAGATGCAATGTCCTTAAGTTAGCCTGGGAGAGAGAACTGCAATCAAGTGCCGAGAGACCCAAGATGAAATCTCGAAATGATCCTGTTAGGCTAAGCATCAGAAAAATGACAGACAGGAAGGATGTCAACTGGAGGGGGCTTTCCCAGCAAAGGAAAAGAAACAGCTTAAGGAGACGGATCATTCCAGAGGTCCTCTGTCAGGGCTGGGCGGGTAAAATGATCTGTTCTGTAGTGTATCTCCCATCTTTAATGTCTCCTTGCTGTCAAGCTGTACCAACTATCTATCTTGTACCAGGACAGTTCATCAAAGAAGTGTCATTCCTGGGGTGGGCAAATTGACCTCAGGATAAAATGAAAATTCCAAACTTACTCAAACAGTCAAACAGGAGTACCTTTCCCAAGGGGCTGCTAAATGCACCTTGACCAGTTCCTAAGTATTTTCCTCAGGAAGTAGAAGAAGGAGTGAAGAGCCAGATGGGTGGAGTAGGGACGAGATTACTTTGCTTTAAATAAAGACAAATACCATATTGGAATCTTGATACAACCTCAAGAAAAATAATTATCGTGACTCTCTGTGGCTAAAATCTGTTGATAAATCAGAGCCTACCTAATGGAAAACACGAGGCGCTTCCATTCTCTGATTTTGTTTTGTTATTGCTGCTATTTTAAACTGTTTTCTTTTGTTTTGTTTTCTATTCAAATATTTATATAAATGAATTTTACTCTTCTGTATGCTTGTTAATTTTTAATATATATAATACACACACACACACACACACACACATATATATATATATAATTATTTCTATCATCCCTCTCCTCCCTTTACCTCTTGCTACATTCCCTCACACCATCTCAAACTCATTGGTTTTTTTTTCTTATTATTGTAACATATAAAATATATAAATGCTGCCTGCTGACTCCATTTACTGTTGATCACATGTATATGATCAGTTGGTATTCGATGATCCATTACAGGGCTCATTCCTAAGAAAAACTTATTCTCACTCTCTTACTCATCAGTTGCCTGTAGCTTTTCATCTGGACAACTGTTGCAAGACTGGCTTTTATCAATAACAGGGAATCTGCATTTATGAAATCTCAGTAATATGGTTGCCTAATCATGACCTAAATAATGGCAACACCAGCCGATATGCCAGCACGAATGGGAGAAACTTTGCAATGCCCCTCCTTTAGATATTGTATGTATATATGTATGTATGTATGTATGTATGTATGCATGCATGTATGTATATGCCTGTATGTATGCATGTGTATATCTGTATGTGTATGTCTACATGTCTGTATGTATATATATTTGTATGTGTATATATGAATATGTATGTATAAATATGTATGTGTATGTATAAGTATATATATTTACTTCGAATATAAAACAGAAAGTTACAGCTATATATACCTGAAGAGCCAGCAATCATAATTCTTCACTAAATATGTAGAGTAAAATGTTCTTAATACAGAGTTCTACAGAGTCCACATTGTACTCACTATATATAGTTTATCTCCACCAAACATGACTAAACAATGTTCTATGTGACCCTGTTTTCATCCTAACCACAACATTGCCTCACAGGAGTATTCTGTATATATCAGACAATGTCCCACATACTTGTTCACGCTATTTAAAAACTCCATGAAACACACTTCCATCTTCATTTTATAGAAGAAATATATAAGCTTCAAAAGATTAGTTCATTTCAGCTGGAGATGTACTTAGTTTGTAGAGTGTACTCAGAGAAGGATGCACTCAGTGTGTAGAGTGTACTCAGAGTAGGATGAACTCAGTGTGTAGAGTATACTCAGTGAAGGGTGTACTCAGAGTGTAGAGTATACTCAGTGAAGGGTGTACTCAGTGTGTAGAGTGTACTCAGAGTAGGATGCACTCACTGTGTAGTGTACTCAGAGTAGTATGTACTCAGTGTGTA